>NC_052029.1:3189228-3557561 GCF_015832195.1 Motacilla alba alba
AAGAAGCTACAGTCTGCATTTCTCAGGGCAGGGCTGGGAGGATCAGTGTTCTGTCCTCGTGTGTGAGCCCTTTGGGATGTCCCAGTGTCACTCATGTTCCCAGGGGAGCAGCAGCAAAGCCCTCAGGACATCTGCACTGTTGTCACCTGCCTGTGGGCTGGGAATTAGTGTCCAGGGATGATTTATAGGGCACTTGTTTCCCTGTCAGACTCCAAGGAGGGGAGAGGTCTGTGGGGGAGGGCTCCAGCTCGGAGTGGAAAAGGAGCCACTTACAGAAAGGCATGGATAGGAGACAGGGAAAAGGGTCTCGGGAGGCACTTTCACCTTGCAAAACAAAGATTGTAGGTTTATTGTGAAAATTACTGAAGCCAGGTTGAAATGGAGTGTGCCAGGGGCAGTGGCTGTATAAATGTATAGAGAACACATCATGTGGAGCAGACATTCAGGGAGGACTAATGGAGAAGGCATTACTGGTAATTAATGGCACTGCCCAAACCCTTGTGACTCACAATTCAGGACAGATGATGCCTGTAATTGATATAAAGATGCAGACAGTTGCCTAAAACTTGCTGTGCTGTATTTTAAGCCATAAAGCAGAAGAGCTGGTGGACTTGTTTTGCATAAAGCATTTGCATTATGCAGGGCTATTATTATTAACAGTATGAAGGGGTAACCCTTGAGGTCATAAAATGCATGGTTCAATGAGTGACTTTGACTGCAATTATGCATTAGAGATATTAATGAGAAGGCTGACAAATGAATTGGTGATGCATGTAGATCTAACCACAGCAAAGAGCCCTGCAATCCAGTGCTACAAAAAGTTTGCCATTTATCTTCTTTATCCGCTGATGCACATGTAAATTAAGTTCTTTTATTCTTTAAATATGTTGTTGTTGTTGTTGTTGTTGTTGTTGTTAGAAGTTTGTTTTAATTGCAATGGTTTTGTTTTTGCCGCACAGAGTTTATTATTCAGTTTTTTTTTTTACTGGAATGCTGTCTGATCAGAGGGGTTGAACAAGCTGACCTCCAGAGGCTCTTTCCAGCTGAAATTATTCTGTGATTCCACGAGCAGTATGCATCAGGACCCTCTGTTTAACACAGCTTATCTGCTGAAGAATCTGTTCTGCCAACTGCAGCCCATCGAGCCACAGCAGGGGGCATATTAATAGGTTGCTTATTTAATGCAATCAATCAGTGCAAACTACAGATTGCCTGAGGCTGGAAAAAAATATGGTTGTCCTCACACTTCTGACCAGACATCTGCTCTGGGAGATGACACGGGGGAGGCAGCCTGTGCCAGCCTCTGAGGCCCTCAGGACACAGGCAGGATGAGTGCCCAGCAGCCAGCGTGGCCCTTGAATGAGTGTGATACTAATGACTCTGGACCTGGGCACGGCTGGAAAATAGCAAATGTAATGCCTGTAGTTAAGAGAGAAAAGGAAAGAAAGTAATTTGGTCTGGTATTGGGTCTTTGAGCTCGAGAATATGTGTTCAAGGAAAAAGAAATGGTTTAATGAAGAGTAGACAGAATGCAACATGGATTTAAAGGCTAATTTTCCACTGTGTGTCTGATTGCCTGCCCTGCCTGGCTCCATACAAGTGGAGGTGATAACATTTTGGAGAGAAGGCTTATTTATGCTAAGGGGCCAGGCAGGAGGGGTTGGAATCAGTGTGAATTGTCCAAGAAGAACAATGGCTGAATCTCTTTAAGTGTCACAATAATGGGGCTGTGTAATTGCTTTTCTGTCTGAATACCAGGCAGCAAGACCTAGAGCCTAAAGACAGAGCAAGCTTGTAACAGGGCACATTCTGGCAAGCACAGGATGTTAAAAATCAACGCCAAAAAAATTGCTTCCAGGCCTGTATATTTAAGACACTGCTGTCTTAGTTTGTTGTGCTGACTCAGTTCTGTGCTCTGCAGGGAGAAGGACTCTTCCTGCAGGTGTGGGTGGCCAGCCCTCGCCCTCCTGTTGTGTTAGGAGTGGGTGAGTGCAGAAAAAATAGACTGGACACAGAAAAACTCTCTGGGATTGTGGGCAGACAGCTGTGCTTCTCTCCCCAGCAAAGCAGCAAGGAAAGCTGAGACTTGTGCAAGGATGGAAGGACTTGGTAATGCACATCAACAAGAGGAAAATGAGTAGAAAATCAATGGATTTTTTTACCTGTACAGAAATCAGGGAAGGTGCCTCAAGTACAAGGAAATGGTCACAAAGATAATGCAGTAATTGAAGACTGAGACATCTTCACAGAGAAGAGCTGCCTGCAAAGTCCAAATGCAGCAGAGGGAAAGGAAGAATTGAGGAGTCTGTGAAGGACAGGTGGAGTGGGTTTGTCCTGCTGCTTTCTTCCCCTTCCCCTGAGCACTTGGGCTGCTGTGACTGGCAAGGCTCTGGGACAGACTGTAGGGTTCAGAAGGTGCAGATGCATAATAATAATAATAATAATAATAATAATAATAATAATAATAATAATAATAATAATAATGTTGTATAGAAGCTCTGACAAGAGGGGCCAGCTCCAGCTGGATGCAAATAACCTGGAAATTCCCCTGGAACAGCTAAAAGCTAAGACTATCAGGGTAAAGGCCTGATGCACATCTCCAGAGTGGGTGGAGGTGATTCACAGTACAACTGACCCTGCAGAAGGTGACACTGAAACCTGAAAGGGACCCAGAACTGACACTATTTGACAGAACCAGCCCTGCTGATGTAAAGTTAATAAAAATAATTCATGGGCTTGTGCTGGATCTGAGGCATGAGGAGAATGAGACTAAAAGAGAAAATCTGAGCATATTGTCTGATCTCATGAGCATGAGAAACCACAGAGCCTGTTCTCACAGGAACAAATGTATTAAGATTTTACAGGCAGGGAGGGCAGGCAATGCAACATATAAAGATTGATATTGCTAAATGTGTTTTTGTCAGTGTTCCTGGAGGTTATGGAAAGCTCCAAAGAGAGACCTCAGAGAGAGCTGGGGAGCTGGTCTGCCCCAGAAAAATGAGTGTGGAGCAGTGCCTGTGTGTTCTGTGGGAGGAGGATCAGCATAGTCCCTCCCATGTCATCCAAAGGGACAGGTTTTCCTACAAGAAAGAGCCATGAAAGCAGAACAGGATGCAGGGGTTGTTTGTGTGAGACTCAGACACCCTTCCACAGTGCACAGAGCCTTCCATTGGATTTGCAATGGTCCACCCTGGGGGATTTGCTCTGAGAGGACACTCAGAACATCTCCAGTGACTCCAGTGACTCCAGAATGTCTGCAGTGACTCCCATCATCCTGCACAGCCCCGTGCCCACCTGTGAGGGAGCGGGCTTTTCCCAGTCCCTTTGGGTGCTGTCACTGTCCCAAGGGCACACACTGCACAACCCTGCTTTGCCTGGAGGTACCTGGAGGTGCCAGCTGTGGCTCTTGGCTGCAGTGTGGCACAGAGGCTGTGTGGGCAGTGCCATGTCTGTGTCTGCACAGCAGCTTGGAAGTGAAATAAATTGCTAACAACAGGGAGCTTCAACCCATGCAACCAATGTTTGTGAGTGCAGCAGAGACCATCCTGCTGAAAGGGAGGTGGGAGCTCTGCCACTAAAGTCAGTGTCCCCAGGGAGATGTGCCCAGCAGGTCCAGAGTGTGGCTGAGGCTCCCTCCCATCACCCAGGGTGTCTGGATCTGTGGTGGCACTGGGAATGATCTGCTTTCAGTGCTTTTGTAATTGTTTTTTTTCCTCCCTGTTATTTTTGGAATAAGCTTTAGGAGTGGATTATAGCCCAGCAGAGGGGAAGGGGGGCTGAACTCTCAGGTTACCTCTTGCCCTCCTCAGGGCCTGGCAGGAGCAGCAGGATGGATGTGTTCTGGGGTTTGATGTGTTTGTCACACTGAGACCAGGGAAATGACTCTTCCCAAGAAGTGTCACTGACTCTGAGAGGGACTGGGTGAACCAGTGGGGCAGGGGAGTGTGGCTGCCACTGCCACTGAGCAACATGGCACAAGGACATCCCTCCAGCCCTCCACCCTCACCTTTACAGAACAGGATGCAAGGCCAGGCCTGTGGGCAGAACCTGGGGGACAAACTGTTCATCCATGGCACGCTGCTGGTTCCCAGATGGGGAGGAAGGAGCTCCAGGACCATTTTCCTGCGTGTCCTGCGTCACCAGCAGGCTCCTTCCCTTGGGGCAGGCTCCATGCCAATGCTCACCTTGAGGGACCCTTGCAGGGGGCCACAACCTTTCAGCTGGGTTAACACATCTGAGCTGGTCTCAGCCCAGTCACCACAGACTGGGAGGGCTGGAGGTCACAGACCTTCTTCCCCTGTCTCATGGCTGGGTTGGTGATTTAGGAGCACAAGGCAGATCTTTGTACCCTGGCCCCATGACCTGGTTGGGCTCACCACAGCTGCTCACCACTGTGCTCTGGCTCTGTGCCCCTGAAACCAAGGATTCAGCTGTGTAGGGGAAGGTTTGAAATTCCCAGGTCTCATTCCAGTGTGTGTTCAGGTTATGATGCTGATTGATTTGATGTGCGAAGCACTTTTAGACAAATAAATAAAAAAGAACAGGCACAATTTTCTAACAAGTAATGTCATTTAATGAATGATACACTCTAGAAAATAGAAACTACCCAGATGCTGGTTGGTTGGTCTGTTTGGGGCTGGGAGAAGGCCCTTGCTTGGACGTACAACGCCTTTGTGGGATTCTTTTGTCAGCATTTGTAGTTGCTGGAAACAAGGAAACGTCCATAGATTGAAAGAGACACCAAAGGAGCAATTGTTTTCTAAACTGTGGGAAGAGTGCAGGATGCCATCCCACTCTGTGTCACTGGGCAAGTGGCATGAGGGCTCAGAGCTCACCAACACCTTCACAGACAATCCATACCTAAAGGGGACTGATGGGACCTAGCACAGTCCAGTCCTCTGAAGTCACCGCAGACCTGGCACTCTGCACAGCACCTGTGGGCTCTGGTGTTACTGCACTGTGCTCTGCGTGCCTTTCTGCACGTGTTGTGTCTCTTCCCTCAGTGTCTGGCTGCTAATTCCAGGGAATATGCTTTTCAGGATGTGACAGTAGACCGTGTACAGCTCTGGGTCTATTTTGGGCTTGGGCAGGGAGCGGGAGTTGCAGGCCTGCTCGGTGGCTGGGTGCTGTGGCCAGTAGACATCGCTGAAGAGGGCAGTGAGGATCTTGTGGGCAGCCTTGTAAGGGTCATCCTCAAACTGCACCATGGCCTTGAGCTCCATCAGGGTGTAGCCGTTGTACCTCTTGCTGTCCTCGGCCAGGGGCTGCACCGTCTCACCTATGTGTCTCACCTTCCACTTCAGGCATTTCAGGTCTTCCTTTACATCCTCTAGCTCTTTCTCCATGGCTTGGAATTCCTGTGTGGTTACAAATCTCCTGCCAAGGAAAGAAGTGGCAGAGACAGGGTGGAGTTCAGAGGCTCGGAGGAGTGGGATGAGCCCAGCTGCCTGGGGTTGGAGCAGACAGTGGAGGTTTGGGGGGGACATCCCGGCCGTGTCACTGAGCACCATCCCTTGCTCTGCTCTGCTCTGCTCTGTCAGGCTCCAGGGGACAGCAGAGCTTCTCTCTGCTGCTACAAAGGGAAAGTTGTGCTGCCTCATTTGGAAGGAAAGGAGGCACGTGAAAACTGTGCCCTGCTGGAGGAGCTGAGGGTGACGACCTGGCCCAGGTCCGTCATGAGGTCTGGAGAGCTAAATGGGTGTATGGAAATAGGGTATTTTGCTTCCTGGGTATCAGGGTTTAGTGGAAGCACAGGGTGGGCACTGGAAAACAAACACTGGGAACGTCTGAATCATAAAAGATATTTAACTTTTTTCATGGGGGGGCTCTTACTGATTCTGTATCAACATGGGCCGTTTGAGGACTTAGACACCTGTGTGCTCTGGATACATACCTCTCATGATCAGGATCTTCCAGATCTGATTCAAACCCCTTTCCTGTATTCTTTAATTCAGTTTTAGAATAGCCAGGAGCCTGGGAACTCTCTTCAGGAGTCGCTGTTGCTGGAGGCCTTGTGCTTGTCCCGGTTGGGGTCAGTGTGTGATCTGAAGCTGGAGCTCGTACGTTTTGTGCTGAGTGAGGACAGAAGGTGGAGAAGGAAGCTGCATTGATCCCTGGGCTGACTGGAGAGCAGTCAGAGTATTGCTGTGGCTTGGGTGAGCTGGGTGTTAGACTGAGCCTGAGGCTGGCTGGGCAAGATGCTGGAATAGTCCTTGCTCCGAGTGGGCTGGAACACGATATTGCTAAATTTGTATCTCTTTGCTCAAGTGGTTGAGGGTTTGGTGATTCCCCTGGGGCCAATCTAGTGATGGAGGTGATGTCCAGCAGGGTTTGATCCTGAACCATGGAGATCTGGCTGGTTGGTTCTGATGAAAGTGAAGAGCTGCTTGATGTGTCGCTGGAAGAGCTTGACGTAGCGAATGGGGGGATTTTCTGAGCATTATGGTCACTCCTGTTCCTCTGCGGGCTAGTGACACTTAGAGCTGGGTGTTGTGAAGCCCTAAAGAAAGACAAACACACACTTTTTCCTCTGGACTGGGCTAAAGGCTTATAAGAAAATTTTAGGCCTATTTTGGGACAATTTTAAGCCTGTTTCCCACAACTGCATTTCCCCACAGGCTGATTTGCCTCTCGTGTCTGTATAAAACCCTCTGCTTCTCATGACCAGGAGCAAAGCATTTGAGAATGAGGCACATGAATTCAGGACCAGCTCCTCCCTGCTGCCAACTGAGCACGTGTCAGCTGTCCTCAGTGTGGGAGCCACTGGGACATCCACGTTCTCCTTCCCAAAAGTCACACAGCTCTGCAAGAACCAAGGGTTTGGTGCTGGGGAAGGACAGGAAGGGACGAAAGCAACTGGCTTAATGGCTGTGAGAACACAGAAACCTGGCTGCAGGTGGCCACAGCACCTCTCCCTGCCCATCCTGCCCAGTGTGAAGACCTGCCTTCCTTCCGTGGGCCCTCATGCTTCAGTCTCCTGGGAGCACTGCCTGGAACCCAGGGAATTAGAAGATGGCTAAATTTTTCTTAGTTTGTCAATACAGATGGCAAGAGAGGAAGATGTTCCACCCCTGTGGCCTGGAACTGTCCTGACAGGTAGGGAATGCAGCTAGAAATGCCTTGACCTTGAAGGGGAACACAAAGACAACCTCTGTGCAGATCATGGTGCAGGATTTCTAACAGCCCAAGGACATGACAAGCTTTTGTAGTGATGCCAGGGACCAACTGAGTCTTTTTGTGCATCTGGTAAATCCTTGTGGTGGAAGGACAGCAGCAAATCCTGGTCTGGATGGGATGTGTGAGATCTGTGCATGAGGTCCTGTTCTGTCAGCACCAGTGGCCTGAATTAGCTACACAGTCACTTCTCCTCCTCTCTGCACTTTTCTCAGTGTTGGATGCAATTAAACACCAAACATTTAAGGTTCTAAAGAGCATGTCTCACACCTCTGGGCTTCAATAGGGTTAATTTGCTAAATCACAGCTTAATTATCAGGTCTAAATCAAATTTAAAGGTTTTATAATTGGAAATGCAGATAGTTACAGAGCCTTAAAAGCATAAAAAGCAGTGCCTTAAAGGAATCATAAAATGGGTTATGTAAAGGGCAGGAGAGAAAACAAGCACACACATGTCTCAGGGAGCACCTGGGAGTGCCTTGCCTTCTTAACCTGGCTGAACAGGACTGGAAGGCCAGAATTGCCAACTGGGCATGAGGAAAAGCTTTTTCACCCTGAGAGTGTCCAAACAGTGGGGTAGAGGCCAGGAGAGGTACTGGGATCACCATCCTTGGACATGTTCAAATCTAACTGGGCAAGGAATGAAGCAGCCTGATCCAGGCTGGACACTCTGGGAGCACAGGACTGGACCAGAGCCATCCAGGGTCCCTGTCCACACTCTGCTATTCTGTGGTTCTGCCTAACTGTGAAAATAATTTATTCTTCCCCCCATTCCCCTTTCTCCTCTCACTTTTCTCCCCTCTGAGTCCCACCTCACCATCCTTCTCTTCCACTGGAACCTCTGGGCTGTCTCTGTTCCCACTGACTTTATGGTGCCTGCTGCAGGAGAGCCCCTGATGAATAAAAAGGTTTCTACAGGAAAACCAGAGTTACTTGGCTCAGAGGGATTGCTGCCCTTCCTTGCATGTCAGGGTCAGTAGCTCAGGCTTTGGACTGTGGGAGACAAGAGACAGCCCCACTTTAAGGCAATTAAAACAAAAATGCATTTTGGCCATTAAAATGACACTTATTTATCCTAAAATATCTCAGCATGTAAAACTATCTGAACTGAGAACAATCCCTACCTCCATTCTAGGGGGGAATAGGATGTGCACAGTTAGTGAAAGGCTATTTGGGTGCACGTACAGTCTGAAAGACTTCATTTCACATGTTTGGCAGTGTGGGACAGGGTTGGCTTTTGAGGGGGGTGGTTTGGGGAGTTTTTTGCATAAATCCAGGATTAGCTGTAGGAGATGAAGCATTTATTGAAAGATGCAATTTAAAAGAGTGACAGAAAGCACGTTTCATAACTAATCCCACTGAAATTTATATAAGAAACCTTTCAATTCACCTGTGCACTGGAGGAAACAAAAAATGTATTATGAACTGTCAGCTTATTTTGCTTCCCTTTTCCACCCCATAGTTTTCACGAGCTGCCATGCTCCACACAGGACTGCATTTACTTTTATCATCCTCCTTATCTCGGAAGCAGAAAAACTGGTAGCTCAAGAAGCAATGTTAAAGCAAAATGTCAGTCTGGATGTTAGCAGAGGTAAATGAAGACAGAACTGAGACCTTTAGCTTTGGAATTTCCTAGTGGGCAAGGCTTTGCCTGAAGACAGGAGCGAGATTCCCACTGCCGTCAGCGCAGCGAGGCTGGATCTTCGACCCGTAACCATGGTGCTTTAGCAGAGGGGATTTTTCCCCACCCGTTTTTTTTTTTTATGTGGTGAATCACTATGAACTGAATAAATTACAGGAAGAATCGCAAGACCTGGAGTTGGAATCAATGCTGACATGAAATAGGCAGCTGATTGCAGCTGTCAGGTACCTCCACAAGGAGAAACCTTGGCTCAACTTTGAGCGACGCTTCAAATGCGTCAAGCCCTTGTTGTCTGCCGCCTTCCAGCCTGTGCTGCTCAGCATATAAAGCATGTTCCCCGTTGTCACAGTGACCTTGGCTGCCGTCTGTGCCTTGCCCTCTCCAGCTGAGCTGGTGCTACAGACTTTTTTGGAGACATTTGAAAGTTGCCTGCACATCCAGCACCACTCCGCTTCCATGGCACTCATGACTGAGGGGAAAAAACCAACCATGGATATTCTTTGGTTTTTTTTTTTTTTTAAATGAATCGTTTCCACCGTGTTTTAAACCTAGAGTTCTTCTGATGAACTTGTCTGAATAGAAAAAAAAAATACACTATGCTTTAGAGTGAAGCACTGAGGGATTGGTTGCATAAATCTCACTGTAGACAGCCGGGGTGGGAGGATGGTAAAAGAGCTGTAGGACGGACCCAGGGGAAATGCCTACAGGGTGATGACATGAGAATAAAACTGTTTTTTTCAAGGCCTCCTCTTTGTCAGGTGACCCTTCTGAAATGCCCACGCTGCCAAAACAGTGACATATTATTTCTTTAACACTGAATTAATTTTGAATAATCTCTCCGTTTTCTACAAGAGAAGCTGGTGTCCTGAACTCTGGGTTTATCTGCCTCAAATAACACCAAGCCTTTCAGCCACAGACAGTAAGAATTTGCTGTTTCCTGCTCAGCTCTTCCTCTTCTGGGCTACTTATCTCTTCTTTGGCTCTGCCACCACACCTGTCCCTCCTTGTCCTTTGTGATATTTCTCCTGGCTCTCTCTTGCCCATTTGACATTCACCATCTGCACCTCTCCCACCTGCCCCGTGGGGTCCAGGCTCCTCATGTTAATGCCTCATGGTGGGACAGCTCTGGAGGGAAGGGTGGAAGCGGCATGGCCATACAGATGTCTGAAATCAGGGACCACTGCTGGCTGGAGCCTAATAATAGTGAGCATTTCTTGCTAATAAATGACTCTGCAACAACAACAAAAATATCCTGATGTGAAACTTCTCCTTCTATGTTTTTGTACAGTGGCTATACACAGCTGGAGCATTGAGATCTCCCAGCCATGCACTTCTGAAAGAAAAAGTTGAGACCTCCAAGGTCAAAAATGACAGCAAATAGACTTTAAAAGTGTCTGGAAATGCTAAATTTGGTATGTCCGGGGGTATCAGATGTATAGGGGCCAGTGCCATATGTTTGCCCAGGAAGGCAGCTTGGGGAGAGCAGAGGATGCCAAGTTATAGTTAGAGCTCCCTGGTGCTGTTCTCAGCTCAGGTAAGTTTAAACCCTGCTAAAGGGGTTTAAAGGAAATAAAATAATTTTCTTTTTAACCCTATTAAAAGAAAATTATAGTTCAGTTATGGACATTAAATGGTTTAATATAGAATTATCAAGACTGAATAACTGCATTGTCCTGATTGAGTCTACTCTGGATTCAAGCTTCTGATGGAATTTATAATTTAAGGCCACTTCTCAAAACGGAGAGTTCAGTCTTGCCAACAGAGGAACCTGATATCCTGCTCTGGCATAAGGCCCTTTGTGCTACCTGTGCTCCCACAGTGCTGTTGGGCTGCTCAAAAACCTTTAACATTCTCTCTTCCAAAATCACCTGGCCAGGTAGTGTTTGTCTTCCACAATTGCTCAGCCTTGTTCTCCTCTTTACAGCTTTTGCTCTTTCACTCCTCAGGGACGCTCCCCCAAGTCCTTTCCTCTGAACAAGGACAGATGTTTTGTCTTGCTGGGAGGACAGAAAGATTCATGATGCCCGAGGATGAGCCAGTACTCCTCATCTGCAGTTTGCTTCAGCTTGGAACCTCCTCAGAGCACTCTGGGTGTGCCGGCAGGTCCTGCAGGGAATGAGGTGCTGGTTGAGGAGAGCAGCAGGAATAACTCCAGGTGGTGCCTCCTGGTGTACACTGGCACGGGACCACCCCTGTGGGAAGTGTCCATGGAATGCTCCCGGTGACCTGCTGGCATTTCCTCTGCTGGTGGCACGTGGCTGCTGGGTTGGTCTGTTCCAGATGATGTGTCCCCTTCTTCCACACCACCCGTGCGGTCAGTGTGACCTTGGTGGCTGCTCTGCCTTTAGCCAAGCCCTTCTCTCGCCGTTTTCTCTCCATTCTCAATCCTCTGCTGGCCACGGGCCCCTGGAACGGGGAATGTGACAAGGACTGGGAGCGTGGGACCCTGGAACCAGCATCAAGGAGGATCCTGGGGTCAGGCCCAGGCCACTTATGGCTTGGTGGACTTGCTTGAGGAAGAAGAGGTTCATCTGAGCGTTGTGAGGCTTTGTGCCATCCCAAGCAGCAGTAACTAATGGTTTTCCTCCCTAATAAGCATGGATAATGAGCATTTTCCAGCTTCTATTGGATTTGTTAGTAAACTGTGAACTGAGAGCACAACTTCCCTCCTGTCACTTCATTAATATTGATCTGATTTCATTACAGAAGGTAACGGATGTGAGGCTGAGCCTGATGGAATATTGAGGGATGGCCACTGTTCTTTAACCTGACTCTGGGCTTCTCGTTTGGGGTTTGCTTTCCCAGTGCTGTCAGCACTCTATGGGGTGGGCTCTGAGTCCTTTAAAATGGAAATACTTGGGATAGGACTGGCCATAGGACCAGCAGAGCCTATTCCTTGGAACACCTATTGCCAAGACTTGTTGTTGGTTCTTTGAAACAAAGACCTCTGGACAGGCTTCAATAATAAAATAAACACATCAGAGAAACTGCCAGGAGCTTGGCAGGTGAGGAACTTTCTCAGGAAACACGACCCAGATCAATTTTGTACCAATAGACATTTTCAGGCCTGTGAGAATGAAGGACATGGGTCTGCCTGTGGAGAGGTCCATGACTGACATGACATTTTCAAGGAGCAGGAGCTACCAAGTGAGCTGATGGCAAACCGAGCTGGAGAGCAGTGCCAGCACTATCAAGCCTGTGGGGACACCACCTGCAGTGACATGGGACTGGAGAGCTGTTCCAGCAGGTCTGGGGAGGGAGCAGGACCCTCAGGGGTGGGGGTTACAGACACCAAGCTTCCATGAGTATGTGGCTGAGATGTGCATCTCAGCAAGACAGAGGCAGCAAAATGCCATGAGGTTTCCAAATTTTAATAGCGCAGAGCCAGCAAGTCACTCTCCCAAGGCTCCCTCCTGCTGAATGAAGGATCACTTGCTTGCTTTCCAAGGAAATAGATGCATGAAACTGCACACATCTTTCCTGGAGAGTAAAGAAAAAGTATAGTATTCAGAGCAGGGCAGGAGCCATGCTCCAACACTGCTCTGTACATTGAACCACTGATTCCCATAGCTTAAAGCAAGAGCTTTTGCAAACACTGAATAAAAGCACAGCAATTTCCAGAGAAAGTGCAAGAAATGGCATTAATTATACTAACGTTATTGTCTACCAAAGCTGCTTTCAATCATTTTTATATTCAATAGCATGCATCATCATGAATTGGGGATAAAGATAGATGAAAAAAGGTAGTGATAATGAAAGTTATACAGGTGTAAATTAGAGCATATTTTTAAACTACTATGAAGTCACAGCTTCTTGAGATAACACAAAATTATAGGATATATGCACATCCTAAATTGAATGCTGGAGAATTCTGAACTGTTCTTATGCTGGTTGGTTATCTCTTGGGCAAGGCTGTCTGGGAAAGCAACAAACCTCTATTCCCAAAGCTTCCTACTCCAAACCTGGTTCTGGGCCCCGGGAGCCAGCGTGGGGACAGGACAAGCCATTGTGTGCCAGACACATTCATGGTCACTTACTATTTGGGGAGCAGCTATGGAGGCACTGTAACCTCAGGTCCCCAGCCTCAGCCCTCTCCTCCTCAGTCCTGGAAAAGAGAATATAGAAGTAGCACCTTTAACAGAAAGAAAGGCTGCTCCCAAATGTACACAAATGGAAGGGACAAAACCAATAAGAGTCCAACGTACCTGGGCTCCTCCATCTACAGCCAGGCCCACCACAGAGAGGGTGATGGGCTCAGGAAGGACTTGGTTCCCCTGGCTTTGCCCCTCTTGGGGAAAGCTCATGTAAAGAGGCCATGGGGAATAGAAGTGAGGGGCTCAGGGCTGCACCTCTCCACTCTTCCCCTCTCCAGGGTGGATCTAAGCCCCGGGGCTCAGCAGCATTGGACAGTATGTGGGTGTTGGAAGTGGGGATGGTGCTGCTGCTGCTGCACCATTTTACTGCCAGTCCATGTGATTTCCAGAAGGAGCAGCTCTGCGGATAAAGCTTCCTGTGTTGCAGAATAAAGTACAGAACAAATCCAAGGCGGGAGGTTGCGCTCATCCCTGTGCTCTGATGAAAGGGGAGTAGGAAGATTGGCAGTATTGATGTCTGTGTGAAGAGCTACTGACTCTGCCGACGGGAGGTACATCAGGCCAGTAACTGAAACCCTGTTCAGATACCTGGGTGACCAAGCAGGAAATCAGAGCCAAAGGTTGGCATGTCTTTGGAAGGCATTGGTACGATCTGCACATCTGACACGAGCACAATGGACTCAGAAGAAGCAAGCTGTGAGTGTGATACATTACAGAAATGTGCAAAAAGGGGAAAATGGCGTGTGAATGATGATTTGAAAAGTTCTGGTTCTCACAGTGTTGGGAATAGTCCTGATTTATTAACTCTGCAATAGCTTTGGTCCTGCTGTCTGTTTCAAACTGCTCCTAGCACTTAAAACTACATTTTCTGTCCCTGCAGAGACATTTTGTCTGCACTGCTATCAATGGCAGTTTGAACTCAGCTCACTCCAGAATTTCACCACTAGCATCTGCCTGCTTAGGTTGGTGTTGCAGATCAGAGTAAGGGCCCAGTCAGCAAGAAAAATGTTGTGAAATGTTGTGAAATCAGCTGCAGTGGCACAATGGGTGTTGATAGACAGCTGCAAGCGCTGTGCTATGGATGGGTGAGCCGGGGGAGGCTGAATCTTCCAGATTTACTGGCTAAATGTGTTGGTTTAACAGCCCCTGGTAAGTGAGACTGGCTCCACAGGGAGCACCAGGCTGGATCCCAGACTGAACCAGGGCTCTGTGATCTCTGGGGTCCCAGGGTGGGAAAAGCCCCTGACCTCTCTCTGCAGTGGGCTCAGCTCCAGTGGGACTCTGCACCCCTGACCAGCCTGGATGCACATCCAAAAGCTGCTCTTGACCCCACAAAAGAGGGCCATGGGTAATTCCAGTTCCCTCACATCACAAACTTTTCATTCCTTGCCTGAGGCCGCGATGAGCTCTCCACAAGGATCTCACTTGGATTTGATTTCCACCCTTTCAGGCCCCATATCCCTCACCTCAGGCTTCAGTCCTCATGTATCTCCACCTCTGGACATTCCCCTGTCCTCTCTGGAGCTGCTCCTGTCCTTGCTCCCTCTGCCCCACCAGCAGGTCCTGCCCTGCCCCCAGCAGAGCAAAGGAGCAGAGAGGAAAGTTTTCATTCTTTTCCTGAAAGCAAAATCCACCAGAATCCTGGGAGAAGGGAAGGGTCTGATGGGGAGGGTGTCTGAAAGGGTTTTTTTAATATATATATTAAAAAAAAAATGCAAGCAAGAAACTGAGAACAAACTTGGGAATGACCTTGAGTCTGGGTGAGCTGGCTGTGCTGGCCCTAGCCTGGGTGGATGTGGGGATGGTGTTGGTGGAGCTGCTTGGTCTAAACGAGCAGAATTCTTGTGAATGCATCTTAATTATTACACAGCCATAGGGAAAAAGCTGCCAAAACAGCAGGGCAGAGCTAAAGCTGCTCAAACAGCAGCTCCTAAAGAGCTGGGCAGGGGAAGAGGAGAAGGTCTGTCACCATCCCTGCAGCTGTTGTCACAGAGATTATCAGACTTTATGGGACAGAACAAAGAATCCCTGTCCCCTTGGCTCATCTTTGACTTAATATTCCATAAAGCACAGGCTGTAAGATTTAGAAATTAATTACTGATTAATTAATTGAAAATGACTAATTGAAAAATGTACATTTTTAAGATAAACCACAGTTTCTTGTTTCTGTATCAATGATTTCATGTTGGTTATTTGAATGATACAGAGTTGGATTTTTTACCTCTTAATGGCCTTTTTCTGCTAGGACAACACTGCCAGCAGTAAAGGCCAGGATGCATTTTAAAGTGACATCTAGTAAAATGCCTAGATACCTGCAAGAATTAATCTCAAGATCACTGAGCTAATTTTTTCTCCTTGCAAATTAACGCAGCAAACAATATTTTATTACAGATAAACAGGTAACATATAAGAGCTAATTCCTAAAGGGATCCTCAGAGCAGGAAGGAAGGAAGCAGGAGGGCAGTGAGGGCTCCTCCTCTGCTGGCTGGGGTAAACCTCAGATGAGGGACTGTGCTCATGACCTCATGGGGCAAGAGTATTCATGTGAAACAGAGCAGGAAGGGAAACTGAGAGGGATGGAAGAGAGATACCTGTTATGAACTGACACCCAATGAACTAAAAAAAATGAAAAAGATGAGCAAAAGTTATAGACAGACATTCATTTCAAAGGAAAACACAAAAAAAGGGAGGAAAACCACTTGAAGGACAAAGACTGAAAGCTGGCTTTGCAGTTAATTCTGATAATTTTAGAGAACACTTAGAGTATGAATAGCACCTCCAATTCTGTATAATTGACCTGGTTTTCTCAGAGTTACCCTGAGGGCTATTGTACCTGTTATGTTTGAAAAGCTCTGGTGTCTTTCAATTTTATAGTGTGAACCACAGAGTCTGTTTTGTCTGGACTTTTCGAAGTATCCCAGGCCTGGATGGGACATAAGTGGAACAGAAGTGGATGTAACACCATGAATCTGATTTTTCAGCAGCTGCTTCAGTGTTTTCCCAGCGGCAGGAGCAGTGAGTGCTCGGGGTACAGGGGGCAGAGGATTTGGATGTGCTCCTGTGACTGGCTGAGGGCTGGGCAGCTCCCTGTGCTGCCTGAGATGGGCTCCGAGCAGGCTGTGGAGCAGAATTTGGGCTGCACACAAACATTCCCGTGGTGTTAAAGGCCTTCCCCACGTTCTCAGAGCAGAGGCTGCCCTGGGATGGGGAGGCTGAGGTTAAGGAGCAGCAGGGCCAGGCTGCTGTGCAAGGGAGGGGATGGAGCTGCTGGAGGGGTTCAGACAGCAAATCATGGGTGATGAGGCTCATCCCCTGCACCTCCTGGGACAGCAGCACAGCTGGGAGCTCCCGAGGGACCATTTCAGCTCTTTCATCCACATTTCCAGCAGATCTCCTGCTGTGCTATGCAGTTGCATGCAATTAAAATGAAGCGCAATACAATGAGAGAGTTGAGAAAACACGTGCAAGATGAGCAGCATTTTACTGTCAGTACTTTTCATAAAGGAAATGTCTTCCCTGGGAGCAGAGGCCTGTTGGATAATATTCCCACAAAAAAAAGTTTTATCATGCAGAATGGGGCTGACACTTTCCTTCCCTGAGTGCCAGGTGCTAAATGGAGCTGTTGGAATAATGATCAAGTTAAATTTTCAGAGGTGTACAGGAAAGTGCCTGTTGCACAGGGTGTGTCCAGCCCAGAGGTTGGATGTGTGCTCCAGGGGGTGCTGGCTCTGCACTGAGGCAAAGGAACAGGCAAAAAGGGTGAAGATACGTGCAAAGCAACTGGAAGGAAGAAAGGCTGGAGGGTTTTATTCATGAGGTATGAAAAGGAACATGGAGGTGGAGGAGTAGGAGGGAATGTGAAGTATCCCTGGGTATGTGCACAGGAAGGAAAGAGGATTTATTTTATTTTCTATTTGTGCAAAGGCAGATGGGAGCTCAGGGAAGTTGTGTGGGACTGAGGGCACCCTCGGTGTGCAGCAACAGGGTGCTGTTAATGGGCAGCCCCTGCACCCCTGCAGTCAGAGCATCCCCAGGGCACAGCAGTGAAGCTGAGCATGAATATGATCAGTTTAAAAATTAAAAAAAAATTGTATATTGCTGCACAGCTTTGAATCTCTAGAATGATCCCATGGTAACACTGTCTCTGGGCTTCCTATTATGTATTCAGATACAACAATTAAAATATTGTGATATAAAAAAAGAAAGTCATAATCATGAAGTTAGGGAACACCACATGCTTGAGCTGAGTGTGTCAAGTGTGTGTGGAAGGGCTGGGAGGAGGTGACCGAGGAGGGAATTGTTGGGGGTGGGATTGTGTCATCTTGTGAGGGCAGGAGGAGCCCAAAGCAAACCCTCAGTGCCCATGTGAGAGAAGGAGGTCCCTGTCCTCCGGCCATTAATATATTCTGCTATTTACTGTTCCAGTAGTGCTACTTCAACAAGTTTCCTTAGCATTTTCCAGTCTAATTCAAGATACTGCTCCTTATAATTCTCCTGAGCTCCCATCTGCAATTCTCACTTCAAAAATTCTTCTGGTTTCCCTCCCTGAGTGCTGATTTACCCTGAGGCACACACTGACCCCTTCCTCTTCACTGTGTCTGGGCCTGTGTCTGGGCTTTCTTTTCTCCCACAGAGGATTTTTTAGAATTCACTGTCATGTCCAAATGCAAAATTAGGAAAATCATGGCTGTTTGTCTCATTTCTCTTTTCCTTCCAGACTGCCTGAAAGGTAGAGAGAAAACCTGGACATTAGCACAGGGATAACTGCAACAACAGAATAATGAATGAGATAACCAAGGAAAAGCAATAATCATGGAAGCTCTCTAGTTCTGTCCTCTCAGGAGAGCTCCTCACTCTGCTGCTGAAATTCCAAACCTTCTGCCTCCTCAGAGCTTCCCAACCACTCTCTTCCACCATGGGGAAACTGTCCCACTGGTCTGACAAACAGCAGTGCATCCTGCTTATATTTCCTGCCCCCAAAATGTCTTTATATCACTTCAGGCCATAGATTTTGGTGAGGCTTTTCTGTACTTCTCAGCTCTTCATCCTGTGAGGATCCATCCCCCTGTGGAGCCCATCCCTGCTGTGCGAGCCCGGGATCTGTGTGCTCTTCACAACCCACAGCCTCAAACAAAGCCTGAACTTTCTCTCCAAAGAGTGAGGGCAGGAGGTTGCTGGGGCAGCCTCAGGGGAGCAGAGTGACAGAGCATCTCAGGGCCTTGGGACCCACCAGGACTCCAGTCCCCCTAAGGCCCTGGTGGCAGGGTGGGTGGCACTGAGCGGGTGGCACTGAGGGGGTGGCATGTGTGGGTGTTTGGCTGTTTTTGTGGATTTGCTCCAGAGGATGGGCTGTGCAAAGCAGCCAGGGATGGACTGGGGGCATGGGACCATATGTGGGAGATGGCAGCTCCAAAGTGGCCTGGTGGTGGCTGGAAAATGCCTCAGCAGCTGTTGGGATAACTGGCAGGTGACTGTTGCACTTGCTGAGAAAGGATGGATGTCACATTTGGTTCACCCCCACAATTTTACCTTGCTAGAGAGGGAAAATCAGCTGACATTGGCAGCACAGCTTTTTGTGAATTGGGTGCATATTGTAAAGGTTTTAATGAGAGAGAAAGGGTGGGCACTGGGGCAGCACAAACTTATGAAAAACCAAACCAAGGAGGACCTTTTGAGTTTGCCTTTCACACACACCTTTTCCAGGTGCCTCAGAGACTTCACCCCCGAGTGCCGGAGTGGGCGAGAGCCTGGGTTTTCTGAAAGCAGCAGAGTCCATGGAAACCTGCCCTGATGGAGTGACTGACTGCACTGACCTTTCTCTGAAGTACTTGATGGCTTCCTGGTCTAGGAAGTTCTGCTCTTCTCGAAAGCCCTGCTCAAAGATTTTGCGCTTGTGTCTGAACTCAATGACAGTCTTGGTGTAGGAGTTGAGGGTGGTGACGGAGGCTGCCATGCAGCAGGTGAAGGAGCCCCACGCCAGACTGTGGAGAGAGAAAGCAGCAGACAGAGCTGGGTTACACAGCAGCTCATGCCACATTTCTGACACGCACACACAGGCTGGGAGCAGGCAGAGCAGCTGGAGGTGACAAACCCGTCCCATCTAAGCTCATCTTACCTCCAGAGACCTGGGGCTCGTGCTCAGGCAGGCAGGAGGCTGGGCTGGGGGCTGGGCACAGCCTTCATGCCATGGAGAACCCTGTGCTAAGGTGAACACTTAGTGACACCATGGCCAGACACCTCCTAATCACCTCTGAAATGCCTCAGAGCCTTGCAGACAAGTCCTAAAAGCTCCAGACACTCCTGGAGGGAGCAATGCCCAGAGAGTCTTTTGGAGCATTTTTCCCACCCCTGGGACACTGGCTGCACAATGCCACTGCAGGGATGGTTTCTAATCTGCTCTTCATGCTTCCATCAGATGACTGTATTTCCTTTTTTCCTGGTTCATGGACACTTCTGGCCTTCCTGCCTTGTGTCTGGTCTCTGAAAGCCTGGCCAGAACAGAAGACAACACTTCCATTTTGTGGAGTCACCAGCCTGGGGGTTTCCTGGCTGAGTCCCCCAGAGTGAAGGCAGTGCCAGCCAACCTTGGCCAGCCAGGGCCAGGACACCTGCAAGTACCAACCAGGAGCACAGTGAGCCAGAGGGAGAAGGGAAGTGGAAGAAAATAAGAGACTGGCCCAAGGCCAAGCTGGATCAGCAGCAAGTGTTGTCCTGGCTCTGCTGGCAAGCGGGGTCAGCTGGGAGCTGCTCTGTTCCCTGCCTGTGGACAGGGCTTCCCCCCAGCTTCTCTGGTTCTCCCCGACCTCAAGTTCACATGGGGCTGGCAAGGGATTCATGGCCCCAAGGAGTTGAGGTGCTTTTTGAGCATGAAATGAGGCTGCAAAAACAGGCCCTGAAGTCGTCCTTTTGTCTGCAGAGCTTCTCTGCCTTCCAGCTGCCCTTGGCTTCACACTCAGCCCATCAGCTCTGGCTACACAGAGTTCACAGTGGCTGCCTAAGTAAGCTGGATTAACTCCATCACCTGTGATGGTGACACACTTTACCTGTTCCTTTTTTGCACTTTTTCTGTAACAAATTGATGTGAATTATGCATTGCAGAAAGTATCCAGCCCCAGTAGCATTATCTTATAAATACGCATTGTCAACACAGTTCTCAGCATGAGCTATTTTCCCATTCTGCAAAGGACCTGCAGACAAGGAAGCAGTTTTTCATTTCAAATTAGACAAAACTTGAAAAAGAACACATATTCATGGACTGAAAAAACTGGGGAAAAAATGGCTCAAGTAAACAGAAATGGCTCATTTCAATGATTTCAAAATTCAGCTTATAACAAGTCCTGCAGGGATTCCTGAGGCAATGAGATGTGTGGAGGCAGCTCTTTCCCTGTCAATTTTGAACCTGTTTGCCAGATGCAATCAAATGAGAAGGAAATGTAGTGACCCTGGGGTGACAAAGTTCCCTGAAGTTTCCCGTGGCTGGGGGAGAAGCAGGAAGGGAGCTTGTGCTGGGTGTGAGTGGCCAGGCACAGCATCTTCCTGGCCTGCCTGAGCCTGCCTCCCATGCAGAGTGTGGGGAAGAGCTCCAGCAGCTGCAAACATTTCCAGCTGGGCTCCCAGGCAGCATCCAGGAAGAAGCCAGCCAAAAGCTCACTGTGCCTGGGAGGTGCCTGGGAAATGGCATTTGAGGGAGAATTTCTCTTGGATGTTTCTGATGAAATCAGAAGTGCTGAAAGATTCAGAGAAGGAAATACAGAAGGAAGACTCAGTGCCTGGCATTGGGAAATCATAGTAATTAGGCAATTAGGATAGATGTACTTTGGTTTTTATGGACTTTGGTTAAATGCTATTTATTTTGAATTGTAAAGAGTGGTTTTCCTACCTTAGGAGTTACACCTGCCTTAGGTAAAGGTCTCTTCAACAGCAATGTTGTTAATACTCCATGCCAGCTGTGCCCCACATGAGCTGGGACTGTACCTATAGACCCTCCTGCAGCTGAGCTCAGGGCTGGGCTCTCAGGTTCCCCCATGGCTCAAACAGCTCAGGCTTTTTATATTTATTTGCTTTAGAGACTCTGAACTCGAACATCTGATCCTCAAGGGCACTGAAATCCCCAGCCTGGAGAATGCCCTGGCCCACTCCTGACTCGTGCCAGAGCCCAGAACAACCTCCAGCCTTTGCCAATGGCTTGGGAATGGGGTAGGATAACAGACACCACCCTGAGACACCTGAGCAGACCACAGGCAGCCCTTCCTCATTTTGGGGAGGGGTGTTTTTATCATTCCCTTTTGATAGAGGGGAAGTAGAGTCACAGAAAACTTAGTTTTCCCACTGGCCCTTGGGAAAGGGACGGTGGCAGTGTGGATCCCCAAGACCCTTTGGCTCCGGGTCGTGGGGACAGTGTTCCCTGGCCCAGCTTGCCAGGGCTGTTTCACTTTTCTGGCTGGGGGCTGCAGTGGCACATTCACAGCAGGCTGGAATTAAGGGTGGTGGTGACAACAGCTGGCTCAGGGCTTCTCAAAGCTCATGTTCCAGGGCATCACCAGAACCCAGGTGGAGCAGAAAATAATTCCTGCATGTGTGGTTTTCCACCAGGCTGGGTGGGCATTTGTAATTAACTCTTAAAGAAGGTGTTCAGGTCTGGGTGGTGCCAGGGGAGGTTCTCTGGTCTGTACAACAGTGCTGGCTCAGTGTTAGCTGGAAGGCAGAAGCATTGGTTTTGCTTCTTTTGACCTCCAGACCTTCCTTTTCCAGGTCTGCAACCCATCACTAGCAGGGCATGAGGGAGCCCATGGCTGTCCTCAGGCTGCTGAGCAGCACTGCAGGCTGAAAATGCTGCTGCTGCTCAGCCCTGTCCCAGCTGAGCTGGTGTTTGCACCATACCCCACATCCTGCATGGATCAGTGGGCTGCCTTGGAAGCACCATGGAAGGGAGGGAGGGAGGGAGATTGCTAAATGCAAGAAGGAGCTTTGTGGCTGCAGTGGCTGGAGAGAGCTCAGCTCCCAGGGTGGCTGTGTGGAGTGAAGCTGAGCTCTCACCCCAGGAATTCGGGCAGAGGGAATGTTGCTCCCACGTATTTCCCTGCTTGTGAGTATCTCAGAGTCCTCCACAGTGAGACCCAACCCAGGGGCAGTCCTGGTCCTTGAACCAAAGCCCACTGAGCCTTCCCTGGCTGTGGCTGCCCAGGGAGAGCTGAGGGAGAGGCTGTTCTGGGACAGGGCTGGGGTCTGGACATCATCCCCATGGAACACTGCTCCCAACTCCATCTCCCATGGAACACAGCTCCCAGCTCCATCTGCTATGGGACACAGCTCCCAACCCCATCCCCCATGGAACACAGCTCCCTGCTCTATCTGCCATGGGACACATCTCCTAAACCCATCTCTCATGGAACACCAGCTTCATCCCCTGTGGGACACCAGCTCTCAGCTCCATCTCCCATGGAACACCAGCTTCATCTCCCATGGGACACCATCTCCCAGCTCCAACCCTGTGGGACACAGCTCCCATTCCCATCTGTCATGGGACATTGGTTCCCCGCCCCATTTCAATGGGATACCAGCTCCCAGCCCCATGTCCCATGGGACGCGTCTCCAAACCCCATTTCCCATGGAACACAGCTACCAACACCATCTCCCATGGGACACCATCTCCCTGTCTCTTTGGGACACCAACTCCCCGCTCCATCTCTGTGGGATACAGCTCCCAGCAGGGAGTGTGGGTGGGATGAGTGGGTCCAGGGAGAGCTCAGGATGCCCTGAGGGACCCTGGTGCCCACTCTGAGCCATGGGGGCTCTTGGCTTGCACAAGATGAAGGAGAATAATCTAATGAGTGTTTATCATGCAAGACATTTAACAACATTTTGAAGTCTGAGTATTGCAGTAAATTACAAAATAGATTACTGAAGACAAATACGCCTTATTATTTAAATCTATTGAAAATTATACAATTATTGTGACAGAGTTGTTATAAATATTAATATAAATATTATAAATATGTGAATGCAATGTATTTATAAGTCCATTATCACATGCAATAAATATTCATTATTGAGACACCAAATAAGCTGTATTTTAAATATAATGTGATTTGTATTTTGTAACGTTGCTAAAATGGTAGTAACTCCTCCTATGAAACACAGTGAAAAGAGGTGAGAAGGAAAGACTAATAATTCCCTGCAGTGCTGTGCATAAGAAGTATTTACTTGCTGGTGTTAGCAAAGATTGTTGTCTTTGTTTTGAGATGGAAAGAAAATAATGTGCTATATTTAGAAATTACAAGAAGAAAGTATTTTCCCTATCCATCCAAAGAGGTTGATGCCTCTGGAGGACTGGGGATGTTGTTTGCAGGTATTTTTATTCTCCACAGCCTCCTGCTCTTGGTAAGCTTCTTGTAAAAGTGCAAGCAATATAACACAGTTGCTGTGTCTTGGCCAAATTAATTTTATGTGATTTTAGAAGATAAATGGGAAATGTAAAAAAAAAAAAAAAAAAAAAAAAAAAAAAGCCACATCCATTTTCCCAAGCCTTCTCCCCATGATCCACAGGGAAGTCTCATCGTGCCAGGAGCACTGCACCTTCCTCTGCAGTTGTGTTCAAAGCTGCACCCTAAGGTTCAACTCAGACATTAATTAAAACCAAGGGGGGAAAAAAAAAAAGCTCAAAGTCTCAGAAATGCCATGGCAATTATGTTCCTAAATTGAACTTTAATGAGAGCGCTCAATCTGTGTTGGTAATTGTGGGTGCTGTTTATTTACAAATGCTCTGTACCTGCTGATAGCACAGCTGCTGCTGCACAGAACTGTCCCCCACACCTCCGGACCTGCCCGGCCCCGGGGGCTCGTGCTCCTGCAGGTTTGGCAGCTGGAGATCCACAGGGGTGCTCCTGGCAGGGGAGGTGATGCGTGCAGCATCCCAACAGGCTGATGGAACAGCTCCAGGGAGAAAGAGACAAACGTGGGGTGACACTTACCAGAAGGACCATCCATAGTCCCAGGAGTGTGGTCGCCAGTCCTCTGGCCCAAGGCTGACTGTCACTTGGAAAACTTGAGTGTACATCATGTGTGCCACCATCCCCAAGAGACCTGGGAAGCAGGGATTAGAACAGGAATTTTTGTGCCAACGTATTTTTTATCATTCTTGAGGGAGCTACTGCTGGAAGTGCTTTGAGAGCTCCAAAAAAAGTCTTTGTTGTACTTTTATGCCTCCTGTTCTCCTGTGGAGGAGGGAGCTGCATGGGCAGAGGAAAGATGTGACTGAGAGCTCATTATTTTACATCATTCTGAATTCTCAATTAAGAGAGGAGTTGAAGAAAGAAAATCGTTGAAGAAAATGTTGCACAAGGAGCATCCCCACCAACCCTGCTGCTGCAAGCCAGGGGTGTGCCACCCACAGAGATCTCACAGCCCATCACAGACAGGCCCCAGGTGAGAGAAGGAGGAGAGAGGCTTCTGCAGGCAGTGCAGGCTCAGTGTGTTCGTGCCACACAACCATCTTCTGTCCCAGCAGTTGCTAAGATTTATGAATTTGAACCCTCATAAAACACTTGGAAGTGAAGTGAGTTTGGGTCTCCTGATGCTGTGTGGGGAGAGGACCCCATTGGGATACTTTTGGTGAGGCAGGGCTGGTGATGCTTTTGTGACACTGTTAGAGTTCACTGAGAGAACTGCAGCTGGGTGGGGATCAGACTTGCAGTCCCTGTGAAGTTAAAGAACAAGGCTGCAATAAACCACAGGGTGGCCTGAGTGGCTCTGCCTTCAGCTGGCCACTGTGGTCCTGCAGTTTAAACAGAAAAAAACACCTGAACCTTTTATTTAAACAGCCCTTTGAGGAAAACCAACCCCCACTTTTCAAGCAGTGGTGGTCAGGAGCAGCTCTGGGGCTTGGAGAATTTTCTAGCTACTGTAATTTGGGATGTTCCTGCCATGCCACCTGGGCAGTGCAGGGTGATGATGCCCAATGAGCTCTGAAAAGTGTGGGCTCAGGCTAAGGAGGTGGGGCTGCACCACCACATCCCAAATAGTTCTTGGACCTACAGATGTGCAAAAGCCTCTTGTGCTGCAGTGGCAGCTCGAGGCACTTAGAAATACCAATATTCTGCCATGGTGGGTGCAGTGAGGTCTGTGTGCTTACACTTTGACCATTCATTCTCTGCTCCCTCTGACCATCTAATTTTTTCCATGGTTGCCCTTCCCATACATGGGAGATCCTGATTTCCCTCCCCCAGCCACACCCAAGTTCTTGGCTCTTCTTTCCTTCTTACTCTCAGAGCCCAAACCACTCCATTACTCTCCCCAGACCTGTGGATGATTCAGGCCAGTTCTGGGGGAGGGAAGCAGGGGAATGTTTGTATTGTGGGATGTTGAGCAGGACCTTCAGCGAGACAAATGTCAGATTTGATACCAACAATGCAGAGGCTGAGGGAAGACCTTGTGTTACAGAGAGCTGGGGGGATTTGCTCAGCTGCCTCGTGTTGGAGTGACACACTGCAAAGATAGGAGGTGGAAAGAGCAATTCACTCCAGGAGAAATGAGATTTGGGCAGGGTGGGTGGCCTAATGGGAGCACAGCAAAGTGCTGCACACCTTGCTTTTTTCCTGGTTGCATTTAATTTCCAGAATGCACCGGGAGCTTGCTGAACTTTTTAAATCAGTGGATTTTTCTTCAGCTGACAGTTGTGCTTTGATCTTAAGTTTGGAGTTCGGTGTTTCTGTATGTCCTGTCAGTAATTCTTCCACCCTAATAAAATATTACAGGCTGCCCTGAGACCTGTCACAGTCACTCAGAGGCAGCGGGAGGTTTGGCACAGCCAGGACGAGCCGCAGCAGGGCTGAGCTGCTGGGCTCTGTCACGCAAACCTTGCTCAGGGTTTGAGCCACCTTCAGCCCTGTGGCTGTGTGGGAGGCTGAGGTGACACTCACTGCTGCAGGTGAGGAGGAGGTCACCAGCAAACACTGGAAAGGTTCTTTGTTTTATCTGCCTAATGGCAGGGCGGGATGGGGCTGGATCTGCACCTGGCAGGGCGGCTGGTGCTGTTATGCCACATCCAAACTAAAGCAGAATAATGCAAATCTTTTGTTGTGCTGCTTCACTCACTTTTGGTTTGGTCTATTTTAGCTGTGCCTTGCCAAGTTCTCTGTGGGGAAACCCTCTGGTCCTTTTTGCTGTACATTTAATGAGCTAAAATGAGCTGCCTGCACCACAGACCAACAAAAGCTCCATGCCCAGGATCATCTTTTCCCCCAGCTGGTTGCTTGAGGCTGGGCAGGGAGGGTACAATGCCTCTGCCCATGCAGGCTCCAGGGCAAAGAGATGTTTGCAGGTGGAAAATCCTGGTGATATGGAGTGCTGGAGTGGCTGGCAGTGCAGAATCACTGATCATTCATAGCTGGCTGGAGATCCTGAGCCCTGCAGGACCAGAGCTGCTTGGAGGTGTCAGTAAAGGGAGAAATTAGGGAGCTTTGGAAAGCTGGAGATGAAAGAAATTTGGAAAAGACGATGTATTTTAAAGCATTTCCCATATTTTTTACTAGAAATGCTATTTGTGGAATATATCACAATAATTAAAACATTTCATTATAAATATTACATGAGAGGCATATGTAAGTTTTTTAGTTTGTGTAAGGTTAAGAGAGATACCAAAATTGTGATGTTGTGGGGTATTTTTAGTGGCTCATAGGAACAATAATAAGTGACCATACTGTTGGGATATTTTTTCCTTAACTTTAGATGTTGAGCTATGAGAATGTGGAGATCTCATTGCACTTTTATGAGGGAACTCAAGCATGAATTTAATGAGGAGTGTTATGCTCCAATGGAAAGGCCTCTTCATTACCTAATTTCTATTAAGCTATGTCATTATAAATATGCTAAGCTTAAATAAACATAGTTTTCTTCTTTCCTCTAATGTCCCTGCCACTGAAAATAACAGCTAGCAGTGTATTGGGGTTTGGGGTTTTATCCTTGTTTCAATTCCTCTATCATTCTTCCCTGTAAAATTTTGAAGTTTATATTTGGACTATCTTGGCAATGTACTTAGAAAGAGGGAAGGCCAAAATAAAAATAGAAAGTTGTGTAGGAAAGAAAACTTCATCATTCCTACAAAAGTTTAAAACTGCATTTAATGGTGAAGGGAGAGAGGAGCAGCATGGAAGTAATTGATTAAATGCTGAAAAAATCCACATGGTTTGATTTTGAAAATGGAACTATTTTTTTTTTTTTTTTGAAGTTCCAAATTATATCCAAAGCTGAAAAATATGCTTTGGCAGTTCTTATCAGATGTTTTTGTCACTCGGCTCTACATCTAACCTTTCCTTCTTGTTATGGTGAAATACCATTTGCAGCTATCCCTGAAGATACAAGGTCCTTCCCAGAATGTACACTGGCTGTTGTAATGTCTTCCAGCCTGAAATGCAGCAGGATAAAATGCACTTCTGTTGCAGAAATTCTTTCTGCCAGAGAGGTCCATGCAGGAGTGCTGACATGGGCACCCTGGCTGCTTGTAGAAATCCTGGAAAGTAGGGGTTTTAGCCAGAAAAAGCTTCACAGAAGTCAAGGGGCACTTAAGCACAGGGTTGGAGTTATTTCAGAGAAGTGAATTCCTCAAGTTCACATGGTGAGGGGCCCCAAGTCCAGACTGAGCACAAAACCAGCCCAGAAGAGTTGTTCTGAGAGATGTACACGTCCCAGCCCACTCCTGGGGCTGCTCCTCAGTGCCACTATTAGAACCCTTTTCATTCTCAATTTTGTTAATTAACAAGATGAGCTCCTTCCTTTGGTTTTTCAGCCTTCACCTACTTTCAGGATTAACAGAGAAAAAAGACTTTTCAGCTTTACATGTTTTTAATTTTCCTCTGGAAAATGAGTGTGATGATGCTGCAAATGGAGCTGAGGCTGGAGCTGCAGTAATGGCTGTGCAGGCTGGGGAAGGATAATTACTGCATTGCTGCTGTGAAATCAGGAATGAGGATATTCACTTCTCCCTGGCAAGAGGAGAATTTATCATGCAGTCTTTGTGCCAAAGGAACAAAAAATTACAGTGAAAAATTGCGATAGCTAAACGGGGATAAGAGAGTCTTGGAGCCTCCGGTTTTTTATTCTCTCAAAGTTGTGGAACTTTGCTTTGTGGTGGTAAAAAGGGGAAGGGGAGGTTCATACCTGAAAGCACAGTGAAGACAGCAGCAAAGGCATTTAACTTGAGCCCATCTATGACACTGCTTGAATGAAAGAGCTCGAGGCACATGAGGCTGAACCCGACGACCAACAGCATGATGTACAACACCTCGGACACCACTGAGAGCCACAGCACACCTGGGGGCAAAGAGCAGCAAGCTGTCATCACTTGGGGAATGCTTGCAAGAGGTTAAAGTTGGCAAAAATTAATTAGGAAATCAGGAATGTCTAGGAGTAACTGCATATTAGGAATTTTTTTTAAAGTCGGTTGGTCTTTGAGGTCACCAATTGTAATTTGTGGTTTTTTTTGGTTTTTTTTTTAATGTTTATCACATCCACTGTATATTGGGAAAAATTTCTTTACTGAAAAAGTCATTAAGCACAGTCTGCCCAGGGGAGTGGCAGAGTCACCATCCCTGGAAGTGTTCAGAAAACAAGTAGAGGTGGCATTTCCCAATGTGGTTTGGGGGCATGGGGGCATTTGGTGAAAGGTTGACCTTGGTGATCTTGGTGGTCTTTCCCAGCTTTAATGATTCTGTGATTCACAGAGTTTAAACTCAGCAAACCATGGCCCAAACCCAGGAAACCAAAAAAAAGCAGTGAATGAAGATGTTAAGAGTGGCAGGGTGGTAAAGACACTGCAGAAAGAACAAGCTGTTGCTTGTTCTTGTTCTTGTTCAGCTTGGCTACAGAACCTCTGTGGGTACGTGTGAGAACCTCTTGGCTCCTCTGAGCCAAGGCACAGCTCACAGAATTAATTTCCCCACCTGTTCCACAGTTTAGATGAGCACATTCCACCACGCAGGGAGGTGATGGCACAGGGTACCTGACTGCCTGTGTGCTGCTGGGAGCTGGACAGCCTTGGATGCCTCTTTTCCACAAAGAAAATAAATTCAGTCCATGTTTTAAAATTCTTGCCACAGCCTAGTGCTGGGGGCTGTTGCTAGAAACAGCCCTGCAGGATGGCTGGTCTTATTCAAGGTGTTCTCACAAGGGTTTGTGCCACAGGACTGACCCAGAAACTGCCACAATTGCAGCAGGGTGGGCACAGATGTTTGTAGCATGCTCAGCTGAGGAGCTGCAGATGCAAAAATGCCTGGCTGGGGTTTCCTCAGCCCCTGGGTGCAGCCCTGAGGGTCAGGGCCCTGTGGGAGCTCTGCAGGACTCGGGGCAGTGCTCAGGGCAGGGGCTCTGGGAGCACAGGGTAGTGCCCAGCAGGGACTGATGCACCACCAGGAGATGTCACCTTTGGGAATTCCAGCAGCACAAAACCTCCAGCAGGATCTGCTGAGTCTTTGAAAGTCACCAAGCCATGGGGTAAATTGGAGAGGATGGGAACAGATGATAAGATTGAGTCCCTGCCCAATTTCCAATTGCTGTTTCAGCATGAGAATCTGCTCGAATTCTCCAGTACATTTGCTAACCTGATTGCTAGAGAATTCACCTGGAAACAATGAGCAGTGATGGAAAATTTCAACCTAAGCAGCTGAAACATGGAAAGTTAAGCATCTGAAGACAATGGCTTATATTAGAAAATGTTAGCTGTAACCATAGAGACTGCTACAGGCTTCACTTATATTAATACCTTCTCTCCTCACTGCCAGAGCACATGTGTGATAAAGCCCACAGTCCAGCTTATCAAACCAGATATGCAGTCTCACTTTTATCAAATATTTGAGTGGCCTCTTGGTGACCAGGCTGATCCCAGCTCATATTTTGTCTGGGAATTCATCTTTATAATTGCATCTAATTAATATGTGCTATTCGTTGTTGCCACTGTAGCTGACCTTTGGAGTTCTTAAACCACACTACAGAGATAGCAATAAATAAAGCTTCTAATTGCTCACAGTGGCTGTGTGTGCAATATTGCATCTATCAACAGCAAACAGCTGCTTATCTCACTCCTCTTAGTCAATTTGGTATCAGGCAACTGGCACACTCTTCCAAAAAGGAATGCAAGTGAGAGAGAGCAGAAACAGCAGGGTTTAGGAGGGATTTTGCCTCATTTTCTCAAACCAGCAGTGTCCGTGATGAGAGAATGATGGAATGATTTGTGTTTGGAAGAACTAGAGGATGCAAACCTGACCCACAGACTGAGGCAGCAGAGCCCTAACTAATGAGCTGTAATTCATTCAGCCCACACTTGAAATATTAATGTACAACACACCTGCCCAGGTGTTTATTGCCCTGAGTCAAGCCTTGTGAACCCCCCTGGTGCACACCAGGGCACTGCTGAAACACTGTCTGCAGCTCACCACTGTGGTGTGGCTCCAGCTCTGCTTCCCTGGGGGACATCTGGGCTCAAAGAGCTGCAGTCCATGGGTAACACCAGGCTGGTGGTGCTCAGGTGTAGGGCCAGTTCTCTTGGATGTTTTTGTCAATGACCTGGACACCCTTAAGGAATTTTGCTTCTGGTGATCCTAAATCAGGAGGAGACCCTGAGTCCCTTGAGAATGGAGGGTCCTTAGAGAGAGATCTGGGTAGATTTGAGTGTGTCACCAACCAGATGATATCTAACAAGGACAAATGCTGGGTTCTGCTCCTGGCCAGGGTAATCCAGGATGTACCTGCAGAGAGGGGAACAAGGAGCTGGAGTGCAGCCCTGCAGGAGGGGTCTGGGGGTTTGCTTGATGCTTTTGGGGGTTTGGTTGATGGCTCTGGGGGTTCAGGTGATGTACTCAGCTCTATATAGCACACTCTACCTGTTGCCCACCTATGGCCCAGGGCCTGAAGCTGGTGCTGCAGGCACCACTGCAGTGGTTTTGGAAGGAGCAGGGAGCTGGGGAGGTGCATGTGTCCCTGTGGAAGCACCTGGGTTCGTGTGTCCATTGCAGGGGACACACTCAGAGGAACAGGAGGGCTCTGGGAGCTGAGCCTGGAGGGCCTGGGGCCAGCTGGTGTCCTTTATTCTCCTAAGGAAGGAGAAAGGAGCAGGAGGGAGGAACACCTGAGTGTGTGGCTGGTGTCACAGGGAGTGCTTTGGCTTCCCTTCCAAAGGGCTGAGATAAGAGTGGCTTTGACAGGAGGATCACCTTGCAAGGAAATGATGAAAAGCTCAATGAGATGAGAGTTTTGCTCTCCTGTAAATCCTTTTTCTGATGAGACACAAAGGCTGGGTGAGTTTGCTGTGGGAAGCATAGTCAATTACTGCTTTTTTGGGGCCCTGTTCATATCTACCAAGGAACTCTCTTGTCTTATTCCACGGTGTTACTGAATACCTGCTCTGAGCCTTTTGTTTAGTGCATCTAATGTGGGGAAAGGCAAGTCCCACATGCAGTGTTTGCACAGTTCTATGTCCTCTCCTGCTTCTCTGATTTTGAATTTCATCTGAAATAATAACACCCAGAAAATGCAACCTGTGTATGAATTTTGGATTTTCCTGTGGCTGCCTGAAGCAGAACAGTTGCTTCAGGTTATTAATTCAGGAGACAGAGTCTTTCTGTTCTGTGCCGATGGTGAAGTGATCTCCCACTGCTCCTCTCTCAACATGAGATTCATGAGGCAGTCACTTGGCATCACTTCCACTCACAACCTCTTACAGCCTCCTTCCTGCAAAGCAGAGAGCTCCTTCTCTTGAGGGGACCTCAGTCATTCCAGGTGACAGGGAAGAAGATCTCCAGGGTATTTTTCTCTTTTCCAATCTTCTCTGCTGTCATCTTTTCTGTCTGCTTACTCCCCTCCAGCCTGTGTCCTCTGCCCCAGGGATCTGTCTGGCCTAGCTCAGCTTCTATGAAAAATCTCTCCTTCAGAAGAGTCAGGACTTGGTTCACTTAGAGAGTTCCACCTGGATGGTCTGTAGCTGAGGATCTGTACTCTCATCAATCAGCACACTCCTCTCATCTTTGGTCTCCATCCTGTTTATGCATTTGTTTGTTCAACGAACCCACTCTGCCTGTGCAGAGAAGGGGCTGGGGAGGAGCTCAGCTGGGATGTGCCTCTGTGCCAAGGACATTCCAATGGGAGACCTCCCAGGAAAGGAGAGTCTTGGACTTGAAAGCAAAAGCAAACCCAGAGTGGTTTCAGTGGCACTCCCACACACACCAGGGTGGGTATGTGTGAGCAGCCCACCCAGCATGCAAGCACCAGGACACCATGTGTTCAGCCAATCTTTCCAGGATTCCCTGGAATAATGCAGAGGATGACAGCTGTCAAGTCCTCCTCATGCCTGCTGGGCTTTTTTTAGGTGAGAAAATCGTGCTGGGTTTGCATGTTCCCTTCTGTGCTGGCCAGGAGCTGGCAGGGACCTGTCTCACTGTCCTGCCGCTCTCTGTGGAACATCAACTTGTTGTCCTGTGTCTGGGCCCATCCAGGTGTCTGAGAAGCTGCAGGAGGGTGGGCACTGTCATCTGGATGACCACTGACATCAGTAGCATCAACACCTCCTGTTCTAACACACCTTCTCCTGTCATTTTTGTCCCTGGTGCTTCTCCACCAGCCAGTCTGTCACCCCTCAGCAGTGTTGCTGACACTGACAGAGCCACTTCTGGGCACTGTGGGACACTTTGGATATTTGCTCCCACCCACCTGCAGGTATGCTGTATGTCCCAGGTGGGATTGGTCTGATTGCTCTCAGATTGTGAGGCTTTTCCCGGAGGAAAAGGGGTCACCAGCTTCAGGACAACCTCCCTGTGAAGCAAAATCCTCGAAAGGGCAGGACCTGGGTTCAGCTTCTCACCCAGAATTTGAGATTAAAAAACCGTGACTCAACAAAAAGATTTCAGATAAATCAACCTATATCATAGAGCTCCTGCATCAGAAGGACTCATATCCCATTCATATCATCTGACCTCATGGCAGGAAGATCAGTGCAGTAGCTGGGAAATGAAAGAACTTTGTGTCTCTGAGCTTTGTTATTTCCTAACCAGTGTGTGAGAGACTCTCTTCTCCATGGAATTCATGGTGGGAAGCACCAGTGTCACCTCCTCAAGGCCTTAGGCCCTGCAGCAGCATTGCTACAAGGAAATTAATTTTCCAGCACTCTCCAGTGAAGAGAACATTCTCTTCATTATGAGAGGAGAACAGTGAAGAGAACATTCTCTTCATTATTATTATGAGAGGAGAACTGTTACCCACAAGATCACTGGGGTTTTAGGCACTCAGGTACTCCATGAGCCACCTCAAAGGCAGGGTCAGTCCCTTGCCTTTCTGTCTGACAGCAGAGAGCAGCAGCATTTTGAAAGAAGATCCACAGGTCTGAGTGCATCTCTGCAAGGTGGTGATCAACTCGAGTGCATCTGCCTGAACTGAGATGTTAGAAAAGGGATATTGCAGACAGTCCTGAAGGGATGAAACAAATGGAACATTTCTTCTGATCGTGAGAGAAAGAATCTTTACCTCAGCCTGCAATGAGTGTCACAAAGTTCCTCCCAGAACCTGAAACCATTTCAGGTCAGCCCTGGCCACTGAGGAAGGAGTGGGCACCTCTCACCATGGAGTCAGGGAGCTCTAGTGCTGAGCTTCCTCTGGAACAGGGATTCTGATAAAAGTCATGGGAATTCTGCTTGGAAGAGCTCGAGGCATTCAGTGAGTTCCTGATGAAGGAACCCAAAGAACAGCATTGTTAATGACTTCCAGGAGGTTTGAGCTGAGTTTGACTGCTTGATGTCCAAAGTTCATTCCTTGCTCAAATCCACTGCCATTTCCCAAGACAAAACAGCAACAGTTCACTCCACCTTTTCCATGAGAGAGCTCTGGTTAAACTGAGCCATGGCAAGCTTGACATGTCCTGTGCTCCTTCCCCACAAAATCCCAAGATGATTCTTGTGTTGCACCATTAAAACCAATCTCAGGCTTGTTAGCAGTTTGGATTGAAACACCAAGAACTTGGATGGCATCTGAATGGGATTATGTGCAGATGATAAAGAAACATTTCCTGCTGTTTCTGGAAGGGCAGAGTTCCATAATTTCAATTCCTGTTGAGTTTTTGAGAATAATGGGGCCAACAAACCAGTTCTGGAGAGTTTAAATCACATCTATATCTCCTACCACCTACAGTCACATGCAGCCATGGAGTTTGATGCATACTTGTCAAATCAGAAAAGTTGGGTTTTGGTGCCAGCTCACTATGCCAACAGGATCTGACGGCAGATTTTGAGGTCCTATCTCCAGATGAAATAATGAGATCCTCTTCTGGATGATCCTTCAGGCTGGCCAGGCCATGGAAATGACTGTCAAAGATCCAGTGTTGCTGCATGTTCTCAAGGAATCACTGGAGACATGGCCAACACAGGAATTGCTGGGTGACTTCAAAGCATTTTGAATCCATAAACATGAGCTGTTTGCTCTTAAAGGATTTCTTCAGGGAAAATCATATTGCTATTCCTGAAGGATGTTGCTGAGTCATGTTAACCATGTGATACCCAGCAAAGGCAGGGATTGTGTGCCTGGAAATGTCTGTCATGCATTTTGGAGAGTGGCTTGGAAATTATCCAGCATAAAGAAGCCCCTAAATGAATGTATTACCTGCCATGCTGTGTGACACTGCCTGCTGAAAGGCCAGCCTTCCTGAGCAGTGCCCAAGAAGAAATGGTCTGGAATCTGTATTGATTTCTGAGGGCTCTTTCAGACAGAAAATTAGCTTCCTAATTGGGGCAGGCTCACATTCAGAATGCCTCAGTGGAATTCATCCTCCTTAGGAACACCCACTGCCTCAGCCTGTGCTCCCTGTGGATCTGTGGCTGCTGCATCCCAGCCCTTCCCAGAGCAGAGCTGCCCTCACTGGGTCAGGAGCTGCCCAAAGCAGCCTCACCTGAGCTGTCACACTCTGCCATGCTGTCCCTGAGCAAGTGACCAGGCTGGACAATGCTGCAGGCAGCCAGAGAGCTCTGGGAGAGCTTTGGAGTTCCTCATAACTCAGCGTCACACGTCTGCCCTGAGAGCCAGGGTCTGTCTGAGCTGTGGTCCAGCTCCAGTCACTCCTCTGCCAGTTCAGCCCTGAGCTGTCTGACAGAGTCTGATGGGCAAGTAGAAGCCTTGGGGGGTTTTCTGCATCACAGTTCATCATATGACAAAACCCTTCTGTCTGCTCAAAGCAGTGGAACTGAGCAATTTGTGCTCCTAAATAACCACTGAGATCCTCGTGCCTGACTGAGATGAAACCAAGAACATGGCATTTGAAGGACAAGCCAGTGCTGCATTGTTGAGCAGCTGAGGAGACACCAGTGTCCAAGCAATGCTGTCCTGGACAGTGTGGAACCTTCTCCCCTCTCCACTGGCAGCTGCTAACCTGGACACTGCTGCTGCTGCCTGGGGGAGAAAGTGCTGCTCTCACCCTGTGGTTCAGTCATTGTCCCCAAGATCCCTGAACTGCCACAAAACACTGGGAAACCACAAAAGGCTGTGAGAAGTCACCAAGACGTATGTCACCCCATGTGGGAGCAAAAGCTTTTCATTTCCCTCCTTGGTCTCCATTCCCATGTGGCAGCCAGGGACACGGGGAGTTGTTACCCTTGCTCATGTTAGTAGCAACAAGAAGTTCTGCTCACGTGTCTCCCAGTCTGTTTTTGCTGTCCTTGTGTTTCTTGACTCATTGCAATGCTTTTTCAGACTCAGTGACTTTGTTGGAACTGACACCTGGATCTCACCTAAATCTCTCTTCTTCAAGAGGGAAGAGAGGAAAAACTAAGGCAAATGGGCACACAGTGAGAAATGCTGTGCACATTGTTTTGGAAGAGCAGTAAGGCCAGCTCCATGTAAATCTCTCTCTTCCAGTGCCATTTGGATGGGTTTAGTCATCTGCTCTTCTCTGCTACTCCAATACTGGGAATTCCAAGCCAGAAATGCTGGAGTGATCAATACAAAATGGTGAAAAGAATAAACCCTGAGCATGTTGTTGTGGCTGGCAGCGCTGCTGGTTAATGCGTCACGGCAGAGCCGACCATCTGCCCGTCCTCTCGTGCTGCAGAGAGGCACACCACAGAGCCACCAGGGACACAGCAAGCTTCCTGACCCTAAATGCCACCTGAGCTACCTAAAGCTGCCTGTGCCAGTCCACTGAATTGGGCAGCAAGGGTAGATGAAGGGCTGGCACCCAGACAAGGGACTGCACCTTGTAGAATGTGGGAAACCAGAGGAGGAGTACCCAACACTGCTGAGGGGAGGGAGGAAAAGCTGTGTTTTGGTTTTGTTTAGCTTTAGCTCTTGGTTAATTTCTTTCTTTTGGAAGGTGAGTGGAGCTTGACTCATGAAATGATCCTCTTCTATGTGATGATGACTTTGGATGGCCCTGGCATCGAGCAGATTGAATGCTGTGTGTGATACTGAGCAGACTGTGGGATATCTTTGTATCCATAATCTCTTTTTCCTGGTGTAGCAGCAATATAATGAGTAGAGCAAGAGAGTGGAAAAGATGGTGAAAAATACTCTAAAAGAGAATTATCCCATGTGCTTTACTAAATGTATTTGGGCTCAGTGTTTCCCTTTGAAGACCACCAGTGCAGGGCCTGTGATGTACTTCCACACTCAGCAGTGGGCTGAGAAATGATTGATGTTCAGACTAGTGTTCCCCACATCTTTGGCATCCCCAGTGTGAAAAACAAGACTGGTTTCCTCCTTCAGTAATTAGGAATTTAGCTTGAATTCTGCTGGTAAGAATGGTTTCATCTTTGTATGTCTAATTGCCCTTTAAAACTAACTTCAGTGATTCATAACAGATGTGTAAGAAAACACAGATAAAATACAAGTAACACATTTTTTTCCTGCACACTTAATCACAGCTCTCCTGTGACAAGTGCACAGGTATTTCTCTGTGTGGGTATGCATTTTACCCTATTGCAGATATTTGAACAACAATGCAACAGGAAGTATTCAAGAAGAATATAGAGCCTGTTTTGGAAAGCGTACAGTTCTTTTGGGAGACCCAGTTGCATTTCTTTTTACTGATGCAGGTCTCTAAGTGCTCCTCTTAGAAAATTGATCCTCTGTTTTTCTTCTTAGGAACATCTACCCAGTGCATAAAAAAGGAAGTTTGTTTTTTAACTTGGCTGTTACAAGTCTCGTTTGTCTCTTTTCTAGCCTCAAACCTGCTCTGCATTGTCCTTCACATCCAAACAAGTATTTCCCTGTTTTTGACCATAAATGTCACTCTTCTCTCTATGTCTTTAAATTTTATTGTCAGTGCTTTGAGCTGGGGCTGGCAGGGGAGGGATGAGAGGTGCTCACAGGGAGCTGCAGGTGGGTACATCATGAGTACTTGTGGTGGCATGGTGACTTCTTGTTTTGTTCTTTGGTTTCTACGATGATCCTAATATTTCTTTTTCATCTTAATCTCTGCAGAGCAGTGAATTAATGTTTTCATAGAAGTGTCTGTCATCGCCCAAGAACTCTATCCTGAGGGGAAAAGCTCATTCAGAACCCATCACTATATATGTAAAGGTAGGATGACTCCTCATCTTCCCCACTTGGCATTTATCAACACTGATCATTATCTGCCATTTGCTCTCAGTCACTCAGTGGCTGAGAAGGGTTTGTGCATGCTTCAGAGGCCTGCAGTGTATCCAGTGGTTTTCAGGCTTTCAAGCTTCAGTTGTCCTTTTAGCTGAACATTTTAATGTATTTTAAGCAGCTCTTGCTTTTCTTGGGTTCCCTTCTTCACAAATTCTAAAACCACTTTTATTACTTCTGAAGGCTGCTGAATCTGCCATACAAACCACACAAGGGATCTCTTACTAACATTTTGAATCAAGTGCAGGGGTAAGTCAAGAGTAACAAGCTTCCCACTATTTTTTCCATGCTCATGTCCAAATATTGTCTCTACATCATGCATAACATTTCTTGGTCTGTGCATGATGTTTTAGAGTCAGCTCCTGCTGGTTTGTTTTCTGTCCTTACACCTTCTCTGCTATCAGGTGTAACCCTGCTGTCTCTGAAGCTGTCCCAAGGGGTGATCACTAACATAATTCTGCATTTTTTATCTGAACATGGAATCCATCCACAGAGATTGTGTTGCTCATTAATGACATTACCTTGTTATTCTGATTCAGCTTTAGTACATGACATCTGCTTTGTCTTTCAGTGTAATCAGCAACAAGACGTTATTGTCCCTCTAATTATCTTTCTCCCATCAAATTTCTGCTACACCTATTATGTCAGGATCCATTAAAATCAGGCATCTAGTTTTTCTGTTCTCATTATTTGCTGTTGGAGTGCTGGTTCAGGAGCATGTACAGAACTGGCTTAGCTTTCTCTTTTTTCTGTGCTGTGTTTAGGTGAGACTTGATTTGTTTACTTGCTGTTTGCCAGTGCTACTTCAGCTCTGCCAGCCACTTTTTAGGCAATGCAGAATTGTTATTGCTTCATCTCTCCAGGATGCACCATCACAGACTGTGTAGAGGACGTGCAGGAGGCACCTCCTACCTCTGCCAGGCCAGTCTCTCATTTAAAAAGCCTCCCTGTAAGATTTTGCACTGTTCAATGTTCACTAGCCATGAGCATTTTCCTTCTGCAGGGTTTTGCCTTGCCTCAGCCTCTGTGGTCTCTGAAAAGAGAAAACACACTTGAAAAGTGTGTGAGTTTATCAGCAGGTAGGGAGCAGTGCAATGCAGGCAGCTGCTGGTGGCCTGCTGCCTTGCCATTCCTTGTGGAATTGTTCCACAAAATCAGGTACCACAGATCACTGGAGTAACCTGGCCAGGCTGCAGCACACCTGTGAGGAGCCTGCCCTGGGAATCCTGCCCTGTGTTTGTGTGGCCATCGCAAAGCTCTGAGCCAACACTGACATCTGAGCCTGTTCCTGCAGCACTTCCCCACTGGCTCCCCAGGCCAGAGCCCCTCATCCCCAGCTGTGGGCACTCCAGGTGCTTGCAAAGTCCCAGCCTCCACCAGCACTATCCCAGAAACTGCTGGGGGCACCACATTGCCTGCAAAGCCCTGCTCTTCTCCAGCAAAATGCTTCCAGCACAAGTGCTGCTTCCAGCTGATTTCTCTTGCCCAAGGGGTTGGGTTGGGCTCACCCTCTGGCTGAGAGCTGGCAGTGAGGCATGCAGAGAAGGATGCAGGAGCTGCAATCCCCACACAGCAGGGGGAGGAACACCTGTGGCTGTGTCCAGCTGTGGTGTTATGGTCACTGAAACCTTTTATCTGATCATTTATGGGACCTTTTGCTCTCCACTGTGGTGTCATGGTTCCCCTTCTTCACAACTTTTAAAACCACAACTTTTAAAACTACTTTTTCCAGAATTTTTGGGCTTGGGTTCTTCCCTTTGAACGTATCCTCCGTGGCCTCTTGGGATTTTCTTGGGCACAGGTTTGAGGCCATGGGAAAGGGATGACAGAAGGTGCCATGGGAGGAAGAGGAGTGTGCCAGCCTCAGTGTCCTGGTGGGGCACCACAACAGGGACAGAAGTGTCTGTCCCTTGCTGAACAAATCACCCTTTTCTTCCTCAGGCAGCAAAATATTCAGCAGCAACAAAACTTTGATTAATTTCTGTGGAGAATATCCCAGAAGAAATTGAGAACTGAAATATCAGGTCCTGCCTACTTTGACAGCTCCCTTCCAACTCCTTTTGGAAATATTTGCTGTCTTACTGCTCACGTCTGGAGTGAAAATTAGAGCACTTTGTGGGCCCCAACATCTGCTCAGTGAGAGCCCATTAAAAGCCTGGCCACTGTAACCAGCTATTGCTCTATCATTTTTATCAATAGCAAATGTAAACTCTCATAGGAAAATGTGTTTTTTTTTCCCAGTTAATATCTACCATCATGAAGCTGATTTTGCTAAGCAGCTTTGGCACTAAGAACCAGCAACAGCTAATAAATTCAATGTTAGGCTTATGAGGTTCTGACAGATTGCTGGCAGCTGCCTTAAATGCAGGAAAAAGCTCTCCTAGTGTGGGTTGGAAATGCTTATTTATACCATACTGTGGGTCTGTTTGCCCCAAATTTTGCTGCCTCCTTTTAGTAGATGTCATTGGTGAGATATATGACAAGGGTACAATAACTGATCAGAGATGCATTTTCCAGCTACACTGGAGATCAGCACTAATGCATAAAGATAGGAAGCTCAGCCATAAACGATTACATTTTTACTGTAAGAATTTTCATTTATGAATGCAAGGTTTGTGGTAAGGATGTGACTAGACCTCACCATGGATGGTTTTATTTACTGTGAGTTTTATGATAGTTTTTTGCTGTACCAGAGGGTTTTAAATAATCTGTAGGAGTTTAACACCACCTTGCTGTTAACTGGTGGTGGACTCAAGCAAAGATGGGCTGTGCAATTACACTGAGTGTGCTCTTAGCATGTCTTAAAAGTGAAAGATGATGTGCTCAGAAAAAGGCATGGGCTTCAGGAGCCTCTGTTTAGCTTGGAAGTTGGTCAGACAGGGATTCTCTTTGGATCAGGGAAAACCAACTAAAAGGAAAACTTTGGTAAACCTGAGTGCTCAGCTGCAGTAATGGAGAGACATTGCAGAGACATTTCAGATAAACAGAATTGCAGAGACATTTCAGATAAACAACCACTTTTTGGAGGCAAGTGATGCTAAGAATATGTACAGAAAGTGAATAAGTTGCAGTCTCATTGTGAAGCTAAGTTTAGTCCCAAATTTCCCAGTTACGTGATTGCCTGTGAAAACCACAATGTTTGAACTGAACTCAAATTTGCTGTTCACTGTATTTCATCCTTTCTCATTGACTTGGACTGGCTGGAACTGAGAAGTTGATAAGCCTCTGCCCATTAAAGTCAATGCTGAGTGAGAGGATGAAGAAATTAAAGGAATGGGAAATTCCTTCTAACTGGAAAAGAGCAGATTAAATCAAGACATTAAAGAATTGTTCAGTGAAAGTAAATCAGGCATCAGTTTTCTCTTCACATGTGGTGAAAGTAGCTCTGGAGAGAACAAGACTGATGGTGAAAATTCCAGATTAACCATGTTGCAGTGTCCAGCTTGATGTACAGTTGTGGAATTTATCCTGGTTTTGTTTATGAGTCTGATGGTCAGCACTTTCCATCTCTGACAAAGCATTCCCCTCTCTTTCTGTCAATATGCCTTACAACTCCATGGAAAGTCTTCTGAAATAGATAGAATTTTCTTTATAACACTACACAGAAAGAGCCTTCCTTCATCAAAAAAGAAAAACAGAATCATCTAGAAATATGCACTGACATCATGCAGCAACTCTAAAATTCTCCTGGAAAAAAAAATGCTGACAGCATTTCACACAACCAAAAGAAATCCTGAAAGTAAAGCACTAAATGCTGTTTTGGAAAGTGTGTGGGTGATGCCACCAAGCATTCTGCACCATAATGAAGTTCCAGAGAAAGGGGACAAAGCAGAAAACCACCCCAGTGCCTTTAGAGCAGGCACCTTGTGCCAGCTCTGGTCTGTCTGCTGGAAGGGCTCGGTGTGCCTACAGCCCTGGCATGAGAGGGCAGGGAGATTCCCTTCCCCAGCTCCTCTCCCAGCCCTGTCCCTGTCCATTCCAGCTCCTTCAGGACCAGTCCTACTCCCATCCTTGGACAGAACTTTCTGGAACTTTGAGATCCTCGCTGCTGTTCTGGGAGCTGCACTAAAAAGCACGAAGTACCCCAGTGTATTACAGAAGAGTGCAGCTTTCAGCTCTGTGGCTCTCTGCCCTGCTCCTGATAACACCTTAGGATTTCAGCTTTTATATTTTCCATGTATTTGTCATCCTGCAGTTTTCAGTGAATAACTCTAAACTCCATGTACAGTGTCAGCTGCTGCTTCCCCATTTTGGGCAGACACAACAATTCCTCTGCAGGCCTGGGAGTCAAGGACTCCTCACTGCCTCAGGCCAGAGAGATGGAAACAAAAGTGAGCTGGGGGAGCAAACTTGGGGTAAATGACTTCATTACCTGAAACTGTTATTGGAAGATTAACCCCCAATATGCAAATGGACCAAGCTTATAAAAGTGTGAAAATCTGTGACCCTTCATCCATTTTGGGTGCAGCCCCCGGGGGGCTTCATCTGCCCGAAATGCACCTGAAGGCTCTTCACTAAATAGAACTGCTTTTAATTCCTTTAATTTTGTCTGCCCTCTGTTTTTAGATAGCCCAAAAAGGCATCACTGAGTCCTTTTATCATGTTTTCTATCACAGAGTTTGTTTTCTGGTGGCTGCTGAGTGTTGAGCTGCTGGTTTTGTAAGAGCCTTTGTGCCCCAAGGTCCCATTTGTGTGTGTGAGATTTAACTGGGAGCCCATTAGCGACACTAATCCCAGGCTTGTTCTTCCCTTATGTGCATAATTTATTTGGGTTTGCTTACAATGAATTTCACAGAGGCTCTGTGCCTGTTTCTCTCCCTGCAATATCCCCCTGCTTTATTAGCAGTAATTGCCTTTCTTCCCGTTTTCCAGTGGATCAGCAATTCAGGCAAATGAAGGGAAATTGTTCCTTACACCACTTACTGCTGCTCCACCAAGCCTGAGGAAGGCACCCTGTGCCCAAAAGGTTTTGGGATTGTCTCAAGTGATCTGACAAAATAGATGGGGCATCTCATCAGCTGGGACCAGGATGGGCTCAGTTCACTTTAATTGAGTTCTATTGAGCATTTATTTCCCCTTACAGATTTTCAAAAGTAGGGTAAAATACTTCTGAAAATGAAAGAAATCTCAATAATCAATTAAACTTCAATACCAGGGTGAGGAAAATGGTTGTAACCTGCTTCTGTGCACTTGAATATATGAATTTTCACAAGGGTAAACCAACCAAAGAAGGATCTGGATTATTCCTTCTCACAAAGAGATATTTTGCTACTGAGACTGTATTTTTCTGACCATACAAGTCTTCATGGCCTGAGGAGACCATGCAGCATTCCCTTCCTCACTGGAGGAATAAGGGAAATGTCTGTCTTACAATATAAATAAATATTTTTCTTGAAAAAAGCCATCTGAGTTAAGATCAAATAAATGACAGACCTGCACAGAGTGAGCAAACAGCTGTCACAAAGCCTGGTGCTGGTTCCAGCTGGCTGTGTGTAACGTGGATGACACGTGGGTCCCTGTGTGCTGGGGGATCCTGCTCCCCCTGGCACTCAGCTCCCACCAGACACAACACTGATGCAATCTGTATGATGGGAGGAAGAAGCCTTGGCTGTGTGCTCTTACCTTTTTCAGAAGCCGGGGCAAGGTCAATAAAACTTCGACATTTTTCACCTTTAAAAGAAAAGGATTATTTTAGGAGACAGAAGTGGGTTGGTGTTGCTCTGCCTCCTCTCTGTGCCTGGGCTTCCTGCCCTCCCTCCCACCCCAGTCTCTCCAGGACCTCGGGGCTGTCTCACACTGGGGACAGATGCATCCCTGTGCCCAAGGGCTGGACTTCCCTTGGCACTGCAGCCCCTGGATCAGGAGTGAGGGTTACAGGCAGTGCAGGGAATCCATCCCTGTGCCCAGGGGCTGGACTTCCCTTGGCACTGCAGCCCCTGGATCAGGAGTGAGGGTTACAGGCAGTGCAGGGAATCCTTCCTTGCTGGCTGAGCCCCTGCTGGGCCAGTGATGCTCTTCCCAGGGGCAGGAGGACTCTGGCTAGGGGGACACAGGGACAAACACCTCAGCAGGTGGCACTGGCAGGGCATGGGCCTCTCTCACCCACACTTTTGCCATGCTTCTCATCAGCAGACAATGCCTGTGCCCCACCCAGCGAGAGCAAAGCTCCCAGTGCTGGGGCACTGCCACGGGCACAGACCTCTCCATACACAGATGTGACACACGACTGAGACAAAACCTGAAGCACAAAGAAGCTAAGGAAATGTAAAAATGTTTAAAAAATTGTTTCAAATGCAGGCAAATGCCTTGCTCTGAGCATCACACCCTCTGCCCCTGCCTGTGCTCCATTGTAAATCAAATCCTCTCTGTCTAGGACACCACCTTTGGCCTTGCAGGAATTCTTGAGGAGTTTCTGAACAGGAAATGTATCTTAGGGTGGCTGCTTTGACCTTTCTTTTTACTTCTTCAGGTAACCAAAGATGATCAAATAATTCTTCTGCCTGCATCCCCCCACCAAGGGTACGTGTTCCTTTTGATATGATGTGCTCCAAGGTGTGCTGGCACATCTGCCAGAGGTCATGCAATAAAGTCCATTTTGCCCTTTAAGGCTTTAATTGATGCAAAGGCAGTTATAGGACTAGGCTGTTGGTTTTTTTTTTTTTTTTTTTTTTTAATTAGCTTTGCTCATTTTTAATTACAATGTTCAAAAGACTAATTTAGGAAAGGTGAGCCATTAAAAAAGAATAAACAGTGAAATGCCACAGTGGTGGTGAAGTCAGTGTATTTTTTTCCTATTTGCAATTTAGTATACATAAAAAGCAATATAAAATGTTCACCCTTCTGGTGTCTTTGCTGGCAAGATTGAGATAAAGGCAATCATTCAAATGATAGCTGTGCTGACATGAGAATCTATTATTTTAATGCTATTATTGCTACTTTTTATTTACTTCTTGCAGTTTTAAGTCCATGTTAAATACACTGAGAGGTGATGTGTAAATAGTCCATTGTCTAAGCAGCTATAAAAGAAAAGGTTCACTTGACACTGACATGCACATTTTGATAGGTCCAGGGGAAGGATCTGTACTCTGTGAGTCCAGAGGACAGCCAAGAAAAGGAAGTGATACTTGGCTTGCCAAAGCCCCATCTCTGTTTCCAGAGGGGTGGGCAGGGCAGGCTGTGTCTGGGCAGAAGAAGTGCCAGTCAGTTTTGGGGCAGACAGATGGAAAGATGACTGCTGGATCACAGAAATTACCAGCCCTGCACATTTCCTGCTCAGAGCAGGACATGATTCTCCCGCCCAAATTCTGAAAATGCTTCAAGGATGGTAACACCCATCCCTTAGTGACACAGAGATGCCACTAAGAGATGTTTTTCCCACTCTGGTCCACTTCTGAAGAAGTGTTTTCTTATACCAAATCCAAACTTCTGTAGCTGCTCTGGTATCAATGCACTCATCCTTTGTCTGCTTGTAGGAACATGAACAAGCCCAGCTCCCCCAGGTTCTTTACTTTAGGTTCCTGACCAAGAAATCCAGGTAAGTAAGTGGACTATGAAAGATACTAAGGTGTAAGTAGAAAACATTCTCATGCAGAGCCTCTGAGTTTTAGGGCATGAGGTTTTTCAGGAATTTTATTGACACAAAATCAAGGGAATATAGGGAGAGTGACCTCTAGATTTGTACTTGATCTAAGCAGATTAAGCAGGATTTTTCATTCTAGCCATATGGATCTATGGTTTGGCTCTGGTTTTTGTGGGGTTTTTTTTTGTCAGATATAAGTTATTACTTTTATCACAATTTTATTTGAACTTGACTTCAAGCTGTCTCTCACTGATCATCCCTCACTTGTGTTACAGTGAATCCAAAGCCATATTACTGGAAACCTTTAACAAATACCTGGCTCTCCAGAATGTTATCCCAAGAAAGGCAAAGGGGAATGGCCTTTGCTACTGGAGGAACTGCACAGGCTGCTCTGAGAGCTGGTGGTGCCTTTCAGCCACCTGGCAGGGGACAGAGCCTCTGAGTTACCAGTGTTTGGCTGCAGGACAGAGGAGAGGGCGGTCACAGGCTGCTGGCAGGAATGAGCATCCTCTCCCTCCCTCAAACTCAGCTTGCCCAGAACACCATCTCTCCCTGTGGTGAGGCCTTCAGTTTAAATAACATGGACAGGAAGTGCTGGAGTGTCCAGAAAAAGTCCTTTAGGAGCCATAGCAAAAAGAATGGCTGGAGAGAGAAGAGCCTGAGGTCACCTCACTTTCAATGCCTGGCTTGCTGCTGAAGGTCATGGTAGGAGCTGCACAAGCAGTTCCTGACTCTTCCCTTTGTTGCTGCTGCTGCTGGAGCACTGGAAAACCCTCTTCCATTTTCAATGGTAGCCACTGGTGGTATTTATAAAGCACAGTCACACTTGCACATGCAGACATGCATCTCGCTGAGAACTGAAGATGTCAGCAGTGCTTTCACTGTTCCTCTCAGGATTTATTCTAAGTTATTTTTGGGTATCTTGTATAACTGATCTCTTAAGCCCTCTTAAGTTTAATTTTAGACTTGGCAGAGTTTATCCTGCTGTGCTGTCCTTTTCCAGATGCATCTTCTCCCCCTAACCAGGCTCCTGGAGAGTCTTTGGAGAATACAGAAAAGACTGTTCAGAGCAGCAACAAGAGTCTCTGGGATTCATCCCCTGAGAGCTCTGCCTTCCCCTGTGTGTGGCTGTGATCCTGACAGGGAAGAAAGCCAAGGAGTGACCTGTCCTGCTCTTCACTCAAGCAGAAAGAAGAGGTGGGATCTGTCTGGAATCCTCTGCACTTCCACACAGGAGCAGTGGCCACAGGCAGTGCACATGGGGTCTGTGGAGCTCAGCAGTGACAGGGAGCTGCTGGAGGCTGAGCTGAGAGGGCTGACCAGCACCTGAGCAGCCATGGGCAAAGCACTTGGCACCAGCTTCTTCTGTGGCTTCCCAAGGGTGAGGGAGAAACATCACCTTGCAAACACATTCCTCCTAATCACACTGACCCTGCAGGGGCTCTGCTGTGCCTCTGCTGGCCTTCCCAAGGAAGGGACATTCACAGGGATCTGCAGGACTGGGAGATAGCAAGAGTCCAAAGTTTATCTGTGGCTAATTAATCCCAATTAATTAATCTAATTCTGTATATGTGCATGCCTATGAGTATTTGTAACTTGCTGGGGAACTTCAAACTGGAGCAGGCAGAGAGTGGGAGGAGATACATCTGGAAAGACTGAGCTGGTGCGTGGGGCAGAGTCTTGAGGCTGTGTGGGTAATAGATGCAGAGCCCATGAAAATATCTGTGGGACCACCAGGGGATGTCCCCATGCATCTGCAGTGGGAAGAGTGGAGGTGTTCCAGCAGGATCTGCAGAGCTGGACAGGCAGAAGAGGAAGAGGAGTGAGTTTGGTCCTGGGGAGATGTTTCTGTGGGTGCTGATGAAGGCACAGCCCTGTCTGAGGGTCTGTGTGGTCAGAGACATCAGTGCCAGGCTTGCACATGTGTGTGTGTGTGCGCCCAGCCCGGATGGAAAGGGCCCAGCAGCGAACAGGTGAAGGAAAAAGGATTCCCTGGGACTTCTTTAAGCTTCCTGGGATCACGCTCAGCATCCTCTCAGACAAACTCTCTGGGACCTCCCATCCCACGTAGCTGGGGAAGCTCCCTGAGCTCTGCAGGGCGAATGCTTTCCAGCTCCAGGGCAGTGTGTGCTGAAGAAAGCTCAGCTTTGGGCTGCTGTGTGGTCTCAGGGAACAGAGGAAGGTGTGGATCTGATCCATCAGTGCCAGGGACACAGAGGAAGTTGTGGCAGTATCAGGAGATGATCTCTGTGTCTTGCCTGCAGCATGAGGCCATACTCCTTCTCCTCCTCCTTGCTCTCAACAGGCTGGGGAGTCCGAGCTGCCAACCTTTCCAAGCCTGTCCTCTTTCTCATGATGGAAACTGCCTCCTGTGTGCAACGTCAGACCCTTGGAGGAGGAAGCAGAAGGCTGTGCAGGGCAGGCCCGCTGGGGCAGAGCTGTACCTGGGGCAGGGTGAGCTGGAGAGAGCAGGGAGGGGAGGAGGCACTGCTGGCAAGAGCTGCACAGGGTGCAGGGGTCACCCATGGCTGCTGGGGGCGTCCCCAGACACCTCCCTTTCCACACGAAGTGGAGGAGCTCCATCAGCTGCCCCACTGACGGGTCAGCGTCACACACACAGGGCCAGCTGGGACTCTGCTGCAGGCAAATCCCCACACCAAGGCAGAGCTCAGAGTTCAGCTCCTCTCTAGCTTAAAGAAAGCCCAAGTTCCCTCAAGTTCAATCCTGCCAGAAAATCGAGACAAACAGGTCCCAAAGAACCATCAGGTCCCACGGTTTGCTGGCTCCAGGGCCCTCCTCTGCCCTGCCCACCTTGTGGGTACTTCACACGTGCCTGGCTGGGGCTTCCAGCTTGGAATTCCTCCCGGGCCTGTGGAATTAGAGAGCTGCATAGGGCAGCTGAAAGCAGGTCTGGGTGCACAGAAATTGGGTCTGAACTCCAGCACACAGATGTGCATCCAAGCCCTGTGTGCTCTCTGCCTTTAAGCCTCTGGGAGAGCCACGTTCTACTTCTTCCACCTAAAAGGTGTGGCTTGTTTGCTCCTGTCCTCAGGATGTCACACAGGCCAGGAGCTTGGTGGTTTAGACTGGAAATGAGCAAGAGGGCCAAAAAAAACACCAAAAAAAGCCCTTCAAGACAATATTCTGTTTCTAACATGGCTGCTGTCATAGCAAAGAGCAGCATTTGATGTTCTGGGTCCTACTTATTGGTCCTGCATTCCCGAGTGCTTTCCTCTCTGAGCCGGGGTAAATGCCTGATTAGTAATGACAGCAGCAAAATAAAAACAACCCTGAAAAATCCTACTTTGTATGTCTTGCAATGACACGGTTTGAAAATATTCAAGTTAAATAAATTGACTTAAAAGAAATGTGGTAGTTCTGGCTGAACTCTGTTATAACTCTGCTTTTCATCTCGCAAAAAAAAGAAGAAGAAAGAAAAGCTGTCTGCATCCACTTACTCTGCATAAAATTTTACAAGTTCAAAAGTGCAGTTATGATGGAAATTTAAATGATTAAATTTCTTTTAAACAACATTCCCTTTTAGTAACACCCTGGCTCCCAGCCTACGACAGACAAGGTCCCCTTTTTCCCACTAGGGCCTAACACATCTTTATCTCTCCAATTATATCTGGAGTCATGTGATTCTGATGAGATCCCACATCATCTACTGAGAGTAAAATCATTGTATTTGTCTAAAAAAAGATATAACCCTCAAGGGATCTCAGCCTAGACGAGGCTGAGGACTCCAACACAACTTCAGTGAAAAAATGTGCTGCATGAGGGAAAATACAGGTTAATAGGCTCTCTCAAACTGAGTTATATCAGGTTAATTACCAACTGAAATATTCAAACTTTATTTAAAGTCATCTCAGAGCACTTAATTGATTTTTTTCCCTAACGAAAAATTGAGTGTTAATCAGTAAAATCAACATTTTCCAGTTGACCCTGTTGATTTTGCTGGAGTCATATTTTCTTCTGGAAAATAAACAAGCTCACACAGAATTGCACAAAAATATCTCTTGAACTATGCAGATAATTATTTTCTCTTCCTCTGACAGCTGCCACTCATTGCTGCTGCCCATCAACGTTTCTTCTACCTCTGAATATCTGGAGAATTTGCCCAATTTCTCAGGGATTACTCACAGCCTGTATTGCCTTTGGGTTTGCTTTTAAACCTGAATGTTGTGCTGCTGTTCTTCAGCAAACCCAACCCCTTCCAACTTCCTACGTCTCCAAGTGGGAAAATGCAAAGCTTCCCACTTTTCCATTTCAGGCGTGCACTTCTCCTCAGTTTGCACATTCCCAAAGGAAAGGTGCTAATTTTACCCCAGAGGTCCCATTCCCACGGTGGGGTTCCCTCCTGGGGGGTTGGAGCAGGGAAGGGCTGTGCAGGGCAGGGAGTGTGGGCAGAGCTGGGAATGCTGGTGCTGCTGCCTGGGACTATGCCATGGCAACTGCTTCTTCCAGGCTGCAACTCTCCCTGATGTGAAAAATCTTCCCCAGCATCTCAAAGCAAACATCTCCACGGGCTGCTCTCAAATCATGTCTAATTGAAAGCCAGCCAAGTCACAAGATTCAGCTGATTATCTTGGTAAGACCTGGAGGATGTGTACACACATCCATCATTTGGAGAGCTGGGAAAGAGTTTGGGTTTCCAAGTGATTGTGAAAATCGGGGGAACAGCAGTGCTGAGAGAGGTTTTCAATGATTTTGGTGTCAAATTAGAGCTGACTTCATTAAATCAAGGAGCTCTGAGTTGATTTAAGCACTTGAAGCTGTAGAATGGGAAGGGGAGGGTTTCACCTGCTCATCCCAGAGGTGACACACTGTGCTGACCCTGAGCCAGTTTAAATATGTATGCCAAAGTAAACTAGATATTGGCAGTCCAGGATCTCTGAGACACCCAGAAAACTGGGAAAGACAAACCCCAATGCTCTTCACAGAGGATGCAGCTGCTGTATGTCCCTCACTGTATGAAGTCTTTCCTTCTCCCACTCCTGTGCCTGCCCTGGCTGCTCTTTGGGTTGAGGTGTCCTGTTTTTCCAGGCAGAAGCCCCTGGCTTGGGGTATGGAAACAGGTAACTTTAACCTTTTCTCCATGACTTTTAAAGGAAGTGAACTGTAGCACTCTGGAAATGAATATCCAGTTTTTGAAATCAAGTGAAAAAAGTGCTTGCATTTCCTCTTGGGAACCTTCTCCCCAAGCATGTACCCAATATCTTTGAGACAAATTCTCATTAGTGTTTTTTGTCTGCCTGGGTGATGCACACTGAAATCACGCTGCATGATGAGGTTTTTTGGTCTCTCCAAACCTAGTGAGTCTTAGCACGGTGAAATGTCTCTACTTCTCTACTGATTTTCCACATTGTGAGCATGGTTTGAGTCCTTTTTGTAGCCAAATGGAAGGTGGAACACAGGCAAGTGGATCTTGTTTTCCTGTGACTGGAAACATGTAGAAACAAGCCATGTCATTCCATGGTAATTACATCTGCTTCTTATTGCTCACTGGCTTTTGTATTCCTTCCTAAGCTAGATCAACAAAGGTTGATACTGCCTTTTGGTTTAGCAACAAGAACACTGATGTCACACCAATTTGTGACTAACAGAGGGTGCTGGTTTCAGCAGCCCTATTCCCTGCCATCCCGCTTTCAACACGGATGGAGTCAATTTGGTTCCTGCAGCAGGTACAGGGCTGAGTGTTGGGTTTAGGATGAGAACAGTGCTGATAACACAGAGGTGCTTTGGGTGTTGCTGAGCAGGGCTTGCCCAAATCAAGGGCTTTGCAGTGCCTCATGCTCTGCCACTGAGGAGGAGCACGAAAAGCAGGAGGGGCATGGCCAGGACAGCTGACCCGAGCTGGCCAGGGGAATATTCCAGTCCTTAGAATGTGATGCTCAGTGTGTCAATTGGGCAGAGTTCACTGGGAGCTGCCAGTCACTGCTTTGGGCTGGGCTGGGCAGCAGTGAGCAGCTGCACTGTGCAACACCTTTGGGGGGGTTTTAGTACTCTCTCTCCCCTTTTCTCTATTTTTATTACTTGTTGTTGTTGTATTTTATTTATTAAGCTGTTCTTATCTCAACCCACTGGTGTTGCCTTTCTCTGGCTCTCCCCCCCAGCCCTTTGGGGCAGGAGTGAGTGAGGGGCTGAGCAGCACTTAATTATCAGCTGTTAAACCACAACAAACTGTACATCCCAATTGTCAGATCTGCCAGTCAGCCAGTTCTCCTAACCCCACATAAGGAAAGTTTTAACATCAGGATTGAGTCTGGTGTAATTTAAAACCCACAGAAATACCACAGTCATTGATCTTCCATCCCTTTTATATTTCCTCAGCCCTGAAATCATCTGTTCATATTTTGCACTGACACTGGGGTAAGGCATCTCAGTTCCCTTTGAAATCTGGGACCTGTGTGTTAATCTTCTAGCACTTTGAAGTTTATCCCATTTACAAGGAGCCACCAGAACTCCTCAGATACTTCCTTTAAGGCTACTGGGTTAAATGGCTGAGAACAGACACATCCAAACACTCATGAGGAACAGTAACATATCTAATAAGGAGTAGTTAGCTGCCTGGTCCCTTACTTTGCTCTGTTATGAGGCTCAGCCTGCAGGGACTTTATGCCCATGTTTTATGGATGATAGATGTTCACACAGCTAGTCTGCCCAGCAGGATCAGGAGGACCTAAAATCCAAAACTCCCAGAGCAGCACAGACACAAAATACCCCCAACATGCTATAAAAACCTGAATGTCTGCAGTAAAGCAATCACCACCCCAGAAATCACAGCTATCATGTACCACAGGAAGGGAGCAAGAGTTCTTGTGAGGAACACGAATAAATCTGTACATTCCTATGGCCAGACCTGTCTCATCCTGAAAGCAAAATACCAGGGATTTGTTAGAAGGAGTTCACAAGTGCTTTTCTGCAATGGATCCTTCCCATGCTGTAAAGGAAGGCAAGAATTTGTTACTCTCCCTGATATCTAGCCTGAGGGAGATTTCCCTTCTGATCCCAAATTAGATCATCAGTTTAATGTTCAGTGCATGAGCAGCCATACCAATTAGATCCTGAGCAGCTGTAATAATGTCAGCAGTGGCAGAGCAGCCTCCCCACACACTGCCTCCACCTGGAGCCAATTTCTGCTGCTTTAGATTGAGAAGGCATTAAAGCCTCCAGAAAACGTGATGGGAACCCAGTCAGCAGCTATTTTTTCCCTTGGCTCCCACTGGTGCCCAGCAGCCCCCCCGGGGCAGGGATGTCACGGAGCAGGCACCGTGGGAGCCAGGGAGGCAAGAGGGCTCCTCCCAGACCTCCTAAAACATCAACACATCAGCGATGCAGGACTCACTCCAAGCTTCCTCATGCCAGAAACACTCCTCTCCTGCAGTTCTTCCTGGTGCTTTGGAAGGCTCCATTTCAGCCCATGGGTTTCCTTTGCTCACACTGCCCTCTGTGGAGGTGAGGTCCAGACACACTCTGCGGGAACCTGTCCTTGGATTGTCACTTTTCCCCCTCAATTATGAATTATTTAAGTAATTTTATTTTCTTTCTCCATGCATGTGTAAAGTATCACTACGTCCCCTCTAGCTCTTCAGTCTGGTACACCACAGAACACCAGTTTTCTTTTCTTGAAGGAGATTCTCTTTTCCTTGACTACCTTGGAGATCCCACTGCACTTATTTCACCTCCCCTTTTTCTTACCCTACCCAAGCACCATGGGGTTTACAAAACACACTGGTGTTTCCTGTGGTGCTGATTTTTCCCTAGAAAAACCTCTTTTTTATGCCACAGCACTTGGCAGCTCCCAGCCTCCCACAGACAAATACTGGCCCCCAACTCTTCTCTTCCCCCTGCAATTGGCACCTACCTGTGACCTCACAGAGCTTTAGGCCTCGGCATCTGGTGCTTTTAACCTTCTTTAAAATGTAATGCTGCTCTTACAACTCTATCAGGCCAGCTCACATTTTCAGTTCTGCAGAAAAATCTCTCCTCTGTAATGCCAATATTCCCAGATTTTGCGTGGCATGTACGTAAGAGGCACATTCAAAGCAGGATTATTCTCTTCAAATTAAAACTTCTGTGTTGGGAATTGCAAGGTCTTAGACAGATTCTCTTTTGGCCAGTGAGGCAAACACATAATCCCAGGGCTCATTTGATCCCACAGGAGGAGCAGTGTAACCTCCCAAGGAGTGCTCCCTGCTCTCCCCTGTGATGAGGATGTTGATCAGTCTGGGCACAGACACCTACGTTCGCTGATGGCCACGGGCTGGCTGCAGGATTCATCTCACCTTTATTTTTTTAGATGACACAAATTGTATCCTTAGCTCTTTTTTTTTTTTTTTTCCTAGATTGCTAATCCCAGCAATAACAGAATCAATCCCAGAAGCAAATTTGAGGACAACTAGAAACATCTGGTCTCCATTGGGATAATTCTCCCTTTTATATTGCTTGCCACAGTCTCCTTGTAAGACTGTTCTTTAGTCAGTTTACAATTTATTTATCCCAATGATAATCAATAAAGTAAATCTGCAACACAGGTTGATGCAAAAGGTCTCCCTGCTCCACTGTCTTTGTGTTGTCTCCACTGGCAGATATTTAGGGAAGAACAAAGGGGTGGGCACAGGGTGATTCTGCTCCTGTACTCCCCTTGTCACACCAGTACTGCAGCAACAGTCTGGGGATTGCTCTAAAATCATCCTGTCAGTAACAGGAATGCAGGTTTGCTCTCTGGATCCATGCAATTCCCAGTTTTGCCCTTCTCAACATTCCCTGGCAGGGAGCTCTTCAGGAAGGAGTACTTATTTTTGTCTGTTATGACTTTATGTTCTGGAATCATGGAAGCAGTCAGTGGTGTGTGTTGTCTGAGCTCTGTCATTGTCACTTGATCCCCACCAATGGGACATCTCCGTGCCCTGGGCCTTCTGTCCAGCCTGGAGCTCAGGCTCTTCAGGGCTCTCCAGTGTGGAGCCTGCCTGCCTCTCCCTCTGTTCTTACCATCCTCCCCACTCTCTGCAGCTCTTCTGGAAAGAATTTTCACTGGGACATTCCACCAATTTTTTTTTTTTTTTTTTTGCAATCCACAGAGACTAGATCTAATCCATTACCCTTGTCTGAGAAGTGATTCATCTTGGTAAATGATTTACCTTTAATAAACCCATACCTTTGATAAAACCTATTTGTTGCCATGCAATGAGTGCTTTCTCAGCAAACTGTCCTACAATCCCTGGGTCAAGTGGCCTGTACATTTTTTTTTCCGCTTTTCTTTAAAATAGTGATGTACAGGTTCTTCTAAACCTTCATTTTCATGTACCAATTATTTCAACACCCTCAGATGGAGATTATCCTAGCCCCCTGGGTTCAGTTCCTCTAGCATTGGAAATTTTATCTTTAATACAGAGCTCTACCTCCTCCATTCCTTTTACCGCTCTTTCCTTCCTAACAATTTATAACCAGCAATTTTTACATTCCAGTCATGCGAATAAACCTGCCAGGTTTCAGTCATGCCAATTATATTGTATTTCTCATAATCCAGCAAGAATTCCCAAGTCCTCTTGCTTTTAATTATATGCTCACAAGGTGCTTCTCGCCAGCCCCTCTCTGGGCAGCCACCTGTGGTGAGTCACTGTCATGTGTGATTATCACCGGGGCGGGGGACAGAGGTGTTGCAGACCCACTCTGCAGCTGGGAAAGGCTAGGGCAACTTCTGGTGTTTCTGGCCCAGATTTACTCATTTCTGCAGGAGAAACCCCTCTCCCTCTCTGGCTCCTCCTCAGGGCACATTCAGAGCCCGCACCTCTGACCCATTTTGATATTTACATCCAATCTGAATTCCACTCTCCCATTTCCTCCTTCAGGAGTAATAGGTGGCATAGAGCTCACAAAGGGCTGCAGGCCCCTTGCCCTCCAAAAAATTCAATCCAAACCCACAAAACGAGCCAAGCATACCCATTCCTGCTCTCCTGATTTCTGGGGAGCATGGTGAGCATCCTTGTTTATTTAATGGGACAGTACTGTTAAAAGGCAGCTGGGCAGCTGCTCTTCCCCTCTGGCTCTGGATGTTAATACTGAGCTTGTCTGTTCACTGGCAACTAAAGCAAGCTCTGAATTCATGGGTTTTTCTGTTAACATCAAAGCAAACACACAAGTGAGCAAAACTGGCTGACTTCTCATTGCTTCCCAGCAACTCAAACTACTTCCTACTCTCAAACTCCCCTTTAGAATTTGATATGCCACCTTGCCTACTTAACGTGCTAATTTTTTCATGGCGTGTGTGTTCTTGAGTCATGGCATCCAGCAGCAGGTTCACCACTGCTGCTGTCAGTGCACCACTGTTGAGGTGCCCAAGCACAGACCTGGACTGTGTGTGCAACAAGATACGTGCCCAAAGTCACATTTCAAAAGAAATTCAAAGCTGGTGAGCTTGGCTCTGAGACATCTGGCCCTGGCCAAGGAGTTCACAGCCAGGAGGAGGCCCCAGGTGCAGCCTGGGAGGGCAGACCAGGGCTCATGAGCAGCACAGTCTGCAGAGCTTTATCCCCATCCCCTTCTGAGGCTGGGTGTGTTGCTCCTGCAGAAGGCACCTCCACCTGTGTGGCATCCAAAGCACTGAACCCACTCTGAAAGGGAGAACCTCTTTCTGCGAGACTGGGATCCAGCACACTTTTGAGTCAGAAACTGTGCTAAATAATTACAGGACTCCCCCACCAATGAAATAGAAATGCTCCAGTCCCTCTTTTCCCAGAGGGGATTCACAATTACATTTCTCAGGTACTAAATGCTTTTTGAATTCTTGAGCTGTCCTAGACATGCTGGATAAAAATAAACTCTAGATTCACAAATTATTTCAGAAATAATCACAGCATTCAATCTCTGTTAGAGCTGTCAGTGGAAACCAGAAACTGGCACCAAGAGGCAGGCACGCTCCACTGGGCTCTGCACAAAGTGGATGGCATGCTGCTTGCACCTCAGCCTCTGGAATCTAAATGCACATTGCAGATAAACAGGAGCAAGGAGAAGACACTCAAAAATGTGTTCGCTTGCTGCCTAAATGTCATTTTAAGGTGTGACTGAGTCCCAGCCCCTGCAGCCAAGTGGGAGCCCTGGAATGCTGTTCCCTGCAGCACCAGCCTGCTGGGAGCTGCTCCTGTTGGCACTACAAGAGCTGCTGTGTTGTAGCTGCACCAGTGCAGGGACCAGAAAGTTTTGACTGTGGCTGGAGGAGAGAGAAATCAAAAGCCTGGTGGCTGGAGGAAGAATGTGGCTCATAGCTGTGGAAGTTTGGAGGCTCTGGAGAGTTTTGGCAGTGCCACAATCACACAGAGAGTTCCTGGCATTCACCTGTGCCTGGTGGGATCCAGCATAGAATCACAGAGGGAGGGGACCCACAGGGATCATCAAATCCAGTTCCTGCCCTGCACAGACACCCCAACAATCCCACCCTGTGCCTGACGGTGCTGTGCAGACACTCCTGCAACTCCGGCAGGCTCAGTGCTGGGACCAGTGCCCTGGGCAGCCTGTTCCAGTGCCCAAACACCCTCTGGGGGAAGAACCTTTTCTCAATATCCCTCACACAACTTGAGGCCATTCCCTTGGATCCTGCCACAGAAGAGACCAGTGCCTGACCCTCCTCTTCCCCTCACGAGGAAGTTATAGACTGTGATGAGGTCTCCTCTCACTTTGCTTAAATTCAGACATCAGTGAGTCAGGGAGGAATCAGGATGGGATGGGAGCTGTGGGAATGGAGCTGACCATGGGCTCTGGCCATATGTTCTGCTGACAAAGTGTGAGGCTGGGAGTGACTGTGGAAGGGGCTTTGCCTGGAGCAAGGCTGCTGCTGCAGTCACTTCAGAGTGCTGCTGGTAGAGCTTTAAGAAAGATGCTATTGACAGTGTACAGTGCATCTGAGCTGGGGACTGACTAATTGAACACACCACTATTTAACAGTATTAACGCAATTAATTACAATATAAACACACACCCACGACTGTGTGATTTGAGATGCCTGCAGGACTGGGCTCAGCAGGTGTGCTGAGGAGGGGGGATGAGCCTCTGGGGTGGATTCCTCGCAAGGAGGTGGAGTGGGGCTGTCTGTGTAAGCACAGCCCTGTGCTGCTGGGTTGGGGCTGGTGCCTCGGGGCCCAGCAGCTCAGATAAAATGATCATCAGTCAGGCTGCAAGAGGCCATGACAACACTCTGACAGTCTGGCATTCCAAACCCATCAGTCTGAGTGAAGAGCTGTCGGGTATTTTATGTTGGCACTATTAGGGACAAATTTAGACCCGTGTCCATTACATTGTTCCTGTCCTTCCCAGGTGAAGATATGGTAAATCTGAAAGAGGCAGCTGTCTGTCTAAGCCAGTACATCCCTGTACCTGCCTGGGTTATTTACAAAGGTTGGCCACTCCTGGTCTGCTAACTGAAGAGTTTCAGATAAGAGGAAACACTCACTGATCTGCTGTGGGGGTGTGGGGAGGCAGAAGCAACCCCTTCTCTCCTGCTTTCACCATAACTTTTTAAAGCTGGCTTCCAGCTCTCTCCTGAAATCACCCACTACAGCACAGCTTTGTTTACCCAGTACAGAATAGATCCCTGTGTTTCTCTTCTCCCACAGATAACTCACTTTTCTGAGTGGGCTAGAGTCACACAGTTACAACTTATCTCACACATAAATCTGGACTTGGAAAGATTTCAGTATCTGCCAGAAATATGGGCATCCTTGATCGTGCCAACCCCAGCTAAGATGCTCAAAAAGCCAGAGAGTCTTAGGCTGCTCACTCAGGCTGCTGTGGCCTAAGCTGATTCCCAAATTAGTAAGACAAATCAGCTTTTTTTCTCTGTTTTTCTTTCTCACATCAAGAGTGTTGCTTTGGTGCTCTCATTTCAGCCTGGAGGTGTTGCAGTCCCAAGGCTGGAGTGCATGAACTTTCCTTTTTTAACATTGAATTGAGTTTTAATAAACAACCAATTCTGCAAGTACTCTCCTCAAAAACACCAGGGAGAGAGAATACACAACCCCTTGGGATGAAACAGGCTGGGAGCGCTTCCCCAGCTTTGCCCCATTTAACAGTACATTCTCACAGAGAATTCTATCAGTTTTACTAGAATTCTACCCTAAACTTCCCATTACCAGAGGGGCTGTGTTCTCAGAGAGATAACACATCCATGGTTAACTGTTCTCCTCTCCCAGCAGTGAAGGACCAACTCCCTGATCTACTCCTAGGGCAAAGGCAGGATGGGATGGGATGGGATGGGAACAGCCCAGTGAGGAACAAGTATTCACAACCCATCATCTCACACTGAGTCACATCTGTAAACTTTTTTTTCAGTCACATAATCTAGAAAAGAGCTCTTTGAAAAGCAGAGTGTGGATGTTAGCTCTAGCAGACAGCTCTGGGAGTGGGGGCTGTCAGTTTGCATCTGCTGAGACTCAAATCAGTCCCAGGGCAGCTGCCTGCCATCCACCCTCCAGTGTTTTATTCCTTGGGAAGTGCCAGGCTACAGCAGAGGAAATGAATGCACTGATAAGCTGGAGAGATGTCTTTTTGAGTGCTTCCCAGCAAGTAAATGGCTGAGCAGGGAACAGAAATGAGCTTTCTTGTGCCCAGTTGAGCCCTTTAACTGCATTTCTCTCTTCAATAACCGTACCCTCCAGGGAGGGCTCGCTGGCGGTCATTTACTCCAGGGAGAGCAGAAAAGAGGCAAAAGCTGGTAAAACCCGTGAGCTCTGAGGTCTCCCTGCCCCCAGCCCGCTGTCCTGGGTGGATCGCTGTGGGATGGCAGAGGCTGCCGGGGGAGCGCTCCGGGAGCCCGCCCGGCTGCAGTGCCCGCCCGGGCGGCACACGCTGCTGCTCCGGGGCTCCGTGCCTCGCCTGAGAGCTCAGAGCCTGCAGCAGCCAGCAGGTAAACAAGCAAATCCCTGCTCCCGCAGGAAACAGGTTGCTTTTCAGCAAAGAACTGTTAAACCCCTGCCTGTCTCTGCTCTAAGGTTGGGCGCAGAACGGCTTGCCCGTCGCTTATCACACCGAGGCGAACACAAAGCAGCACAGGCTGGGAGGAAGTTGGTTTATACTTACCGGCAGCATTGATATTTTCCTCACAGGAGTACCAGATCCCAGTGTGGAAATACCTGAAAAGGAAGCGGTCATCTCCCGTCTCCCAGCTGTAATGAACCACATTCTGGTTCGTCTCATTTGCAGTCTCATTCCCGCCGTAGTTGAGGCAGTTTGTCTTCTTCTCTTTCCCACAGCTCGGCTTGGGGACCCTCTGTGTGCCCTCACACCAGTGGGTCGTGATAAAAGCTGTTGTAGAGAAGAGGAGAGCCATCAGATTCAGACTCACTGCTAGCAGGGCTCTGCATCTTCGATTTGTCTTCATGGTAAATCCGCCCTCCCTCCCCCTCCTGCTGAGAGAAGAAGTCAAAGGGGTTTGTTTTATTTGGGAGGGGGGGGTGGGTTTCAAAGCCTCTCACGATTCAGAATCCAGTTGTCCAGGCATCAAAACTCTCAGCCTCTTCCAATCTGCTGCTGAAGCGGCGAAGGAAGCTCTGCAGCCACACTCCCATTCTTCCCCTTCACTTGAAGCGCTGCCTTTGTTGGTTAGAGGAGCAGCTGCCGGCGCGGCAGCGGGGCCGGTCTCTCGCAGCCGCGGAGCTTCAGCGCGCTGAGGGCAGCGGAGCGGCTCTGCCTGCCGAGGAGCCCCAGAGGCGAGTGAACATCTGCTCGGCCACCGCGCAGCATCCTCCCGAGGGGCTCCGCAGCCTCCTCCGCCGGGAGACACCTGCAGGCTGCCAGGCTCGCTGTGCCCCGCTCCCGTAGGATGGGCAGGAGCGGCTCAGCGTGCGGCAGGAGGAGGCAGGGACAGCTGCCACCCGCTGCCACCCGCTGCCACCGCTGCCACCGTGCCCGGCACCGCTCGGAGCCCACTGCAGCGCGCCGGCCTGGGGGAGGCGTCACGGCTCAGTCCCGAAAAGAATTATTATTATTATTATTAATGTTATTATTATGCGGAGCTGTGAAAGGCATTTTTCGTGTACCCCGAGGTAGAGATTCGTCCAGGAGGAGGAGGAGGAGGGGTGGAGTGGCACTTTAGCATTTCTGCTCTGTGCTAGAGAGTTGTAAATCCAGGGCTTGATTCTGCTTTCGGCATAATGGTGCAAATCTCTTTCTTCAGAGGCTTGCTCTGGCAGCCCGAGAGGAATTCAGATTTGAAAGTGTGTGAAGTGTGAAAGCCACATCTTTCACAACACCAAGCAGAGCCCCTTGCCCAGGCTTTTATTCCCAGACCCAGCTGTTCCAGATGTTTTGGTTGAAGTGGATCTGGAGGAAATTTTGTAGGTCCTGCTTTTTGCAGACAGACAGAACTAACGGGCAGAACTAAACCCTGGGCTTTATTCACCAGATGGCAATGCTGAGAGCAGGGAGCAGTTAATACTCAATATCCCAGTTCCAAATAGAAGTGCATTGTCCTCTCCCGACGTCCAGCTGGCTCGTAGAGTTTGTGACCCCCCTGCACATTGCTCAGAGCTCTCTGCTGAGTGCTGAGTGCCCTGAGGAGCAGAGCACCTGAGGGTGGTGGAGGCACAACCCACGGGACCCTGTGTCCAGCCCTGAGGTGGCCACACTTGTCACACAATAGTTCTGTCCCTTGGTGGATGAACACATATTTCTGTGCTGAAGAAGCTGTTTGTGCCTTCTGAATGGGGTTTCCTTCCAGCCTAGTTTGGACTCCTTGCAGGGGCCATGAGGGTGCTGGTGGGCTCTCAGAGCAGCCCAGCAGTGGCTTTCCCTGGAAATATCCAGTATTCCACATTGGAAATATCCAATATCCTGAAAATATCCATGTAGCCAGGCAGGCTCACACTGAGGGACAGGACAGTGCCCATGGACCCCACAGGCAGAGCTCCTGCTGTGCTCTTCTGCCTGCACAGCACATGGGGGGCAGCTTCTTCAGCTCCTAGAGAAAGCCCGGGAGGATGAAGTGAAATTTCTCCTTAAGGCTTCTGGGTCCTGTTCCTGCCTTTCTGATGCCCCCTCAGTGGTAGCCACAGAACTCACGGCTCTTTTTGGTGCCTGTCCCAAATGTCTGAGCCCAGCTGTTGATGAGATTTCCCACTATTTCTAAACTCACTCGGCTTTGGTCATTTTTTGTTATAAATAAAGTGGAAAGTTAATAGAAAACTTCTGTGAGAAAACTCACAGGGCTCTGTGAGAGCAATTGTGATGGCAGCTCTGCAAGTTTGGTGAAATAACTTTGTACCCAAGAGGCTTCGCCTTGCCCAGTCCTGCCTGTGCCTGGTGAGTGCCACCTCCTCAGTGCCAGGTTTTTCCCAGTGCTCTGCACTAGCAGAGTGCCTCTCCTTGTCCTGTTGGAATTGCAGAGCACCTCTCCCTGCCCCAGCCCTTGCAGCATTACATCTTGCAGCCAAATAATCAGCATTCTTTCCTTGGTTTTAATTGCATGCAAGAAAGAAATTGAGGTGATAGCTATTCAGAGGACCACATGATTATTACTTCAATTATTTTTATGTTTTACTCAGTAATGCATTTGTGGTGCTCCTGTGTTTCTTAGGGTTATCCACTTGCTAAGAGGAATAAACAAAGCACTTGAAACTTTGACAGAAAGCCTTCACAAGAAAGCTGGTGCTGTTCTTCAGGACTGTCTTTCAAGTGGCTGCCAGCATCTGAATCATCACACTTCTCCAAGTGTGAATATAGGTCTTTACAGCTCTTTTCTCACAAATTTTCTCTGTCTGTTGCCCTGTGGATTGTGTTTGCTGGCCTGCAGCACCAACACCTGCACACTCTGCTTCTCCCTGTGCCCGTCTCCCTGAGGGGTGGGCATCCAAGACTTTTGTTTTCTGGGATAATTTTGCCCTAAATACTTCTTACATTTTATTTTAACTCCTAACCCTAACAGATATTTCTATTTCTGTTCCTCCTTATCTTCTTCATTCTTGCTTTTCAGACTGTCAGAGCTGTTGAGAACCAACATGGTGGCAGTAAATTAAAAACCAAAAAGGCAAAATAAAGCAGAAATTTCATTTGTTTCTGATACAGAGCTTTTAGAATCTTAAGCATTTACAAATACTGAGCACAAAGTAAAGTAGGATCAGCCAGAGAATTTTTAGTATGAATAATTTTCTTTTTCCTAAAGGAAACCAGTTGTTTTTTTTTATTGTTGGGATTACTTGAGAAGAAGGAAACTTTTTTGTGCTACGCTCATGCTGTAATACTCCAATGACTTCTCTTTATATAATCTCTGTTTATCAGATTTGTTGTATAAAAATGGAAAGATCATGCATATGTTGCAGAAGGCAGTTCAGATGCCTGGATTAAGTAGTATTTATGTGGCATTATCTTTGATGATAACGTAGAAGGGTTTGAATGCTACAGAAATGTAGTTTTCAGGTTGTGGCTACAAGAATCTTTAAAAACCTTTTTGCAGCAATAACTTTTCTCTGATGTTGTGAGAAAAATTACCTTCCCAGGTTATAGTAACCCCTTTTCCTTTAGTATTTCTTATAGGATCAGTGTAAATTGTTATTACTCAATGTTTACTGTGTACAAAACCAATTTGACCGTGAGGATTTAAAATAATGATAGCTTTTGCAAAAGGAATCTTTCAATCAGGCTCTGTTTTTCTCTAGTGGAAAACAGAGGCACCATTCACTGAAGTGAGAGGAAGCCCTACTTTTGGGTCCTCTGGTGCTGATGGGGACATGGTGAGCTCAGTCTGGGTGTTTATTTGAACCAGCAATCTCAAATGCATGGGATTATATGCTGGATTTAAATCAACATTTTAAACCCCCTGTAGTTTTATTTAAATTTTCATTTCTTATGGCTCTCTCCTCCTGGGCTTCCTCATGGGTTTATTTTGTCCTTTTCAGCTGTCACTGGACTGGATTTCCCAGCTCCTCCTGCCACTTTGGACTGGACCCCTCCTGGCAGCTCCTCCTTGCTTTTCCTCAGCACCACAGAGCCACGGCATTCACTTGTTCAATTCATTTGTCTTGCAAATGGCTCAAAATCTCCTTTTCTAGTTGGAATTTCCCTCCCTTGACATAGAGCTCTGCACAGCTCATCTTTCTCTTGCTTGCTTTCCAGGGTAAATATGAATTATTGGTGTGCCCCCAGTACACCTCCCCTGTCTGCTCTGTCCAGCAAAATGGGAAATTTCTCCTTACCTCAGTCACTTAACAGGTTTTATTTTTATATTTGGAGAAGAGGGCTGGGATGGAAATGCTGTCCATGTGTCCTCAGACTGTGTTACCCAGCTGTGAAGTTTGTGTTCTCTCCACTCCAGATTCAGGCTCCTTTTTGCCATTTTCACCCCAGTTTTTATCTTTTCCTCAGAGCTCTGGCCCAAAGCAGTCTATGTTCAGCAGTGATGCTTGGCACTCGAGCACACAGGCTGGGCTGCACAGTCCTGCTCATCTCAGAGAGGCTGCTGAGAGACAATCCTGATTTTCTGACAGAAATGAAGCCCTCAGCAATAGGCAGCCCTCAGGGGTCCACATGAAGGTGGGCTGAATATTGATACCACAGGAAATCTTGGTCTTCACTTCAATTCATGACTTGCAGTGTGTCTTTCACGTACTTTGCTTGTGGGCATTTAGGCAAGGACAAGAAGATTGCTCAGGAAATTCTCCCTGTTCCTAAAGCAACCAGGCAAAAAATGGTTTCTGACAGTACTGTAGCAAAGACCTTTAGCAGTCTTGACAGAAATGAAAGTGGTAAAATAAACTGTTGCCTCGCCCATAAACATTTCCTTGGTCCAGCATCACTGGGCAGTAAACAAGCCATCCCTGAGTGCCCTGTGCAGGGGCCCTGCTCTGCGTGCTGTGGGCAGTGGTCAGCATTGCCCATCCTGGCTGTGCCACTCAGGGACTGCAGGCACCCTCCTGCAGCACACAGGCTCCCTGAGTGTCCCCAAGAGCATCAGATCCATCAGATCCACCCATCAGGCTCCCTGAGTGTCCCCAAGAGCATCAGATCCATCAGATCCACCCATCAGGCTCCATGAGTGTCCCAAAGTGCATCAGATCCATCAGATCCACCCATCAGGCTCCATGAGTGTCCCAAAGTGCATCAGATCCATCAGATCCACCCATCAGGCTCCATGAGTGTCCCCAAGAGCATCAGATCCATCAGATCCACCCATCAGGCTCCCTGAGTGTCCCAAAGTGCATCAGATCCATCAGATCCACCCATGAGGCTCCCTGAGTGTCCCCAAGAGCATCAGATCCATCAGGCAGCACTGCTCTTTGTGTCAGAGCTGGGTGGGACTGGGATGCCAGCAGATTTCTACTCATCTGCTGTCTGCATTTAATTCTTCCAGCAGCTGGTGGAGAGGAAGGGAGATGAAAAGAAGTGACAGGTCTGAGTCATGCCTTGATTCGTGTCTGGGGGAGCTGGCTGCCTGAGTGGCCTGAAGAGGCAGTCCAAAAGGTCAGGGCTGAGCAAGCATGATATTCCTGAGGCAATTCCCCACCAGCTATTTACATGTGCCCACCTATGGTGGGAGTGAATTGTCATGCTATCCTACTTTTGATCCTGAATTAGAAATTTTTCTGTCTTAGAGTTACAAGAATTATTTCCCCACAATTGACAGTTGGATTGGATTCAGATGAAAGTTTAATTAATATTTAGTACAATTTGTTAAGGCTAACTTTGATATGTCTAAGTTGTTACAAGGAGCTGCAGGCCCAGTTAAGAAGAACTCTAAAAACAGAACCCACTTCATTCTTTATGGCTGCAATTAAAGAAGTATTCTTGCACATCAAAGCCTTAGTGGCAGCTCGTGAGTCTTTCAATATTCCTGGGCACCCTGGCCTGGCATGAAAGCAGCCCCAGAGAAAAAGTGGCCACAACAAACAGAGCAGTGCTGAGAAATGTCAAAGGGTTCATTACTCAAACATGCTCTTTTATAACCCAGGCATCTGATTTCCATATTCATATAAAGTTATATATTGTCATATCCCACTGTGCTTTTGGAAGTGCCTAATCCACTAACTACAGATGCATTAATTTGTATTACTTCCTTGTTGTGTTTTTTAAGACATTTTCCCCCTTCTCTTGTCAATGTATTTTTGGGGACAGAAGCTAGAACATTTAAATGTTTATAGTGTTCAGTTTCTGCCTGGCAAAGGAGTAAACTGTGTGCATTTGGTGTCATTTATATGAAGAATAATGTTGCTTATTTGTATGTCCATGTATTTTTTCCCCATAATTAGGATTCATCCATATGTCCAGGCATTTTAAGTAGTGGATTATGATTTGCAGTGGGATTTTAGTTCAGAAAGGAGTGATCAGGGAGATTTTTTTGAGCAAGCTCTGTACCTGGAGCTTCATGTTTCTGTATCTTCTCTGCAGAAACTGGACCCTGTGCAAAATGCACTTGGGGAAATAGACTTTACCAGAGCAGAGTAGAAGAGGCTGCTTAGGTGCAGGGATGGCTTTTTGATGGGGCCATGTAGAAGATGGGTGCACATGGTGTCCCTGGGGGTCTATTCCAGACCAGGGCACTGAGAGCCCCTGGGATGTGCCCACGATTCCATCAGGGCAGAGATGCTGAAGGTGAGGGCAGGCTTTGCTTGCCACAGGGAGGCAGGATGGTCAGGCTGGCTCTGGGAGCTGAATGCAACAGGACATTGCATTTGGTCTACATTGAGAGAGAAGGTATAGAGCACAGCAAATTTATACACACAGCCAGCAGGTTTTAAACATTTCAGTAGCAAACCTCAATTTGAGCAGAAATCTCTCCCCCAGGAGCAGAGCAGAAGACAAAGCAACCAAACTAAAAATCAGGAGATCAATACTGAAAGCAAAACGTAGTGGCAAAGATGTGCCTCCAGAGCAAAGGCAGGTAAGTGCATAACTGTTCCAAGGGGAAGAGAAAAGGTCAGCAGGCAGAAGACAGGCTGGTGCATGGAGAGCTTCTGCTTGGCTGGGGACAGCTTTTCACAGAGCATCGAAGGATAACTGAGGAAAATGAGGATGCAGAAGTGACTAAGAAAATCTTCTCAGTGCCTGAGAAGGCCTGGGTAAGACTGCCCCAAAATGGCACAAAGTGTCATGGGGAGAGACATCCTCCAAACGGAGGGACTTTTGAGGCAGCACCAAAGCCAGCAGAGTGTGGCTCTGAACAATGTGAAATTTCACAATGAAGTTGTAGCAGATGGCAGAAGAGGGAGTCAAGGCCAGGACTTGGCAGAGAGAGGGAAAATGCTAGCCATCAGCCTGTCTGGAGAGCAGCAGGAGGGAGGAGATAGATGAGCAACCTGGAGGACGAGCAGGACACTGAGCAGAGTGAAAGCAGAGAGCAGGGAGGGCTGGTGCAGTGGAAGGCTGGTTTGGACACCACAATAAGATAAAAATACAGAGCTGCTGGTATCAAGGACCACTCTCACAGGTCTACGTGAACTCTTTGACCTCAGCAAAGGGGCAAAATGAGAGAGCAATTGTTCAAAGGGAAAATGTTATGAATCTTCTGGGAGCTTAAATGGGAATGAAGCTACAGGAGGGGAAAGTTCAGCAGCATCATACTGACTGCTCAGCTTGGGAGCTGTATTTCCAGCTTCACAGCTGGTCATGAATATTTCCTCTTTCCAACCCCTTCCTTGACTGGGTTTTGGATGGGGAAAAATCCTTTCTATTCTCAGTATCCTGCAAGATCTCAGGTAGGGAACACTCTACCTCTTCCCTTGACCTCTGAGGTTGTGTGCATCTTTGAAGAGACCTTCCTTTCCTCCACCTTGGGCTCTACTGATGGTGCCCAAATCATCCAGGTTTCACAGACCCCTGGTATTTGTAAGTGTTAATACAACACCCTTAACAGAGACTGCAGGATTGGATACTGATAGACAGCACTCAGTTAAAATAGTTCTGCCAAATGGGAATTGTTAGACTTAAGGTGGAATGGATTGACTTAAACCTCTGCTCCATCTTTAAATAGGCCTCACACTCTTGATTCAGATGTCTGATCAAAGAAAGAATGATCTGAAATATTTTTAAAAATCAGATACTGCCCGAGACCCTCCTGAAGTCACCCTTAACACCATTAAATGCAGCCACATCAGCAGAGCTCAGGCTGGCAGTGCCCCCATGTCTCTGCTGGGTTCCAGCACTGAGGATGTGTAAATCCAGCAGAAGCTGCTGCCAGCCCTGCCTGGGGGCTGTGGGGTGGGCAGGGTGTGTGTGGTAGGACCACTGCTTGCATGGGAACAGCATGTCCTTGGCTCTTAACCAGGACCTGAGTCGATCCCAAGCAAATCATGGACATTAAAATCCTCAGATGGGGCCACTTCTGTAGTAACAGCTAAATTACAGCCCATGCACGGCAGGAAACCAAATTAGGGCTCCGTGTGCAGTATTTACTTGGGCAATTTCACTTAACCTTGCCATCTTTTAATTGCTTTTATGTCTTGATTTAGTAATTTCTGATTTTTTTTAATAGTTCCATTTATTGAGAAACACCACAAGAGACGTGAACTGAGTAATTTTCTGTTTCTGCTGTTCCACACTGTAATAGCAACAGAATCATCTGTAGGCAAATTCTTCAAGCAATAAATATCTGTCTCTGGTTTGGATGTTTATTATTTTTGTAGCAGTTTATTTGCAGGACAGAGTACCACCTTCACAAGAAATGGAACTGATTTGCAGTCAAAGTAGTGCTTTTGGTTACCTCTAGATTTTGTAAGAAAAGAGACAAAACATAAAGTAATAATGCAGGAAACACGTAAAATGGTAATTTATCAAGTTAAAGATCGCAGTTTGATTGGAGAGAGAAATGAATAAAAATTGCAAAAAGCAATATACTTCTAATGAAATATAGTTCAGAGGAAAATTGCCCTATATTCCAGGCTGTTAGTGTCATGGAACAGATAATTGAATTCCTTGCTTTCTTGTCAATGCAGCAATATGTAACTCTGCTCAAATTCTCAGGTAATCCACAGTTTTTATGCTGATCTTCATAATTTGTTCCTTGGAAACTGTTCTAATTACCACTTTTTCTGTTCTTACAAAGTCTTCATAAAAAGGTTGTGTTTTTGAACTCACATCCCACAGGTAACAGAGCACAAAACCAAAACTCACTCAGAAAATGAAGCAAGTTTGTGCTTTATTATGCAACACTTTTTGAGAAAAGTAGAAAAGTTAATTTTGAAAGAAATGGAGCCAATTGGTACCTCATGGAGGGAAAGCTCACATGTGCACGTTCTTCACTGTGGTGAATGGTCTGGGCCTTTTTGCAAGGTGGTGTCATGGTGGTGGGAGCAAAATTAGTTATCAAAGGCAGTGTTTGTCAGGCCAAAATTAACTTCTGAATAGCAGGAAAATGAATTAAGGAGTCAGTGATGGCAGCTGTCTGAGCCAATGCCACCCTGCCCCTGTGTACATGGCAGGCAGGGGAGTTGCTCTTGTTCTCTACCATGATTTTCAGGCTTAACAAAATGCAGCACATTCTTCTAAAGGAAGAGGTTGAAAAGGATTTTCAATCACTGTCTCAAATTTGCCTTCAAGCTGCCATAAACTGGAATATCCTAATGTAAATTGAGAATAATCTGCTAAGGAGGCAGTGGCACTTACACAGTTCTCTCCCATGTCCCCATTTTAAGAATTTTTTCCCGGGTGTTTCTTTTGTTTAATGTTGTCTGTGCAGTTTTCTACAACAGTTTAACTGCTTTATTGGCAATGAGGAAGGACATAAAATGTGTTATTGCAAGTGAGGAAGAAACATATGCTCTATGCTTAATGTGCAGCTGGAAAATACACATGAAAATAATTTTTTAAAAGCCCTTCACATTCAATGGCCTTTTATTTCCCTTCTTTTCTCTATACCCCTGAACAATTGCTGGTGCTGCCATAGCTGGTTAGAGGATGGTGCTGATAATGCTGATTGTGGGTTTGATCCCCATATGGGCCATTCACTTAAGAGCTGGACTTGTTGGTCCTTGTGGGTCCCTTCCAGCTCAGAAAGTTCTGATTCTGTGGTTCTGAAAATGCAGCAATGTGGGGGGGAAGAGATAGGAGGAGTTGCTGAGGCTTCTTGGACCCATGGCATGGACAAGCCAGAGGATAATCTCCTGCATGGGGACGCCCCTGTGGGGTGTCTAGAAGTCAGGGGACTGAAATCATCTGAATCAATGGGGTGTAAAATAAAGATAAATGTGAGGCATAGGAGCTCCCTAAACCAGCCCCAGCACCAAGACCTCTGTGATGTGGAGCTGCCCTTGAAAATTCAAGCTCTGGGCAAAGCTGTGCAAAGGGATGTTTGCCCAAGAGCCCTTGACCCTGCAAGGAACTGAAGGTCTGTGCTGTCTGTGCTCCCCAAACACACTGCAGCTCGCTGCCAGAATCACTCCCTGCCTGCCTCCCATGGCTGCTCCAGCTTGCTTTAGGGAGGGTGAGACCTGCTGGGCACTTGGCATTTCTGCCCATGAAAATGCCCTTTTCCTCTTCACTCCCAAATCATCTCTGGGCCCAGCATCTCGTGGGTGCTTGTAGCCAGGCATTTCCCAGCTAATTATTAACAAACTAATAATGAACACTGAGTCTTCAATGCCCAGACCTGCACGGATTTTCTCACCCTGTAATTTGCTCAATATTCAACAACATCCATCTTAAAATTCAACACCAAAGACTGCACTCCAATATTGTCCAGAAAGAAGCTAATGAGACAGGAATACACTAAGCAATTGGGCTGCAACAGGAAAATGAGGGGCTGGCCAGGAGCCAGGGATCGCAGTGCCTGGGCAGAGCACAGGTACAGACTCCTGAGCCACTTCTGCCTTTCCACGGTGCTTTGTTGCCACCCGATGGCCTCACACAAGGTTGCAAGAATGGAACTGGAAAAGGTGCATTTTTAGAGATGTCCTGCATTTCATTAAAACCATAGAGAGCTTTTGAAAAAAGCTTCTCAGATCAATGTCTTTTCATGCCCTGCTGACGTAAGTCTCTGTTTTACAAGTGATAAATGAATTTTTTCCAGTGTGACAGCCATGATTGCAATATACACAGCACCTATATTTTATCTGTATTTAGAAGAAATTTCTCTTGTCTTTTGCAATTTGTTCCCTCAAGAGGACAAGATGCCTGGAGGATAATGGTGTTGTCAGGCCTAGGATGTCACTGAATGGCAATGCTGTGATGCTTGATCCATCCAGCTTGATATTCCTGTTTGCCAAGATAAGAACTGCATTTGCCCCTCACTCTGGCCCTCATGACCCCAGCAACACATCTTCCTTGTGTGAAATAATCCCTGTCCCGTTTCAGGTGTGGTGTTGAACCACAGGGACACCCAGCAGGCACCCTGGAAAATCCTGACCACTATTCACACAGCTTTTTTTCTCTTTTCCCATTTCTTTTACTATTTCTGGAGCCTGCCTTTCTCTGTCTTTTCCCAATCTTTCTCTACTCCAATCCTCTCTCATTTAAATAATCCACCCCTAATCTTCCTCTCCCTAAAGGTCTTGTTTTGCAGGGAATGTCCCGATGAAGGCAGGAATGATGAATCTGACTCCATGTTCTCAGAAGGCTAATTTATTATTTTATTATACTATAATATATTAAAGAATATTAAACTATACTAAAGAATACAGAAAGGATACTTACTGAATGCTATAAAGATAATAATGAAAACTCGTGACTCTCTCCAGAGCCCTGACACAGCTTGGCCCTGATTGGCCAAAGAGTGAAAACAACTCACAGCAGAACCCAATGGAACAATCACCTGTGGGTGAACAATCTCCAAGCACATTCCACACGAGCACAGCACAGGAGAAGCAAATGAGAGAAGAATTGTTTTCCTTTTCTCTGAGGCTTTTCAGCTTCCCAGGAGAAAAATCCTGGGTGAAGGGTTTTTTCAGAGAGTGTGAATGCCACAATACACAGCTTTTGCATTTTTGACACCCTGACTGTGTGATACTGGAGCTGTACACTGTCAGTGATGCTGCTGGTCTTGCAGAGCTCCCTCCAAGCACTTCAGAAATCTGGCTGTTTCCCACAGCACTCCTTCCAAAGCACTGGCGAAAGCCAGGCATCCCTCATGGTGCTGTCTGCAAGTTTTGGTGGCACCAGCACTGTGACTGTCACATGTACAGATTGGGATGCCACGTCCCCTCATGCCCTTTTCAAAGAACATGACCTCACTTCAGGGTCTGCATTTTCCCCCCTGGTCATTCCAGCTGGCTTAGCCACGTAAGAAGCTCTTACTGAGGTACAACACTGAGGCTGAAATGATTTGGAGCAAGGGACTGGGCTCTCCAGGCGTTGCTCTGGTCAGCTGTGCCTTGGGAGCCGCAGTGTGGCTGAAAAAGGGGGCGTGGGTCACCCTATGTCTGCTCCTGGGTAAGGGTATGAAGGACAAGGACAGGAACTGGCAGTGCCACCTTTACTTGCTTTTGATGAAGATGGATGAAGATGCTACAAAGGGGCTGTTTGTTTTCTGGGCTGCTCTAAAGTGCTTTTTGAATCCACTGCTGGAGAACTTCTTCTGAGGGCATCACAACCACCATCAGGTCACATTGCTCAGCTTCTTCACTGCCCTGCAGGATCAGCTGGGTGGGGGGCTCTGATTCCTTCTGGAAAACAAACGCACTCCCTCAAACACCCTCAGGCTGCTGAGTTAGGCTGCTTGTCCTTTTCCCCACAAAGTGTTCCTCTCATCCTTCCTGCCCCAGCTGCCCAGAGAGCCCATGAAGCTGCTAAGCTGCATTCTCACTTGGACATTTTCACATATTCCCGAGGAGCTGTTGATTGATTTCTCCCTAGCAAGCTGCTGAGAAGCTCAGAGGGGTAGCAGGGGACGTGGAGCAGTGTTGACAGTGGCACAGCTGGCTGGTTCAGGGAGCAGCTGCTCAGGCAGGGTCAGTCCCTGCCTCCCAAGCCCTTTCCCCAGAAGCACCAGGAGCATCTTCCCTGCCCAGGGCTCAGGCCAAAGGCAGTTCAGGGCTGCTGGATCCCTGCAGCTCAGCTCCTCACACTGCAAAGGGCAAGGCTTCCTGGCAATCCGTTTTTTCTCACTGCCCCATGCTCCTGCGAGTACCCAGCATGCTAAAAACCAATAAAGCACAGTAAAAAAAAGTTACCAGTGTGTCTGGCAGGACAGCTGCGGGGCAGCAGGAATATTGGAAGATTTTACTTATTTTCCAGGTAAGGAAAGGCAGGGTCAAAGCTGCCACAGCAAAGCCAGCAGAGGAGATGAGGGCAGTAACCAGCCACACGGATCTGTCACCTGGAAAGGACAGAGCAGCAAAACTTCTCAGAGACACTGCAGGGAGCGGGCACTCACTGCAGCCAGCCTGAGCCTGGGGCTGCTCTTCCACCCACCCTGGGGACATCCCTCCCCAGCAAACTCCAGTGCCAGCGTGGGGGGCTGCACTCCTGACCCTTCCTGTTGTACCTCTCCCGGGAACAAACACAGCACGTTTGCAAACCAGGCAGGAGGTTGGGGTGGAAACAAAGGAAGACCATTTATTGGGTTAAGCTTTTTTTTGACTTAGAGATGGGGTAACTGAGAAGAAAACTTTTATTCTATTATTATTATTATTATTTAGTTTTAAAATAATAATATAATATAATCTTTTATTTATATTTATTTTATTTGATTAAATTATTTTATTATAATAATATTATAATAATATAAAATATTATTTATTTGTACTTTTATACTTTTATTGTTTAATTTTAATATTTTAATTATTAAAAATTTGATCATATTTTAATTATTATAATTTATTTTATTATATTTTTTTCTATTTTTTAGTTTTCTGTGAAGGGTGAGACAGTACAGATGTTATAATTCACACCATCACAATCAGAAGCCAACTATTTCAGAAGCTAACTTTAAAAATTCTCTACAAATTCATTTCCCACAAGCTTTGGGCATGGCTACAGCAGGGAGGAGGGCTGGCTCTTACCCTGAGCCCTCACACACTGTGTGGGGCTGAAGCTGCTGCTCCTGTTGATGGCCTCGACGTGCGTCTGAGCCTTCACACAGTACTCAGCTCCTGCCTCCATGGTGTCCAGGTGAACCACGGAGCTCACCTCCTTCAGCACCTTCTGCTGCACCTGCCACGGGCCCACAACAGAAGGCATCAGGGCACAGGGCAAGGATCTCACCTCAGAGAGCAGCCCTGCCACTGGCGCCTTAGAGAACCTGGAAATGAAACAGCACGCACTTTGATACAACATTAGTACAGGAGGGAACACAAAGGTTGGTCTTTATTGGAGGCCTCCAGGGGCAGGTATGGAAAATGCCCACAAAGCCCAGCCCCCACAGGCTGAATTCAGATTTATAAATTTAGTAAATTAGCATCATTGAAAAAAGCACCAATTAAGAGCACAAGTGGTGATGCAACTCCCCCCCCCCCCCCCCCCCTCCAAGTTCAGGCCCCTTCTAAATCCACCCCCTCAAGAAGGAACTGAAGTTTCTTAGTGAAAATGTGTCTCCAAGAGCTCTTTGTCAGCCTTGGTTCCCAGGGAGAACCAAGGTAGGATAGGGGCTTTGGAATATGTGTTGTCTTCCTGCATATCAGGGCAGGGAAAAGGACTGGGAAAACCAGCTAGGAATGCAATAATAGGCTACAGAGCTCCAAAAATCTGTGCAAAGAATAGAGAGATAAGAAAAGGGAAAACGCAAAAAATGATCCGGCATCACCATGATTTCCAGCGAGGAAAGGAGGGAGCAGCAGGGGATGTCTGAGGCCTGTGGGAGCAGGACAAGAGGAGGATGAAAGCAGCCAGCAAAGCACAGTGGGGTGCAGAATGAGCCCACACACCTCGGGAAGGGCAGGAGGGGCTGTAAGCCAGAGATTAATGATCACGCTGGGCCACAGCCCTAGACCAGAGCCTGGTACCCTGCTAGGAGGGGCATGTCTGAGGTCTCACTGATCTGAGGTCTCGCTGATCTGAGCTTTGTCTGGGTGTGATGGCTGCCAAAACCATCACTGCGCTGGGATAGGGGAGTGAGAGCTGTGCCAGGGAGCTCAGACAGGGGATGGACCAGCTAGTGAGGGGCCAGTGAGTTTGGTATGTGCAAGTGTGACACACTCCAGCAAAGCTGGACAGCCTGTGACCAGCAGTACATTACTTTATTGCCATAAATAGGTCTGCATTCATTGCTGGCAAAATGAATTTGCTGTTTGCAGTGTCCCCAGCCATGAGAGGATGGCTAACAGCTCCCCAGCTGCTCCTCTTGCTGTGCTGCAGATGCAAACCTGTTCTCACAGAAGGCCTGATCAGCCTCCAGCTCCACACATATGGAAAACTCCTACAAGCCAGGAGGGCTCCCCTGGCAGGGCAAGTCCTTCCCACCATCAAAATAGCCTTCTCCACAGAAACATGATATGGAGGGCCATTAGTTTGAAAAGATTTCAAGGACAAAATCAGGTCTATGACTACCTGGGGTGATCTCTTGCAAAAACATCAAATGAGAAATGTCAAATGTAAAAATAATCAAAAATAATAAGAGTCCCAGCACAGGACTTGTATTGACCAGCAAAATTAATGTTTGCAACAGTTCAGTTGGTAGAAAATATTCTGAAATTTTTGGAACTAATGTTGAGGTAATTAGGATCATACTGAAGAAGATTTAATAAATAATTAAATTAAATTAAATTAATAAATTTTATTCATAAAACACAACCGGATACAAACCTATTGCTCGTTTTTAAGGTGTCAGAAAGCCCATGGGCAAGGTTGATCTCATTTAGCTGGATCTCACAGTGGGCAGTCCTGCTCCTGATGCCTCTTTATAGGCTGAAGACTTGTATGAGTAAATTGCTAATTGAGGAAGTCATGGTGGGGACTCAGTATTAGCAGAGGTGATCAGGAAGAATAATGAAAACTGATAGCTGCTAGTGGTACTAAAAACCCACTTCACAATAGCAAAGATGACAGACAGCTGTGAAGAACAGCAGGAAGATCTGGCAATAAAGCAACAAATGCAATTCAATCCCAGTAAGTGTGGAATTATGCTCATGAGAATTTTTCTCCTGCATTTTCACAGCATCCTCTATCAGAAGCAGAAACCTAGGGTTCAGGTTCCATGGGATTGACAGCTCTGTGGTAGTCAGAGCTTAACAATTGCTGGAGAGACAAAGGATGGGAAGACTTGTTTTGTTTCATGGTGCTAACACAGAGTGTTCCTGCACCTTGGACTCTGCAGGTTCCTCCCTGCCCACCCTGGGAAAGACAAAAATAGCTGTGAGAGCTTCCACAGGGAACATGGGAGTCCTTGGCCTGGAAAAAGATACAGAATATGAAACTAATGGAGTGGTAGGGAAAGTGGATGGGGAATAATTGTTTTCTCTCTCCTCCTCAAAGCAAGGTTGAGACTGCACAAGAGTCAAGGTGCAGAATTGCTCATTGCAGGAAGCTGTACAAGCTAGAAGTTTACACAGATTGAAAGCCAGAACAGATAAATTAAGGGAACAAAAATCCATCAAGGACTACTAATGCTGCAATTTCTGGCTCAGAAAACTGAGAAAAGTTTGTCAGCACCTCATTGTGACACCTTAATCCCAGTCTGAGTAAACCAGATGATGTTCAGAGGGAGAAGTCAGCACAAACACCTTTGGTTCCTGACTTCTGGATTCTAGCTATAGTTAAGGTATGTGAGGGGATTCCTTTTCCCAGAGGAGATGTGGAAAGAACAGACAAGCTTCTCCATGAGGAGCCCACAGCAACCCTCTGGTGTGTGCAGGGTGAGGAGGCACAAACCCACTCCAGGCAGGTCCTTCAGCCCCACAGCAGGAGCTGGGACTGGCAAACAGGTTCTGTGTGCATCCCTCAGGGCACTCTCAGTTATTTCCTACAACCTGAGGGTAAAACTCACCCTGCTCTCCTGGCCCTTCCTCCAGTAAAGCACCCGGAACTGGAAGGAGGGTCCCATGTCTGCCAGCTCCACCAGCAAATGGTGTCCATCTGCCACAGCCCTCAGCAGGGGTGGGGTCAGGGAAGCTGCCAACACAGAGACCACCATTAGCGCCCAGAGACAGCCCTGAAATCCCCCCTTCTGCCCAGACAGGAGAGGGAGCCAGGCTGCCATCACCACTGGAATAACATCAGTCTGCAAGAACAGCTTCAGCGGGGCAGCAACCTCTCTGCTCTTCCTCCCTGTGTGTCCAAATACAGGAGCAGACTTTCAGCAGGAGAAGGACCACGGCTGGCATTGCAAATGGGAATTTGGCAACAGCTGAGCTGCACAGAACTTGAAAGGCTTTGAATTTTCTCCTCCAGCAGTGGAGGAGCTGCCTGGCCTGAGGGTCCCACGAGAGCAACTGCAGCAGGACCAGCTGGGCCACAGAGGCTGGGACAGCAGATCAGGGCAGCTCTTGTGCTCCTGGGCATGAGCTCAGCTCTGCCACACAGAACAGGAGCTGAAAACCCACTGCTTTTCATGGGAAATTCGGCAGTTATTCAAAGGTGAAAGAAAAACATTATGTGCCTCAGGGTAATTCACATGAATCCCGATTTTCTTTTAGTATCTGCATGGTTTTAGACAGACTTGGGCTGATGATCTGCTGTGGTTTCAGGTTTTGCAAATGTATGCAAGTAAATCTTTAGGCGATTTGCTTCCTGCTTACTTTGATATTCAAAGCTTGGTTTTGTCTGGGATTCTGCTGTGAGGAATATGAGTGAAATAATGAGAACCAATCGAGCATGGATGAAACTGTGCACTGTACATTTATGAACTGGGAAGTTCAAGGCAGTACAGAGATCATGTTTGCACTATTTATCTGTGCCATTATTCACACTTAACTATGCCATTTTTTTACCACTCTGCTGTAGCTGAAACACGTTTCAACTTTTTTTGCTTTCAAGAAAGGAAGCAGAGTGATGCACGGTGCCATAGAGAAGAGATGTTCTTAACAGAATATGCTCTTACATCTAGAGAATTGCCACTAATACCGAGGAATATGAATAAAATCCAAGCATGCACATGATGAGTGTGCCACAAATGGGAGGCCTGGAAATCTACTCTGTACTTCTAAATGAAAAGCTGAAAAAAAATAAAAAAAAAGGTGAAAATCTCCTTAGCACCACATCTCAAAATTTAAAACCAGCCCAAACCTGTTATCATTTGGTGGTTAAAAGCAGATATTGTGCTAATGTATTAACAAAAGGACATTGCAAGATGCAGCTGCCAAACAAACTGGAGCATTTCTATCTAGCTCTGTGCTGGCACACTGGATACCAACTAACTCTGTGAATGATGAGAAATGCAGAAGGATGACTGACTAGATTGTTTGCTTTAGGAAGATCCTCTCAAAGTGTTCTCCATGAGTTATCCTACTCAATGTGCTTCTGCCCCTGTGGCTTTGGCCCGAGGCTGTGCAGTCTGGAGGAGCCCTGGGCTGTGCTGCTGCCCTGGCTGCCTGTGAGCCCCGGACAGAACCTGTGGGCTGGGTTTGAATCCCTTTGCTCCTCTCAGACTCAGTGCCAGGCTTCCTAACAGGTGAGACAGCAGAGCAGGAAAAATGCATAAGGACAAGAACTTGCAGTGACTTTTCTTTCTCTTTTAAACATCTGTCACATTCACACTGAATCCCAGTGCAAGCTGTAGCCTCTGAACTGTCACAGCTCAGTCTGAAGGCTGTTTTGGCGTCCCTAAGATACAGGACCAAGCTGCCAAATACTTCACTGAACATGAGAAGCTGCTGCTTTTGTTCCTGTCTCAGGGATGTCCTTCCCCAGTCTCTGCCTGACAGTGTGGTCTGTGCCTCTGTCTGTGCCTCCACAGCTGCTGGCAAAGGGAAGGATTTTTTATCTAAAGCCCTCTTTAGACTATGCTTCCACACAAAGAGACACAGTCACCAGCTTAGGTGGCACTTCTGGTGGTGCTGCTTTGACCAAGACCTCTGTGTGAGTGAGGACTGCTCCCTCATGAGGTAGTGAATAACTTCTAAAGATGGATGAATTTTTAATTTTGGGTCAGTTCTGGTTTAGGACAGACAATTTCTTGCCTGGCTGAAGCTGATGAATGCTGCCCATGCCAGACTGAGAGCTGCAGTCTAACAGTGACCTCAGCAGAGCTTTCCCACCATGTAGTTTTTGTTGGCTACATGGCAGATAAAAGAGGAAATTATTCCAGAGAAATCCTGGAAACAGTATGCTCATTTTAGTCCTTGGGTTGAGCTGGGCCTCAGGCTTTGCAGGACTTGGAGGGACATGCAGAAAACATCCTGCATTGCTAGGAGGAAATTAATGCTGTGGCTTCCAGTTTTCTCTCCTCTTCTGAGGTTACCTCACAGATCTGACACCATGGGAAGAGGCAGCCATGGAGTGGGGTTTTCAGAACAGTACAAGGCACATAGAGCATGACAGGGCTATTTTCTAGAGTAAAAGCTCCCTTAGGATCAGGTTCTGGAACCTCTTAGAGGTAACTACCTGGCTTGGATTAAACAAGAACAAGCCTAGTTGAACAGAAACCTTTAAATTTAAGGGTAAGAATGACCAGCCTGTGAAAGGAAATTCCTGCAGTCATGTTGCTTATCTTTGAAACCCTTGAAATTCAAGCCCAGATGATTATGGCTCTGCCTGGGGATGAACTCATGCCTAAGAACATTGTCTGAGAAGGAAACCCCCCAACCTAGGATGAGAGCAGCTGAGAAGCAGGATGTGCTCCGTGCATATCTGTGCTCTGCCTGCCACGCACTGGGCACAAACGGGCACCTGAGAACACCCCAACACCCAGCTCTGAGGATGCAGCCCAGGAGATGCCATCTAAGACAGGACGCACTCATGGCGCGGTTGAAGAAGCCTTTGGTGGTGCCCCACTGTGACCTGGTGGCACCGAGCTCTGCCCTGACACGCAGCTTGTAGGCCACGGAGGCTGAGATGTCCTCGGTGAGGTTGCAGATGGTGGCTGTGGTGAGGGAGCACTCGGAGATGGGGATCCAGCTCCCGTTGGCGTATTCCCGCTCGTATTCCCTGGGGAGGAGAGGAAGCAGACAGGCAGCAGTCTGACAGGAGCTCTGTCTGTGCAGCCAAGGCTGTGGTGGGTTCTTTCCAGGTAAAACCTGGATGGGGATGCACTGGGGATGGAGCACCACAGGTGTTTGGAAGCAGTGTGGGTGTGTTTTGGATCTTATCTGGAGAAAATCACCCCGAGCTGGGTTCGTGAGCCAAACGCAGCGCGGTGTTGTGGGAGGTGGGGACAGCCCACGCAGTGTTGATGCATCAATCCCTGCCCACTCGTTTGACTTGATCATCCCCAATCCCAAAGCCATACTGTAATACAAGTCAGAGCTCAAGATGTACCAGAAACCTCCTGTGGTGTGCGTCAAATGTTTAAAATGTTTACAAGAAATAAAGCTCAGTGTTTTCTCCTTCCTCCTCTAAATAAAATGTTGCAAATCTCCTTAACTTTTGAATTCTTGGATAGAGACAGATTTCTTATATGGAATTGATGCACACCTTGGATTACTCCAGCATCTATTAACCTGCAAACTGTCCCAGAATTTGAACAAAAGGGATTTTTCCTTTCTCATTAACAGTGCTAAACTACTCTTAGGCTTGTGAACTGAATATGATCAAGACACCCCAAAATTTGGAACCTAAAGTGGAGATAAACAATGTTCAAAAAGCAAAAAGAATAAAAAGAAATTGAGTAGTTACCCTTGAAACTCAACTGAATATCTCACAGTTGCTCCCTGGACGATCACAGGACTCCAAGTTAAGAAGTGTTTCATGTTGGTTGAAAGAATGGAGATACTCTGAGGTGCTGGCAACAAAGCATCTTCTCCTTAAATTCCCAGCAAAAGAAAGGGAAAAAAAAAGAATTTACTGGTGGGGAAAAAAAAAAGCTTAGAACAATAGTGCAAAACAGTGTTTTGCATCAGAGATGCGCACGCTTCATTTCACTACAGTCACTTCAGTGTTTGAAGTATTTTACAGAGAAGAAGAAAGGATGGAGCAGCTCAGCTAAAAATGCTCCTTTGCCTTATTTCAGTTTTTCATAATATTACTAAAACAGTTTGACCAAGACCTCTGTGTGAGTGAGGACTGCTCCCTCATGAGGTAGTGAATAACTTCCAAAGATGGATGAATTTTTAATTTTGGATCAGCTCTGGCTTAGGACAGACAATTTCTTGCCTGGCTGAAGATGGTGAATGCTGCCCATCCCAGGCTGAGAGCTGCAGTCTAACAGTGACCTCAGCAGAACTTTCCCACCACAGTTTTTGTGGTGGGAGGAAAAGGCCAAGCCCTCTATTTAGATTTAATGGAGCCAAATAACAGACTTGGCTCTGTTGCACTCCATAAACTGTTCCAAGGCGGCCGTGGCTCCAAATGTGCTGCTCCTTTCCAGGCTGGATTTGCTGCTGAGGGAGATCCCAGCTCTGGGACAGCTTCTTCAACATTGCAGGAGTCTGACAATGGAGGGGCCTGTATGCTGTGATCAAAGTTTATTAGCAGAATAAGCTTATTCCATGCTCTATAACTGGAATTATTACTTTCCTCTGAGGTTTCCACAGCATGACTGTGGGATGGTGGTTGATTTCACCCTGGGGTATCTTGATGTAAGATCCTTGGCAATGTTTGGAGCACAGGAGGCAGGATTCTCCATGGACACATCCTGAATTGCACTGTGGGGACTTTTCAGACTTATCTTTTGCTACTTTCCAGTCCCAGGAAAATCCCATTCTCTCTGCTCAGCAGGGAATGATTCCCAAAGAACCACTGGGAGGGAGGAATGGACGGGCTGGTTTCTATCAACCCACTGGTGAACACTCTCCCAAAAACAAGGTAACTGTGCTATCACCATGTGTTACTTAAAGATTATTTTTTGATTAAATTCATTTCACTTAACCAGGTTTGTTATCCAGTAGTCTTTAACTGACACTAAAAAGGGTGTTTTCTTCTGAGCCATGTTTAGAAAGTTAACCAGTAAATTGTCAGTTTTTCTACCCAGGATCAAAACCAGGCTGACAAGTCCATGAGCAATGTTTCTTAAAGCATTGGAACAATAGCTGTGTAATTTTCTGTATCATATCTCTATAAAATCACTAATGATGTGGGGAACTGTTATGCCAACTCTCTTTTGATTCTTTGGCACAAGTCATGCATTGTTGGCACAATGCTCAGCTGCTCTTTGAAATACAATTCAGGTTTCTCTGGGATGAGAAATTTTCTTCCTTGTCCTTTAGACAATGGACTGGTCACTCTCTGCCAGATTAGCAGTTCTGGTAGGCTGAGGCTCCATACACTCAGAGCACTGTAGTCAAAGCATTTTTGAGCTTTAAAAAATGAAAAAAGCAAAGTTTTTAATGACCTTCATACTACAGCAGAATCCCAGAATCACAGGATGAACAAGATTGGAAAGCAAAGCATAACCACCCATTTGGTCTCTTGTGCTCTCCATGCTTCTCAACGTTCAGATTTCTTGCTGCTTTTCCTTGTGCTTGATTCCCATGTTAATTTTGGGATTTGGCATACCTGAGGGTGTGAATTCCATACCAGATTTCATTTCCATGAGCAAGCATTGGTTCTCCCCAGGACTCATGGACACAATGGAGCTCCAGGTCTGAGCAGGGGTGAACTGCACTGAAGGCTTTCCTGTTTTTTCAGCTCTTGACTTTAGGACATTTCTGATATAAATATTTTTGCATTCAATAGTACTAAACCTTATATTATTAAACCATCTAGAAACCTATTTTAAAAGCAGAGAGTTCTGAATTGGACTATCAGTCTTGTAATGGCCCAAGGGTCATTTCCTGACTGCTGAGACCAATCTTCATTTCCTGGCTATGTTTGGCTTAGTGCACTTTTTCCTTGTCAAAACCAGTGAGTCTTCTACTGGCACCGTGACTGCCACCTCACTTCAGCTGAACCACAAAAGTTCATACAGAAATTAGGAAAATTCACAATTATGAAAATATAGAAATTATGAAAAGTTCATACAGAAATTCTTTCCTGCTTTCACTAGGAAAAACTCTGTACCCAATGGCAATGTATGTGCATCTATAAAAGCAGTTCACTGGTTTAAGCTTCTGTTTGGCATTATATGCTGAAAGTTATAGTTTGGAAGAGAGTTCATGCTTTTCCAGAATGATTTTGATCTAGACACAATCCTGTGTCATAGCCAAGCAAATGATATTCATGGTTTCTCCCACCCATCTGTTGCAACAGCCCACAAAGCAATTGTTACAAACACAAATTTAACAGTGGGAGGAAAGACAACTCTAGGTTGTATAAACAGCACTGGTACAAACAGTGAAGTGTTTTGTTTGAATGCTGAAATAATCCATCAGCTCTGGTTTGTTCATTTTGAGGGAAAGGAAACAATAATCATCCAAAGCAGGAGACAACTGGACAGAGAGCACAGGCAGGACCCAGAGAGCTGAGAGCCCAGGGCTGCCACATTTCCATCTGGTTTTGGATCCACCAGCAGCCTCACAGGAAAAGCCAAACTACACTCATTCAAGCCAAAGTGTTGACTCTCACCCTAATGTCTCCAGTCATGCCAAAGAAATGATATTCTCTCTGTAAATAGCATTTTTGTCTCCTACCCTATCAGCAGTATATTCTATTTAATTTGTCACACAAAGAATACATTTCCATTTAGAATGGTGATGACCTTTTCAATTTAGTATTTTCATTTTCTTTGCGTTAGAGAATTACAATTAAAAAACCAAACCATGGTCAAGTCTAGTACATTTGTCTGTCTTACATTTCAGTTTAAAATACCTTAAATAAACCTTGATAAAGTTCCATTCCTCAGGGATAGGTTTTAATATCCTTGTTGCTCTGTGAATATAGAACAATATAATATTTCCTCATTACTTGCTGTTACTTCATCACTACTATCACCACTACTTACTGCTAAGTATATGTGAACAGTGTAAAAATATTAATACAATTACCTCTTTATTTGTAATATTATCTCCTTTCAGGGGTTCAACAAACACAAGAAGAAACAGCAGCCTCAGACTTGGTGCAGTACAGTGTTCAGGATTGCTTTACCTGGCAAATCCCTTAAAATTTTATAGATAAGGCTGGGAAATCCTTCCTGTTGTGGTAATAAGCATTGGCTTTTAAACTTCCAGTCATTGCATTGTTTAATCTTCTTTTGCTAATCTGGAGGACAACAATGTCACCAGCTTTTTGTATCTTGGAGCAGGGTCTGCCTCAGTTTGAGGAAATTTCAGTCAAGGGGAATCTGACAATGGAATTGCGAATTCTCAGCACTGGCAACAAGAAAATAATGTCTATAACATCCCGAGAAGATAAAGGCATTTCTTTGTGAGCTAAATGTTGAAAATGAAAGCCACACATCTCTAAGTCCTAGAAATAGCAATTTCCACAAGGATGATAAATTATGCTAAAATCTCTTTGGCTAGAACTCCAACCTGCAGGCTCTGGGGCCATCCCTCCCTCATCTGCTGATTACACAAACTCACAGCAAGAGGCAAGACCCTGGTACATCCCCCTTGGCTTTTTGTGTCTCCAGCACCCAGAATGAAAGCCCAGACTCCTGGGCTAGACAGGAACACACTGTCTTCTGACCTGGCGTCTGCTCTGCACAGCCACAGGGGCAGCTTAGGGCATCAGCATTCCACCAAATAAATGTTCTCTGCTCAGAAAGGAGACTGGGACGTGAATATTTGTACCTCAGGTCGAGGCCAAGAGAATGGCAGACAGGGTGTAAGTTATGCCACCTTCCCCTCCTACTCTCTGTCACAGTGTGAGGCTGGCAGTCAGCACCCACACAGGCAGCAGTGCTCCTGCCTGGAACAGCACTCAGGTAGCCAAGCTTAAGCAAAAATACAGTAAAAAACCCTCCACATTTCTTTAAAGAACCATTGTATAGCTCTGTCATCTTTTAAAACATAGTTGTCATAATCTTCCCTGTTGCACAGAATAAACTTTCCCAGCAGAAACCACTTGATGCTGTCACTGAATTCTATCTGAGCATCCAAGAGCTATAAATAGTGAGGCAGATGTAAAATTATTTTTTTTCTGAGGCAGAGGGAAAAAAAAGGAGTGCAAGACAATCAGAATGTTGTTGACACAACCTAAAATGGCACATTGAGGAAACCTGGACCAGGGAAAACCCAGGCACACTGGCAAGCTGTGTTTGCTTTGTAGAGGACTGAGATTGCAAACACTGGAATGCAGTCAGGAGATTGAGACCAAGCTCCTCTGAGATGGGTCTGGTGTGGAGCATTTATTTGGAGAAGCAGATTACCAGTTGCAATCCTCCTTCCAGGGTGAAGGAGACCCTCAGAGAAGTGATCTGAGCTATTAATCAGCACTTTATATCCTTCCTCTCTGACCCTGCTTCCCCCCCACAGGCAGAGCATCCCTGTGCTCAGAGTGATCAGCACTGAAAGAAGAACTGAGAGTTCAGCTTCTCACAGAACAGCAAAAGAGCAGAGACAAATACAGCATTACCTAAATTCCTTCAAACCGAAATTTCCCTTTAGAGTTCAGAAATGACCTGCAGAACAGAATTTACAGATGGTCTTTTTCATTTGCTTATTCTGATATTCATTTTAGAAAAAGAATTAAAATTCAAGATCACCTGACCTTGGACTCATTTGGCTTAAGTGCTGCCGAGGCATCTTGAGCAAAAGGACAACAGACTTTGTTACTCACAGCCTCTCTGTCTCCTGATCGGGTCAGTGAAGATCTTTCAGTCATTTACCTGAGAGACCTGGAGCACTCAGAGTGCACAGGAAGAGGCAGATGAGCTCTGGTGGCATTCTGCTCAGGTTTCCTCCAGGTTCACTCCCTGTTCCACATCTGAGGAATTTCCCCTGGCACCCAGGGAGCCTTTTCTGAGCCAGCCATGGTGGGCAGCGAGTGGAGACTGCAGGGCAGTGTGAAACTCCTGCTGCCTGCCTGCAGAGTGCCAAAGAGGCACAAAGATTGTTTGGGAGGGTGCAGCTGCAGGGAGTGCCAGGTTATTGCTGCCAGCAGCCCTGTGCAGGTCTGTGCAGCTCTCTGCTGGATGGGGTAACTCTGCTTCTCTCCCTGACAGATTGCATGGCTTCAAAAGAGGCTACTAAGGAGGAAAGAGGAGGTGTTGGGTTTTTCCATGCAGCTGTAAGTGCTCACTCCTCTGCTCAGCTATTGGATCAAGCCCTTTCCTGACCCAGAGATGGGGTAACTGATGTTTTAAAAACTTTCATTCCATTTTCAGTCTCATGAGAAGGGTGAGACAATACAGATGTTATAATTCACACCATCGCAATCAGAAGCCAACCATTTCCTAATTACAATACATTATAAATCACAATACATTAAAAGCATTTTTTGGCCTATCAGCTTTAGCCACACCATGTTGTAGATGATGTAGATCATCTCAAATTACCCCTCGTGGGTCCCACTACAATGCATCTTTCATAGTTCTATTTCTCCAAAGTATCTAGTCTTATTTATAAAACCATCCTTTGAAACTTGTTTCTAGCTCCATTTCTATCTCAACAATGTCTGTCCTATTCCATGGCATTTCTAAGTCAGCATTTCTTATCTCAAGGTTTGCATACAGATGCACACTGTGTGGGCCTTCTGTCAGGCTTTCAGATTTCTCTACAAATCCATTTCCCACATTCAGCCCCAAACTAGATAAATCCTGATGCTTCCAAGCACCAGGAAGGTTTCCTCATATTCCTATGGCATGTCTTGTGTCCTTGCACAAAGGACTGGCCCCTCTGGGCTGATGGAAGGGACCTGAGTCCTCCAGTTTATCTCCAACAGCACTCTTCTGGTGGCTGTGTTGGCTGTGTGCTGAGCAGGAAATTGTGTTTCCAGGTCTGATTTGGTGCAGGCAAAGGTATCCTGTGGTTTTCCATCTCCCAGAGTCTGCTGCTTTCACCTCACCTGGAGTGAAGGCAGGGGTTTCATCAGGATGCAGCTCTGGGACCTGAGAGCCCAAACCACGCCAGGCTCCAGGGCTGCAGCAGCAGCAGCTCCCTTTGTGCTCCAGGCTGGCTCCTTCAGGGGCCAAGGGAAAGGCAAGGTCTAGGGGGAAGTTCCTCATGTTCTGCAAAAGGTCATTTAAATGAAATGAAAGTCTGACTGTACAGATAATGTAAGCAAAGGCCAATGCCACCAAATCCCACCAAATGCCTTTAGCTCTGATGAAAGCAAATATTAGAAATCTCCCTTTTAAACTGATTCCTCCTCCTTACCACTTGCCACCTTAGAAGGGGCTTTTAGTTCTTAAAAATTTTGTCTCCTTTCTAAAACCTTTTAATTCAAATACATGACTTCTGTTTTAATTGGTGAACAAAAGGGATCTGACAAGACTTGTTTAGTGCATATTTTCCAAGGAAAGAAAGGGTGGGGTTTTTGATTTATGAAAGAACTAAAATAATATTCAATTAAGCAAATGTCTCCAGATTCTCAGACATGCAGGAACAGCACAATCAAAAAGCCCCACATTTTCTCCTTCCTTCCCTCATCTCCCTTCTTCCTTTCATTTCTTCCTTCCTTTGATTTCTACCCCCTCTCTTCCATTTCCTCCTTTCTACCCTTCCTCTCACTACCCTTCTCCCTCCAGCCCTACCTCTGTTCCTTCCTGCATCCCTCCCAACCTCCCTTCTCTTTCTCCTCTCCATCTTTGGGACAGACTGGGAGGCCCTGAACACTTCCCAACCCTGGGAATGTTTTCCTTCCATGGTAGAAGGATGTTCTCTGAAGCACCTTTCAAGTCATCTTTTATCTTCTTGCCCTTCATTATCCCACTCTCCTGTTCCTTTCACCCAAGATCTGTACGGATAACCCAAAGGTGGCTGTTGTGCTGAGTGGCTTTGTTATTGCTGGGAAAACCATGAGGTCCAAGAGGAAAACACGGATGTGTTTAACAGTATTAGCAATAGGACAATGTGCTTTTTGCTGGGAAGCAAAAGAAAGATTCACAGAAGAAAGGCAAAATTTACTTGGCAGTGGGAAAACGACCAATTTGTTCTCTTGTTGTACCAAGAAATTATAAATAAGGCAGCTCTGAAGTTTAAACTATTGTTCTGTTAGAGCTGTGTGGCATATCTGCTTCTTCACTAGGTTGTTCTTGTGGTGCCATAAACACGTGGAGGAATTTTGATTAAATATTTTGATAAATATTGAGACAGAAGCTGAGGAGATCTCAAAGCCTGTATGATGCATCAGAGTTGTGCCTCACACCATTCACTTTATTACTCAAAGAGATGCACAGAAAAGAGTTTTCACACAGTTTGCATGAAATTTACTGGGATCAAATCCACAGTTGGAGGTTTTGCTTTCCAAAGAGTTCTCCCTGTCTGTGAGCAAGTCAGACCGTTCATTTTCAAGGGTGGGGAAGATGAATGCGGGCCCATTCCTAATTAATCAACGATTAAGAATGAAAGGGAGAGTGGGTCTGCCATAACAATGAGGATTGCAGCTGCCCTGGGTTATCAGCAAGGTTCCAAAATGAAAACTGTGTTGATACTGTATTATATTTCCTGCCTTAATGTGGTGTGTGTAAAGAAAACTCAAGGTGAAGCTGAAGGTAGTGCACATCCAGGGCTGAGGGGTGCAGAACAGCAGGCTTGGAATAGAGGTGATTATTTAGATTACAGCAGCAATAAAAGTGGCAAAACACCTTCTGACATGTCCCCCTGTTCTGAAGTGCTGTACAAAAATACATGCCTTTATAGAGACAAAATGGACTCTTTCAGCTGTTTGTTTGACTTTCAGAACTGTACCAGTTTTACAGGTCTTTTTGAAATTGCTGAAACAAACTTTTTTATAACTTTTCCTTATCAATTATGTCCCTGTGAAATATTTTAATGTTATACAGCATGTGTTTCTAAAGATAAAAGGTACTAAACATGTATTTCTAAAGATAAACATCTGTCTGATTAACTTTGTTTTGCAATTCTTGTCTTGCATTTCAAGTTATTCTGGCCAGCAGTTGCACCAGTAAGCTGGGATGCTGTGGAATTGCTGTGGAATCCATCCCTAATTCAGTGTGGGTTGATCACATGAGGTTATTTCCAAGGAAAATGGATTGAAGGAACAGAAAAGAGAAGACACGGGTGACAATTTAAAAGGAAAGGTTTCAGTTATTTGATAGCAATTGGGCAGGGTTTTATGACATCCTCTGTTATATTTAGATATCCTGGTGGATGTTAAAACATTTTCATGACTGATTTATTTAAATGTGTATTGTGATATGTTTAAGATTCCAATCTGTGGAAGAATCTACATAAATGTGGAAAAATATAGAAAAATATTTTATCTGGATGAAATCACTGAAGGAGAAATCACCTCTGATTAGGAGAAGACCTGGAGCCTTGCAAATCTGACCAGTGTGGGTAGAAGTTCTGCCTGCTGGAGGCTTCCCCATGACCTTGCTGTCAGTGCAGAGCCCTTGCTTAAGGATTGACCCCCATTGCCAAACCCCTGTGTGGGAGTGGAGGGAAGGGAAAACCATATTTTGGGAGGCAGCATGTGGCCCCCATCCCCAGGATTGGAAACAGGTCTGGGAACTGCTCTCATTTCCCAGCAATAACAAAGCCACTCAGCACAACAGCCACCTTTGGGTTATCCGTACAGATCTTGGGTGAAAGGAACAGGAGAGTGGGATAATGAAGGGCAAGAAGATAAAAGATGACTTGAAAGGTGCTTCAGAGAACATCCTTCTACCATGGAAGGAAAACATTCCCAGGGTTGGGAAGTGTTCAGGGCCTCTCCGTCTGTCCCAAAGATGGAGAGGAGAAAGAGAAGGGAGGTTGGGAGGGATGCAGGAAGGAACAGAGGTAGGGCTGGAGGGAGAAGGGAAGTGAGAGGAAGGGTAGAAAGAAGGAAATGGAAGAGAGGGGGTAGAAATCAAAGGAAGGAAGAAATGAAAGGAAGAAGGGAGATGAGGGAAAGAAAGAGAAAATGTGGGGCTTTTTGATTGTGCTGCTCCTGCATGTCTGAGAATCTGGAGACATTTGCTTAATTGAATATTATTTTTGTTCTTTCATAAATCAAAAACCCCACCCCTTCTTTCCTTGGAAAATACGTATTCACAGTTCCAAACCAGTCTCTTTTTGGAGACATTGGTGACTGCAGTGCTGCTGGGAAGCAGCTGAAGGGTTAATCTGGCTGAGCTGCTTGGGAGTGGGGTGATTCAGATCTGCAGCTGGGTGTTTGGGCAATGCAAAGTTCAGGGAATTGATGGGTCAGCAGAAATGAGCTGTGAGGTTCCTGCTGCTGGGAGATGGCCTGGCCACACCTGGGGTCCCTGTCCTGGACATCAGTGCCAGCACGAGCTGGGGACAAGCTGGGGACAAGCTGGCACAAGAAAAGAAATTACCAGAGGGAGAAGTACAACTATAAAACAGAGTGCTGGGTTCTTCCAAGAGAAATTATAGTGCTACCTGAAAGGAACTCATCACTGTATATCTAGAAAGCATTTTAAAACCTTTAAAGGGAAGAAGTTTGGTCGGGACAGACAATGGACCCCTAAACCAGCTCTTTAAATTCAGGAGTTTTGAATGTTAACTTAAGTACGTGGCTGGAAAAGCTGCAGTGCTGTGATTTCACAGCTTGTAAGTTTGGGCATGAAGGTATCCTGGAGCATTCTTCACGCTCAGACACTAACTGCAAGCATTGGCTGTTTGGGTGCCAAGGAACGATGTGCTCAGTTAAATAAGTGGAATCAGGAAGAGGCAGTCATGTCCCTTTTCCCATGGTTAGACAAATAGCAAAATGACCTGTTTTACCCATCCAACTCTCCCTCAAGTCTCTGATCTCCAACCCTGTAGATATTAATTTATATCTACAGGCTTCCAACCTTGTAGATATTAATTTGCTGCTTCCACTGAATGGCAGCCTGTAGTATGGACAAGATGAGTACAAGAGCTGCTGCTGCTGGCCTGGAAATGGCATTACCTCAATGTCTGATTTTCTCCTGTGCTCCTCCAACAGGCATTTTCTCTAGCAGAACTGGAGATCCAGTACAGGACACTGGGTGGACTCTGGAGTTTACGCATCAGTGGATATGTAGACCTTGTCAATGGGCTAAGCTCAATAATTCTGTTTGAAAACAGCGCCAAAAGCCCTTTTAGGTTCATATGATCATTGCCAAATCTGATCTCCTTTCTTATTATAGATGGAGTCCCTGAAATCAGAGTGAAAAAACCCAGAAAAATCACTCATCTGTCTCATTATTAAAATCCCAAAGACGCTCAGATGTCACTGTGGTGCTCAGTAAGGAAGGATGCAGGATACACTTTATGGTGTAAAAAGAAAAGGATCGATCCTGGTTTATTTCAAATGTCTCTTTTTATAGGGTTTTTAAAGAACATCCCCTGTCTATCCCCAATTGGTCAGTAACAAATTGTTACCCTGTATTGATTGGTCACTCAATCCCCTGTGTGTACGTGCAGGAAAAGTTGTTTGTGTGAGAGATAGTTTTCATCTTTCCATCTAACGGTGTAAAAACAGTTTATACAGGTGGCTAGTGTTTATCACAGTCCTAGAGCCTTTTCTTAGGGAAAACAAATTGTTTTTCACTGCTGCAGAACTCTGTTCTCACAAAGAGCTGTCAGCTTTCTCGTGGCTTCTGTCGGCTCGAGCCAAGGTTCAGTTTGTAGGCCTTTGTCCTCTGTTTCCAGCACACTCCCAGGCCTCATTTCACATGCAAGGCTCAATCAACCTCCACGGAAGCTGCTTCTGTACGAGCAGTGAGGTGTGCTGACACCTCACAACACACGGGAATGCACCCACAAGCATTATTTAGGGCAAGGTTGGGGGATGCTGAACTCAGAGAGGCTGAACTTCCCCAGGAGATGGGAGGTGTGGTGTGTAGGTCCCAACATGTCCTTCTGGCAGTGGAACCTTTGGCTGCACACACTCAGTGCCAACCATTTCTACGCTTGGCACTCTGCTGAAGTTTTTCTAAACCCTACATCAGAAGGAAATTGTTTGAAAGCAGAGTAACTCAACTTGCACTCTTGTAGGGGTTGTTAGGGCTGGCTGCTCACTCCGCTGAGGGCTGACCATGGCTTTGTGTGAAAGAGGTTTTTACAGTGACTTCTGTGAGCCAGAGGGAAGTTTGATAAGAGGATCCATGTTTGCCCCTGGGAGAATTTTCTACCAAGGTCATTGACATAGAAACCAAGAAAGAAAGAAGGATAAATAAGAGAAACCTGCAACTGCCTGTTCCAATGAGCACTTTGTTTGTCCCTTGTGACCAATGAGTAAAGTGTAAACTTAGGAGTCTTGTAAGAATGTATAAAAACCATGCATGCTAGCATAAAAAGGGGTTTGAAGCCTTCTGAAAATGGAGTGTGGCTTTGTATTGTCTCCATCTCAACCATGACAGCTTTGGATTTTGCTGCAGGAGAGAGGATGTTTGAGGTCAGGAGGGGACCTGTCCGTGGTGCCAGGGCAGGGCTGCCAGGAGAGCTCCAGCCCTGCAGAGCTCCAGCCCTGCTCACCCTCCAGCTCAGGGTGCAGAGCTCTGCAGGTGTGACTTACACTGCACCACAAAAGGGACTTGCTAGGAAGTAGGAAAATGGATTTTTAAGGAGCAAGTCCTTCTTGCTTAGGGGTCAAAGCAAAACCACAACTGAATGATCCAAGTTCAGTGCCAGAATGTTGACATAACAAGTGAAAGATTAAGGGAAATAATGGAATTAAGGGAAATCTAATCCTTGCAATCTGATTTGTGCAATGCACTGCTTCAGTCTGATTCTCAAATGAGGAAAAATTTCTTATTTTTTCATTATTAAATGTTTTATCATGATATGCAAAAGAGTTGATTTTCAAGGAAGATCCTCAAAGAAGTTTTGTTCTTAAAATATCTGTGTTGATTTATTATAGAAAAAAGAGCTTTTTACCCCTTTACAAACACTGCATGACAATATACAAAAGAATGGGGAGAGAAGGAAGGGAAAACTAAGTGTGAATTTCAATGAAGGTGACAAAGTCTGCTTAATGTTCCCGGGGTCATCGAGACATTACAGGATCAACAAAATTTTGGAATTTCTTTGGTCGCCACTAAATGTCACTGTTGCTCCACAAAATGACTGTAGGCACCTTTTTTTGTCGAAGACAAAACCTTACAGTGGTGAATGCATTTCTCCTACATCTGCGTGAGACCCACACCAGCCCAGCCAGAAAAAACATTCATTTTAGAGAGACAGGCACTTTGTTAAAGCTCTCCATGAGATTAAACAAAAAAGGACATTTTTTCCCCTTAAAACCATTTGATTTCTTGTTGTTTTCTTGAATCATAAATCTAGCAAGCCTGGTGTAACTGAGAAAAGTGATGGATTGTTTGGGTTTGGGGTTTTGTCCTTGTTTTTTGTTTTTTTTTTTTTCTCCCCCAGAATCAGTATAAGTAAGAGAAACCAAATAAAGCACCTTTAATTGTTAGATTGTATTATGGGAATCTCTAGGAGGTACATCCCACAATTCAGTGCAAAAAGATAATCTGGGGTCCTTAATTATGGGAGAAAACCTAATGTGTGTTCTAGTGACAATTAGTAATTCCATGTTTGAAAAAGGTATGGATGAATATTTAAATATTTCAAACTGGCCCAAGATACCCAAGCACAGTGAAAAGACACAACAAAACTCCAATTATTAAAGAATGTCTTTTCTTTCTGTGGGGTGAGATGTTGATGCATGTTTTGTTGTGTATATGGCAGTTGATTTTCATGAATTCTGTGTTAGATTTTCCAGAAGTATGGAAATAAGGAGAAAGTGCAAGTAAAATAAATGGGATCTAGAAGGATTTGATGAAAAATGGAGATAATAGGAAAGAAGTAAGCATGCTTTGAAATATTTGTACAGGTGAAGGAGCTAAATTGCTGCATTAAAAGCATCCTGGATTTCAGAAAATATGTGCAAGCATTCTAAGGGACAACTCTTACTATAAATCACTTTTCTTTTCCTAATCATATCTTTTTTTTAACCTGCTTATTTCTAAGGATGAGACATGCATCTTTATTTGTTTTTCTGAAGTTCATCTCTTCTATTTAATGTCGTTTTCTAAAGCATTAATTACGTGCTCTGGTTCTTTCCAAACACAGCCAAACTAAGTAGAGTTGCAGTGGCCAAGGGAAAACTTCTTCCACCTGAGATTGCAGCCTGGGGCTGAAGAGATCATTGTGAGATCACCAAAGCTGATTTTTGATTCACAGGTGTTTATTGTCTGCAGTTCCAGAGCCCTTGGAAGCTCTGTAAATGCAAAACGTGCCCATAAAGACAGGGCTGCTCCTCTGATTTTCAGAAACTAAAGCCAGGACACCTTTCAAGATTACAAACAATGTATAAAATCCACTGGGACTCCACAGTGAGAAAAGATTGCTATTTTATGGAGTGATTTAAAAATAAAGACTCCAAAGCTGTGTAAGACCATCCATGCTGAATTCTCAGAGCAGGTGCAGGAGGGTGCACACAGATATCTGAATATTCCTATGTTTGGGTGCTATAGGAGAGACCATTCTTTATTGTCAAAATTCTGTGTCTGGCCTGAAGGTCAGATATTGACAAGGAAATGTGGAAATAAACTCAAGAAACATTTCTGCTTAGCTCTCACTGGGACTAAGGATGAGGAGACAAGAATTTTAAAGAAATAAATCCTGATTGTGCTGAAGATGGTTTCAGGAATTAAACTGAAGAGCAGAAAGGAAATAAGTCAGATAAAACAGCTATGACCAGTGAGAATAACCCCTTTGTCATTCAAATTTGTGTTCTAGTCAGTTTAGAAGATGTACTTAAAAGTGAGCCCATTAATTCCAGCAAATCAGGGAAGAATGACAGTATTTCCTATTTCAGTCTGTTCCATCAGCTCATGTACATCTGAGCAGCACAAACTGTCTGGCTCAGGAAGGGTTTCCCTTGGGAGAGTTTCTATTCCATAACCTGCTGCTGCTGGGGCAGGAATCTCCTTGTCTTTGGTTACTGCCTCTCCTCTCTGATACCTGCTGCTCTAAGAACTTCAGTTTGGACTCTCTGCTGTGGCTGTTCACTGATTTCAGCTCCCAGTTCACTCTGGGATTTCATTTCCCAGCTCCTGGAATGCCATTTTGCTGCACACCACTGAAGTTTGGGAGGATCAGGACACCCTGGCTTGGGATGAAATTTTCTGCCATGGGGCAAGAGCTGAAGTTCGACCATTTCTGATTCTTTTATTCCATCCTGTGCTCAGTGGGTGAGTTTCTGCTCCAGATGTATGTCTCCATCAGATCCTGCTGGCATCTGTCTGCTCTGGTGACTGGAGGTGAGACACTGCACCTGAAATTAAAGGGCTGGAAGGGAAGGGAAGAGAGAAAAGGTGCCCAAACCATGACTCTGTTAGAACCCTACATGTCCTAGTTTAGGGCAAATTTGGGAGAAAACCAGCAAAAGGAGGCCCTCCAGAAAGCAAACCCACACTCCAACCAGTTTGGGAAGGATTCCTCAGAGAGAAGTGGAAAGAACCTGTTTATTTAACAGGCACAGCAGCCCCAGTACACAGAATGAACAATACCAGATGATAACACTCCTTCACCACTCTGAAAAGGATGACAAATTCAGAAAGTCTCTCTTGGGGGGTGGTTGCTCTGTTGTCAGTCCCTCCGGCGCTGGGGATGGCTGCTACAAGCCACGAGGTGCAAGCTCTCGGTGTTTCCAGGTCCCAGTCCAGAGCAGGTTCAAGTAGTTCCAAAAAGGGAAAGGAAAAAAAAAACCAGTCCAGAGAAAAAGATTTGGACTGCTTAGCTAAACTAGCTAATGAGCAGAAGCAAAAGCAAAAGCAAGAGCAAAGCAGGAGCAAGCAGAAGCCAGAGCAAGAGCAAAGCAAAAAGCCCAGCAAAAAGCAAAAACCGCCCTATGTACTCCCTGTCTCTGTGTCCCGCCAGCCGTGGGGGAGCAGGCTGATAACAAAACCCAAAACAAAACATTCACTCTTCAGAGCCAGTCTTGAAGACACAGAACATAATATCCAGCATAAACAGAACACACAAATGGGGATACAAGCATCATAACGTCACCCTAGGACACTACAGCACAAGCCCACACTTTACATAGCCAAAATATACTTTGGCATAAGCTTCATGATTCCTCATCCCTCCAGGTGAGCAAGAACACACTAAAATATGATATTCAAGTTAGTGGAAATGACTTTCATAAAATTTAAGCCATAATTCTGTCTCAGGCTTCCATTCAAGGAGCCTGATCATTTTCTTCACATTTGCATAGAAGAAGAAAAGTTCAGGCAACCTTAACTTCTCTTTGAGCAAAGCCTGGATTGCCAAGGGCCAAAGTGTCAATTTTCATTGATCTGTTTCAAAATAGCCTCAGCCACCTTGAATCATTCATGAAAGGATCATGGTTTCTTCTGCAGAGGTACAAGGAACAATGCATGCACAGAGAAATGTTGTGACATTTTCTTGGGAAATTCAGCCTGGATACAGACTCTGAAGTTCTGTGATTTCTCTGGCTGTCTTATGCTTAACCCCTCTCAGAAGCTGTGAATTGGTGTCTTTGATTGTGCCACACCTCTTTCCTGCTCAAAGTGGAAAGAATCAGAAAGGAGACTTTTAGGAACCTCCCTCTAGGGATTTTGTCCCCACGGAACATTTTCTGTATCCAGACAGATTTTCACCTCAAATAATAATTCCATTGCAATCAGAGTGAAATCCCTTCTCTTCTCACTGTTCAGAGGGACAGTAACTCTGCTGTGGAGATGCAGGACTGAAACCACCATTGTGCTTTATTTCCATTTTAAAGTATGGCTAACAACAGTGATTTTATTTTTTTTAATTGTGGTCCTGCTGATTATGAATAGCCATTTATCTAGGTCTCTGCTGACTCACAAACAAAATTTCACCTTTCTGATGGAAGCTTTCAGGAGATGCCTAAGTGGTCCTGCTAAGACAATGCAGGATTTCAGTGATCTTTAACATAAAGTTCATTCCAGTTTATTAGGTGTTCAAAATGCTTTTACTTGGAAAATTTCCTTTGCAGCTTTAGGTGTTTATATTGACCAGTGTTCTAGAAATGCAGCACAAAATACAGAACAAAATGTATCCTTCTGATGTTTTCCACTCTAATTTATTATTATTTAGAATCTATTATGAAATATAATCTACTTTTATTATCCAAGGCCCTTGTGCACACTACATCATCAGAGCAATGCACTTCGGTGACTTCTGAGTACTTTTATAAATTATTCATGCATCTCTTTTTATATCACCTACCGTGGCATCAGCTAGGGACAAACAAATATTACAGACATGGCACCAATAAAAACAGAATGCATAAACAGTCTCTAAAAAGTCTGTATAGTCTGCCAAGTCCTGCATATTGCTGTAGAATGCTAACAGCCTTCTAATCCTTCTAATTTGAGGGTCCCCTCCTACAAAAAAAAAAAATTCTTTGACAAACTGCAGCCCATTTTCTACCTTCATAGATGTGATTGATGCCTTTGAAATGCATGGTTTCTTTTTAATTTGGAGGGGTTTGTTGGCTTTTTTTTCTATTTTAATATCAGATTTTTAAATTCTTGTGGAGAGTTTGTTTTGTTGGTGATAAATAATAAAGATTTTGATTCACAGATGAAACGGCAAAACACACAAAAGCTTGAAGACATTTACACAGTCTGGTGTCATTGCCAGTGCATTTTCAGTAGGGGAAATGAATTGAGAGAAAGAAAAATAATGATTTGTGGATGTTGTGAAAAAGTACTCCAGGATGCTGATATTGCTTCATTAGTACAGATTCCAGTCAATGTTTCCCTTCCCAGAAGGGAGGACACTCAGCCTTGGTTTTGTATTGTTTGCTCATTTTTGGGCTGCATATTTTAACCTAGGTATCAGAAGTGTTCAGCAAAACTGCAAAGATCTCTGAAAGCAGCCTAGAACTGTCTAAAATATTGAAAAATGGTCAAAAAAATTATAAAATGAAGAAACTGTGAGGACAAGTAAAGGGCACTATTAGATGAGTCAGTTACATGGCAGAAGAAGGAAAAAGTTGATTAATTTGTGACTCCTCAGGAGGTCTAAACCATCAGCCACCAAAGCACAAGGAACAATCTTTGTCCTGGGGCTCCCTCAATAAAACAATTCAGGGATGACACCACCACCAAGGCTCACACAGGAGCAATTAGGGCTCACAGGGATGAGCCATGGCCGTGTCCCTGTTCCATTTCTGGTCCCAGCTGAAGCCCCTGTGGGAGTTACAGGCACAAATGCTCTGCTCTGGGTGCCTGCAGCACCGGGGCTTTCAGAACAGCTCAGTGAGTCAGGAAATGCAAGCTGGTGCAAGGCAGGACACAGAGCAGCTTTGCAGTGCTTTGCTTAGAGAGGTCAATGCCCAGATCTCACCCTTTCATTTTTCCATGGCTGAGGTTTCTTCCCTGCTGCCATCTGAGGGAAGGGGCACAGAGGAGCTGATGTACAGCAGTGAAGATTCAACCTTCCTGTGCTAAGCACACCTGATTGAAAAGTCTCCTTCCTTCTTTACCTTGGGAAAATGCAGCATTTTCTGGCTCAAGAGGGGATGCTTCTCACCCCAGCCTGCAGTCCTCACCAGGGATTCAGGTACAGAGAGAGGAGAATGGAGCCCCACTCACTGATTTCTCCATATCTGCTGTCACTTTAGTTCCTACAACCTTCATTTAGCAGTGCAAATCATTTCTTGTGCTATGGCTTCATTCTTTTAATTAGCAGAACCTAAGAACCCCCCCTGGCATTCATAATCTCTTTCCTATTGCTCCACCTGGGGTATAAAGTTGTTCTCAGTGATCCAGAATGTAAATGATTGACTTTTTTTTTTTTTTTTTTTTTGAGTGAAAATAACTCTGCAGGCTCAAACAGCAAGGAAAAGGGGCTTGTGAGGAGAACAGAACTGGAGATAAGAGCAAACAAAGCTGCAAGACAGCTCTGACAGCTCTAAAACTCTTTTGGGATTGCTGCTCCCCTGAGTTCCTGCACCTTTCATGTGGGAATAGCTTAGGAAGAGTTTGGTGACCAAATTGCAGCAATGGCAAAGCCACTCTCCACATCAACCAAATTCATCCATCTTCCCCCAAAACAGAGATGTTCAGCTCTGCCAGGGACAGCTGTGCCAGAAACCTCTGGGATACCCCCAACTTCCCCCCTGCAGACCCCTGAGCCTTTTATTTATCACCAAAAAGCACAGAGTCTCATAACATCTAAATTCAAGCAACAAAGATTGTCTGCCTTTCCCCCCCCTTATAAATGATGTTTTCTTTTTGTTCTGTTCACTGCTTTGCCTTTATAAAACATTTCACTCTTGGTTTTTCCTTTGATTCATATATGTGGTGATGTATAAGCTTGGCTGTTCTCCTTAGCTATTCTTCATTCAATGAAAACAAAATAAAATGGTGCCAAACCATTAAAGCAATTCGAATTTACAAGGTGAGGCACCCCTCTAAATGATGAATGGCTGAGATTTTGATTTATTACCTTTCTTTTTCCATATAAAATGATGACTCCACGAATAAATGAAAGCTGAAATGCTGCCAGTATGCTGCAATCATAGAATCCCAGGAGCTTTCTGTAGCAAAGGGTTTTGTGTCACCAAACCATATGGTAGCTCTTACTTAGACTGTACAAAGCCATAAAAGCTCTGGAAGCCCGGGACAGCCATAACTGAAAACCAGTGCAGGCACAAGTGCTGGCAGTCACCTTTCCACCTCCCAACAGCAGATTAGAGAGATTTGGGTGGGTATTAAAAGGAACACCTGGTAGCTGTGCTGTACCTATCTGAACCTGCAGGCTAACGCTGGAAGTCAGAAGAGATCTGGTGGACGATCCAATAAACAAATAAATCTTATAATTTTCATTTTATTTAATATCGGCTTTTAATCCTTCTTTTGTTTCCGGTAAAGGTGAATATTTTTGCAGTCATACACAGCCTACTTGCATGTAATTCAGATTTGAGCGGCTCCAAGGGAGCCTCCTAATGCCATGAGTGACCCCTGCTCTGGACATAAAGAGCTCTTTGCCTCCTTATATTTGGTGCTGTTACCTGTAGAGACATGAAGGGTGTCACAAAGTGGAGTAAAAGAAAACTGTACTGAGTATAACTGAGATCATTTCCCTTTAATCGCATACATTTGTAAATATTTCTTCTCTAAAAAGGCAGCAAACATCACAAATGATCTAGAGTGATCTGTACATTAGATTGTCCCCAACATTAGGCATTAAAGGATAAAAATCCCATATAATGTGTAATCTCATTAGGGCTGATGTGAAGCAGGCACAAATTAATTCCTTTAACTCTATATTCAACTGTAAAATACAATTGTAGGGAATATACTTAAACTGAAATAAAGCCTACAATAGAAGAGGTTTCTCTTTGCAGCATTGTCTCTGACTAATGAGCCTAAGGAGAGAAAAGCCTGGAAAAGAGGGAAGCAAAGCTAAGTTTCCAGCTATTATCTTTGCAGAGTTGACATACACAGGCTCATTATTGCATTATGTTTTATTCAACAAAATCACTTTAATGTTGCAGCTTAAATTGAATTCACTAAAGCATCTCTTGCCTAATGTGTCTCAAGTGTCTGCTTGCTGTTTGCATTTTCTTCAGAATTATGGCAGGGAATCTTTGGAAACAGCAAAATTATATGCAATCCACAAAACAATATGGCTGTAATGGGGTAATCGGCCTTCAGCGTAATTAAAGAACCATTCCCTCATCAAAGTAATTCTGCAAGAGACCTAGAGGCTGTATTGTACAAATCATCCACTTAGTAAAATTCTTTATCTGATTTGCATTTAAAACCTAGTTATGCAAATAGGCCTGCTCAGTGGATCACAAGGAATGTAAGGACTTAAAAAACCCTGTAGTGATTAAACAAACCTGCTTCTTCCCCATAAATCACAGGGTGTCATTCACCTAGAAATATTTCAATTCACCTGTCATTCACCTAGAAATATTTCATTATTTCGAAGTTTTAAGAGGTCTTCCTTAGAACAGGAATTGCTTTGATGTGCCCACACAGTCCTGGATGAGCTCCACTCTGGACATGCCACTTCCACTGATTCCCAAATCATCCCCCAACACAGGAGGAGGCAAATGCCTTTTCTTACCTGCTGATTTGTGTCAGAGCACAGGAATTGCAGCTCCCATTTTGATCTGCAAGCTCAATCCCCAGTTTAAACTAAAGCAAAAGGCAGTGAAAGGTGGCAGTCAGTGAGAATTAGCAATGCACCTTGAAAAAGGCTCATTTTAAGGAGGTTCAAGTCCATTTGTAGCAGATGGGAAAGTCCTTTTTCTTCAGCAAGCTTTACTCTTGAGTATGAACACAGAGATAAGCCTCTAAAATCACCACATAAGGTGTGCAGTCTTTATTTGTGTTTTGCTGCCATTCTGTAGCAGCCAATGCTTTGGTTCGTGTAACCTTTTGTCAAAAAATATATTTTGTTTCTTTCATTATTTGCAGAATCTTTACACAGTACTCCTGTAGTATTTTTGCTAGCAGGGATAGCCCACTAAATCACACCAATCTTTCTCTTAAACATCATTTCAGCATATGAGCCAATGCACTTCAGGCAAAACAGTGTATGAGGCTGAGCAAGGAAGCATTATGAGTGTCTCCTTCACTCAAACTGTTTAATTTATACAACTACACCTTCTGTTCTTCCTCCTCCTGGACACACCATGACAGAGTCAGAGCATCTCCTGTCTAACAAACCCTGGGATGGGAATTTGGGCTTTCACAGCTGTTTGGGCCAGATCATAAATGATTTTTTTTCAGCTGCCCTGTGACACTGTCTGCTGTGTGAGCCACAAGAAATGGCTCTTTGAAAAATCAGGGAGAAGACTGCTGAGCTTAGGAACACTGGCTTTATTTTTTTGATTGGGAAAAATGAGATCTTGTAAACTCTATCTTCAAATTCCTCCCAATCTCTCCAAGGTGTGTGAGGGAAGGTAAAAGGTGCTGTAAGCTGTTCAGTTTTTGTTGTTGCTGTGTAGTTTAACAGAGTGGGATTGGGAAGGTTTTCTGGCACCCGGGTCCTGTGGAGTCAGGTGTTTTGAGGTGACATTTGCTCTCCAAACCTGGTGTTTCATGCAGGCAGCCAGGTAAGGAGGCAGGATGCCCAGAGCTGTGGGGTCTGGCCTGGGGGTGCCAGTGGCAGGCAAAAAGTATCAGTCCTAGTAGTTTTTTGCCTGATACGGGCAAAAAAACCCCAGTCCTTTGGTTGTTAAAAGGTCCGTGGCTGTGCTTAAGAAACAATGAGAAGATTTTTGCTATCTGGGGAATACCTCATGGGCTTCCTCAGCCTGAATACCCTGAAAGATACGGGAGGAGAAAGACCAGCTGAGCTAAAGATGTGTCTCTGCAAGAGAAAAACAGGCACCAGAGAACATTATTTTCCAAATATCATTTAGTCTGTTTCCAACCTTAGTGCTGATTGAAGAGCTCACACAAAGAGATCATTCATAGTACAGCTCCAGACTCACAGTTCATTTAAATAAACCCATTTGCCTTAATAAACCTTTAGTGACCACTGGCCTTTGGTGCTGTCCTTGCAAAACACGAGGCAGATGGGTCTGACAGCATCAGGAGGGCTAATGGTGAGATAATGTTAATATTACTGAGTTCTAAAGTGCAAATTGCACTGGTTTAAATTTTGACTTCTTTTAAACAGACCAAACTCCCTTCTGCAAGCAGCAACCTCTGAGACCAATGACCCCCCTGTCCAGGAGTACCTGCAGGTTGAAATCTGCATTTCACCACAGTCACAAAATCCTATGTGCACCTTTGAACTACAGTTCATCACTGTACAAATTTGTTTTGTTTTGGGATCAGTGCTTTTCCAGATCTCACCATAATTCCAAATTGTTTCTTTAGCGGGGCCACCATATTCTATTTTTTAATGCTTTAACTGAACAAAAAGTAGGTAAATAAGCATAATTGGTCTGTAGAGTTGACCCACATTGGATGGATTGCTCTGAACCCAAGTTTGCCATTCCCTGATTCCCACAGTTCCTCTGGAACAAAATACCCTTCTCACAGTCCATGCTCTGAAGAAAACACAAGCTCCCATCACCTAAGATGGTTTTTCTCATGTATCTCTCTTGTTCAAGCCTTTGCACTTCCCTTCTTTCTCAGCCCCAGTTTTTTTTAGTGATGTGAGAGCTGGTATTGCTTGCACAATGTGAAACTGTGTTTCTGGATCTATTAATCCATTAATTGAATATATTTTGAGTTCTTTCTCTGGGTTGGTGAGAGCTGTCCCTCTCTGCCTGCAAAAGCATAATTTGACAACCCTGGAATGACTACAGTGATGCTGTAGAAATAATTCTCCCCTCTTGTCCAAATTGTGTGTGAATTTATTTGGGTTAAGTTTAATAATTAAAGTCTTCCTTCAAGTGAAGGTAAAATAAATCAGAAATAAGTATTGAAAGAACTACTTTTAGTATTAATTCTTTATGCCAGTTCAGTGACATGAGAAAATATTTATCAAAAGGATGTCACAGCATAATAGCTGCTGGCTTTCTACATTGTTTTATATTCTGTAACTCAACCTTATTTCCTAGAAGTACATTTTCCTCAGAACAATTAAATATGTTTCTTTTAAATTCAGAGCCGAACTGTTCTTGCGTATGTGTCTACATATAAAGGTGCCACAATTTTTTTTCATTTAAAAAAAAATCCTCAAATACAATACATGGTGAAGGGTGACCATGAAAAATGAGTTTCATATTCCAGGGGAAGAGCAGAAACTCAAAGTATTAAAGCATTTTGGTAGACAAAGCATTCTGCTTGTCCTTACCATGTAAGGGAAATTCAAAGAAACACAAAACCAGAGGGATTTCTCTTGTTTATTTCCTGTTCTTTGATGTGAAGTGTGTTGTCTGTAACCTTAAAAATGTTTTCTAAATGCATTAGAGAAATGTATAACTCCAAGGTGAAAAACTCTCAGGGAAGTGACAGTGGGGCAAATGCACTGTGACTTTTGGAACATCTGATTTCTTCTGGAATGGCTGAGAGCACTGCTGGCATCAGCAAAAGGAATAAAAGGGTGTTCTTCCAACCCTGATTTTGCTTCCTTCTTTTATCTCAAGACTGCAAGAGGCCCAGGGAAGGGCTGAGTGCCTCCCAGCAGTGCAGCAAAATCTCTGTTTTGGGGGAAGGTTTCACACAGCAGGACAAACTTGCAAGTCCATGCAGGAGAATGGGAAAAGGCCTCAGGAAAAGGGAAATGTTTCTTTGGAGGAGTGACAAGGCTGGGGGCAGGACATCTGTTGGGAATTGTTTAGAGTGCTGCTGGTTTATAGAGGAGTGAAGCCAGACTTGCATTGAGATAATAATAGTCAAGAGCAGATTGAAAGAGGTTTTTTTGCTACATATAATTCCTTATCCCACATACAGTTAAAAAGGAGAAGTAAACAAGAAACTGCTCCCTCAAACACCCAAACCACCCCCCAACCCAGCCAAAAATTGTTCTGGGCCCAAGCAGAGCAGAAGTTTGAACGGGGATCTCTTACTGAGATCCATAAAATAGGAAGAATCTCAGCAGGTCACTTCTGGGCCATACATAGGCCACAATTCAGATTTGCCTTTACACTTGTGTCTTGGTTTGGGTAGACAGGTGTCTGCTAAGGAAGGCAGGAACCTGCCCTGAAATGGAAAATGTAAAACCTTCCCTCCAAATTGTTATAATTTTGAAATTCACGGACTCTCGGGCAAAGATATGGGAATAGGAACAGCTCTTTACTAGGAAAATTAAAAAGAAATACAAATGCAATAGTACAAAAAGAAAAACCACTGCCAGAGTCAGAACAGGCTCTGGCACCCTGTGTGTCAGGGTGGTGGCACAGTCCCATTCCGTGGTGGCTCAGCCCTCCTGCAGGGCCAGCTGTGGTTCTGCTGGAGCAGGGATCCTGCACAAGGCTGGAGCTTTCCTCTGAAGCTCCAGGGCTGCTGGAGATGGGCCTGCTCTTCCTCTGGGAATGCAGGGAGAAGAAAGCTGCTCCTCTGGGAATGCAGTGGCAAAGGCTGCTGTGCTGTTGCCAGGGTCAGGTTCTATCCAGGTAGGAATGCTTGGCTCCTGCCTGGGCAGAGCATCTCCCATGGGATGATGGAATTTGATCAGCCATGCAGGGACACTCAGTGGCCATGGACAGCAGGGATCTCCTGGAGGGAGGATGGGTTGTGGGAGAGATAAAGAAACCTGCCCCATGAACAGCAGAGAACTGCTCTACTTACAACACGTGGCAAATAGAACACACACCCTCAGCCACATCTTGTAACCTAAGACAACTTGTTACAATCTAAGCATTTGTTTCTGGGGTGGTCTGGGCCCTGTGCAGATCTCACAGCTCCCCATGTGCCCTGAGCTGGTTGGGTGGGCAAGGCTCCGGCAGTGGAGTGTGCTCAGCTCCTGGGCCTCCCAGGAGAGCTGGGAGGAGTTTCAGCAGAGCACACGGATTCCACTTGATGCCTTGTGAAGGCTGACCTGGAACAGAGACTAGACATAGCTAAAGAATAGAGTAGGGATTTATTAAGAGACCTTAATGGATCCACCTTGGGCAGCACAACCCAAAATAGCCACAAAAATTCACAACCAGTCATGGGGTCTCTCACTTTGATCAGTTCTGCTCCATTTGCATATTGGAGTTCATTGTCCAATTCCAGCTTTAGCCCATGCACTCCCATCCTGCTTGTTTTTCTCTCCTCAGCCCACGTTGTTTGTGCTCCTGGGCTGAGGTTTGGATCATTTGTCCTTGGTGCCCAGCTGGAGCAGGAATTGTTTTGTCTCCCTGCTCTGTGCAGAGAGCTCAGCATCCCCTAATGTGAAGCCCAGACCCACCCACTAAAGCAGCACAGAATCTGAAAAATAGAAAATCTAAACCTGAGGCATCATTTCCCCCCTGTAGAGGCTCAACAAGGCCTTTACCTTTTCGAGCCTCTACTGTAAATATTTACTAATAATAGGTATTTAATAACAGATGATAACAGGTTTGGTTTTTGTGAGGAAATCCTGATGGAGCTGATGTGTGACCAGTCCCAGCCTTTGATTTTATTTCCTTATTGGCTTACCCAGGTATTGCCTGTCCTCAAATTAAATTATTTAGTGCAAGGGAGGGGAGGACATTGGGCTGTGATTTACAAACAGCCTCGGGGCTTGGGTGGGCATGAGAGACCTGCAGGGGTGGGTGCCACACACCAGCCTAATGTGCCTCCTGAACCTGCATTAAATTGTGCATTTTGGAAAGGCTTGTGTTGGCATAATACACATAGCACACAAATCCCCACATCTGCCAGCTCCAGACTGGGGTGCATAGTAATGGTTTTCTTTAGCTTTAAAAGATTAAGATGCAGAACCAAAAAAGTAGCAAAAACTTCCTAGGAGGATGAGGCATTTCGTGGTGAGTTGACACCTCTGCCTGTATCGTACTTGGACGTCAAATGCATTGAAAATGACATTGCTGTCTTGGAATTTCATGTCTCTAAGATCCAAAGAACAGCTCATGAGGAATTCCAGGAATAGGATGGAATTTTTCTCTTTTGGTTTTATGTTTTTTTGGTGCAGGCTTGTCAAGCCTTGTACAACTTTGCAATGCCCCCCTATTGTGATATAACCAGCAATGATCTGGTTTTTAAACATCAACCTTAAGTAAAGTTTTCTGGTTTTTTGAAGGATTTTTTTTTTTGTCTTTGCTGTTGTTGTGGTCTGTTTTTATTTTTCCCCCCAGCAGAGGAAGCCTTCTAAGCTGTAATAAATAACTTTCAATTGAAGTAATCGTCTTTCCTCTAGTGCTAAACACATACCTGGAGCAGGGAATGCAGAATTAGCATGGGCTAATTTAGCATGTAGAAATTGGCACTTCTTTTTAATTAACTATTGATTTGGGGAATTTGTGTGCTGAGTTTAATCAAGTTGGATGAGAGTAGATAACTCCAGTCACTTTGTTTGAATTTAAGATATATAAAACAGATGCAGAGTATCTGTATATTAGAAGTAAAACTTCCTGCTAGGAGCAACCAATATCTTCCCTGGAATTGGGTCCTGGAATTCTAACTACAACTCTCCTTCAGTTTATTGGAGCTTCTCAGTTATAAAATTTGATGTGGCAAAAAATATTTGATCTTTAAAAAAGAAGCTTTGTATTAGAATCTCTGTACATAACAGGATTTATTCTGGCAGTGATGAACTTTTACTTTCCACCAGGAATGGAAGATGACCTGCCAGGGCTGGCTGAGGTCTCAGGGTTAGCTGTTGAGGGGGGGAAAAGTCCAGCTACCCTTGGAAGTGGGAGTTTCTTTGTTCACAGTGAGGAAAATACTCTGCCAGAGATGCAGTTTCCTACAAGATGACTGGGAGAAAACTCTTGTTGTACCATCACTTGAAAATCTCACCAATTATTCCAAATTAATGATTATAAAGTATTTAAAAGAGTCCAATAATGGACCTGTAAGGCTATTTAGAAATGGTACCACAAATAAAGTGTAAATCTCACTGCTGCTCTCCTCAGTCTCCCTGTGAGCACTTTGTGATATTAATACAATGACTCTTTGCTCTGGTCATACCAATTATTCCATGGTCTAGGAGGTTGCACTGTTAAAGTTTCTGATATTCAGAATTTTAATCCTATTAGCTGAATCCCTGAAGAGTCATCTCCCGCCTTGCATACATCCTCCATGTATTTCCAGAAGGTTATTGTTCCCCTCTGTGATTATTTAGTCAAGGTATTACACAATAAAGCTTTAATTGTTTCTTCTGGAGAAATCCCTTTAGCCCAATTTGTGGCTTAAGTATTTGTGCTTATTGACCAAAGTGCATCTTCAGAACAAATGGACCCTATTCCTGCTGGCAAGTTTTAAATCAGCAGAGCAGCTTTCAAGTGTTTAATGTGAGCTTTTCCTTAGGCCTCATGCTGGCTCAGCTCCACTCCCACCTGATGGTCTTTCCCAATGTTTTCCTGCTTTTTCCATGGCCAAAACCCAATCTGCTGGTGCTGTGTGTCACACCACCTACTGCTCTTGTTGCTCTCTGCTCTTAGAGGCCCTTGGCTTCCCTTTGGGAATGCTTTTTCCTGGCACTAATGGCATTTGTGTAAGACAGAAGCAGAAATGCACTGCAGGGGCTGAAAGGAAGCGATGTGGGGAGTCCCCAGTGTGATGTGCAGCTGCTGCTGGGCTGGCTGAAATGACCCCAACACCTTCTTGGGCAGGGGACCTTGGGGACAGGGTCAGCTTTGCAACCAGATTAGGAACACCCAGCTGCACTACAGAATCTGGGCTTTAGAAATCTCTTTTCACGCCCCAGTGATATGACAAACTGCCTGAAATACTTCTTTTTTCAAGGGAGACATGGGATTAGGAGACCCCAAACACTTCTCATTGTTTTTTTTAATCAAAATTAAAAATGTGATAGTTTCGCACATCTGTAACAAAATAATGTTTAAAGATGGGGAAAGAAGTAGCAAATCTGTCAAAGCATTTAATAGGAAGATAAAATTTAGTATTTATTTAAGGTAACCTTACACAGCACTTTAGTACCTATGTAGAAAACTTCGTTTTTGAGACTTGGATTCTGGTTTCTGCTTTGGTGTTTGCCTGGAATGATTAACAGGGCAGTCTCTTAACCAATTATTCCTAGCTATTATTATTCCATGTTTCTAGCAATACAAAAAATGTGCACTGTAAAAATTAGATACAAAGGGTATTATGTAAGAATGTAAGAAAATAACAGAAATTCAAGCAGAAATTAACAAATATACAGAGGTGGATGACTTTTGGCGGGCTGTATTTCTACAACTGTGCCGTTAACAGGTGGATTTCTGTCACTCAAATCACCATCATGAGATGCTGGAACCTTTTCTTCAGGTCTTGGCAGATCTGTTGGGCTGTACCCTCAGCAGCAGAGGGATATTCCAGTGCCCACAGACCTCTGTGACCTCTCAGAAAAATCATCTCTGAGGAAAATCACCCAGGATGTGCTGTGTACTGAGAACAAGTGGTGAGATGTGTCTCTTTAAGCATGTAAACACTACAGAGCAATTGAAAAAAAAATCAAACCTCTCTATTTATTTGGAAAAGCTGAAATGTAGAGCATTCAGTCTTCATTAAAATATTTTAAGTAATAGCTTTCAACTTGATGCCTGAATTGAATGGTTTGCCTAGGCAGCACAGAAATGATGAATCAAAACAGAAGAGCTGATGTTGTGCATGTGTTATTCCAGCTACTGGAGGAGCGAGCATAATTATTAAATTTAATGGCTTCTCTCCAGGATTTCAACCTCTCTGGCATTTAATTTCTTCCTTGTGTGGTTTGTGCCACAAAGGTACAGCTGCTAAGCACACCTGAGAAACAATGGAGAGACCTTTAAAGCTGGGAGATGCAGAGGCTGTATCTCAATTTTAAACAGATCATTCAGGCCTGGTTAAAATGCAATAAATGGAAGTGGCTGTGATGTAGAACATGCTGACAGAGCTCAGCAAAGCTCCTTTCTGTGCTGTGAAACTCAGACATTGTGGAGGTGCTCTGAGCACACCTGGCTCCCTGGGCCAGGCAGGTTTGGGGAAGAGGTTTAGTATTGTTACCTTTCCATTTCTGAAAACATTCACTAAGGTTTTAAATGCACATTTTCATTCCTTATCTGACAAAACAGAAATTATCTGTGTTATAACAACATCTGGTCATTTGTGTGTGACCAATTCAATAAATTACAAAGAATTCTGTAGCTTTCAGTGGAACTAAGGAATGAAAACATTGCATTTGTTCTTAGTATGGTGTCTTTAGCAGTACTTCACTGAAATGTAGTTTAAACATCAATCTCTCTGAGTCCATAACCAATCAGCTGCTTTTTAATCTGAATCCAGCTTCATCACAAAGCCCTTGGAACACAAAGATGAGGGGTGCCCCGGGCAGCACTAATGCAGCTCAGGTGCTCCTGTGGCTTTGGCTTTGGACCCCAGCCCTGAGCTCAGGAGTTAAAACCATGATTTGTGCAGTCAGCCCACCTGTGATTGTCCTTCCCCATGGGCGGATCCTCTCTCTCCCAGTCATCTGCATTCACTGAAGGAGGTCCTGCCCCCGAGCCCTGATTCAACCCTGGCACAGCCATGGTTTGATCTGCAGGATGCCTCGTGGGCTGGCAGCACAGAGGAGAAATCCACTCTGCCCCCTTCATCCCAGCAGCTGCCCAAGGGTAAATCCAGGTAGGTCCAGTGATTTCATCTGAACTGTGCAAAGGCTGGCACCACTGCAGCCTTTAATATTTGTAATTTCTTGGTCTGTCCTCTCCCCCAGCAGAACTCCTGTAGGTCCCACACAGTGTCCAGAGCTGTCTGGCTCCTTGGCATTGATGTGCAGAGGACGTGACAGGGCTTGCTTTACCTGGGTCCTAGTTGGGAATGAACTATAAATGGAATATGCCTCCTTCACTGTAGCTGTTAATTCCACAGAGGTATGGCAGGATTATTTTGTCCCCTTTCACTTCCTAACAATGACCAAGGTACCCCTCCCCAGGCTCCTGTGTTGTAGAGGATGACAGATGATTGATTTCCATAAATGAACATAAAAGACTGCAATACATTTGTTTTCCAAAAGACATTCTGGATATTTAGGGCACTAATTAAGTGAAGGCTTGTGATTATGCAGCACCAAAACTCAGTGAGAGACAGGAAAGGAGCACAAGATGTGAAATGTCTTTGTGTTCCAGGTTTGTTTTTTTCCTCTGGCCTTCCCACCTTTCACTTCAGTGTATATTTAAAAATATTTATTTCACCACAGCTGCATTCTGAACAGATCACATCATTGAAATAAGTGATACTAAGAATGATCAATGGACACTTAAGGGGGTTAAGAGTCTTTTACCTGAAATACTGGACTCATTTTGAGGCTGATATGAACAGATCTGCATTGCTCTGCTCTGTTGCCCTCAGGCAGGTTTAAAAGCAGAAACCTGCTTTACATAACAGCAGATAGTCAGGTGTTAGTTGTGCCACCAAAACCTGTGGTTTACCCCTTGGATTAGATACTTCCTGTGGTAGTATCTCGAAATTTCTGCTCTCTCTATTACAAATTGCTTATCCAGCACTGAGCCTTCTGAGATAATGTGTGTCTCAACAAAAGGAGATAGAGCCTTGCCTTTGCTGCTTGATAACAGGGGGAGACAAATGACTTCCCCACATGTTTTAGACACTGAACGGGTTTCTGTAATTGTGTTGTAAAATGCTGTGATGGATCAGGACACATCTTGTGATCCCATATAAAGCTGAGCCCTCATCAGTCATGAGAGGCTCTCCCAAAAGGCAGAGCCAGCTTCATTCTGCCTCATGCGGAAGGAAATGGGGTCTCTTCCTTTCAGGAGTGATGCTTGGAGGAAAGCGAACTTGCTGAAAACCTGTTGGGATTGCATTTTGTTTCCTGTGGAGGACCTCTGATAACAACTTATCTCCTGCTGTGGATCTTGGTGGTTTTTTGTGGCTCAGGTGGTAACAGACACCCAGAGTTACACTTTATTTTCTGCCTTCGATGCCGATGTGAAGTTTGCTATCTTCTACCAATAAATGGTGTAGCTCAGTTATTCCTACTTCTTTTGCTTTCAGACTGACATAAACTGATATTTTATCATTTGGACTTTACCAGCTATGCCCTTGGTTAAAGGGCTTATTAACATGTTTGGGTTTGACCTGACTGCCTCTGTACTCCTGCAGAACAAGAATATTACTTTTGGCTGGCATAGCCATTTATTGTCTGGTGGATTCCCAGTTATCTCATGGAATCGCAGAATACTGAGGGCTGGGAGAGGTGATTGAGGTTCTGTTGCATGAAGTTTTTAAAGCACGAAGCCTGGCACCCTCCTTCAGAAAGTCACCCCGAACTGAGAGGTGTGGTGCTCAGCAAAGGAAGACCTACCAAGGGCATGCAGGAAACAAAGGTTTCTAAAGGAGGGTTTGAATGAGGCTGCGCTGAAGGGAGCGAGGAAAGGAGGAGGCAGTGAACACAGCAGAGGGTGTGAGATGATGTTGGGTGAGCTGCAGAATATTCAGGTGACAGTCTCATTTGGAGCTGAATGGCACAGCAGCTCCTTTGTCTCACCAAACCATCTCATTTGTGCCTTTGTCTTCTGCTCCTCCTTCAGCCAGTATCATCTGCAGTATTTTGATGATGATGTCAGCTTTTCAGCTGACTATCTCCCTGAAATCACTGATAACTGTTTCTCTTGACTCTCCTGATCAAGATCTCATTGTTAACTGGAGCAGAAGTGGGAAAAGGAACAAAACCCCTGCTGTGCTGCTTGTTGGGATGTGTCAGGAGCTTCCCTGCAGTCCTGGGCTCCATCACTGCCCACAGACCTGTCACTGCATCGGGGACACACCCCAGAGCTGCAAAGTGAAATTTTTGTTCCAACACGGAGGAGAATAAAGCAAAGGGCAGCTTTGTCAGCCTGGGCTCCTTCACAAACACGCCTGGGTAATACAAATACGTTTGTTTCAAGGTGTGACAGCTGTTGGTGCTGAAACTCTAGAGCCTGTTCCTAGCAGGAAATCTAATTCTAATCTAAATGCATGAAATGAAGGTTTTGGAGCTGCCAGTACTGTTATTGGGCCTCAGATACAGATGGTGTGGTAGGAAACATCGGAATCCAGAAATCTGTAAGGAAAGATTTTGTGGAGAGCAATTTTCTTGGTGGTAGTATGTAGAACATGTAGAAAGCAAGAGATTTCTGTATCCTTACACAGCTAACAGATGCTTTAAATAATTTTCCAATGCGACTTCCTCCCCCTCCCCCCCCTTTTTCCCTCCAAAAGGAGACAGTGTGAACTAGGTTTAGAAACATCTAGAAAGGAGACTTTCATGAAGCTGGTCTGTATTTCTCCATGTTCAAACCTTCTTATTCAAAACTCTGAGGGTGAGCAAGTGCAAGGAAAGACAAACTTTGCAGTGTCTTTTTTCTTCATGCCTAGTCTGTATTTGCCTGGTTGGGGTGGGGAACAATCAGTTGCAAGTCAATTTGGAACAAGTGAGACAAGCTGTGGTGGTGCTGAAAAGTGCTGCTTCAGTGAAAAAGGCACCGGTTTTAAAACAGGCAAGGGAGAGGAAAAGGGGGAAGAAAGAAAAACCTAATTGTCCTCTTGCCTCAGGCTGAGCCATGTGATGAGCCAAGCAGATAATATTGACTACACCCCTTACTGGAGCTTGAGTGGAAGACATTTATTTATTTTATGACCGAGGATGCTGAAGGAAGAACTCAATAACTTCCTGTACTGGTTATATTGTATTAAAGAAGGCTATAAGACAGAGGTAGATATATCCTTGTCTTTTTTCTCCCATCCTTAGCTCAGTCTGTTTTGCCTGCAGCATGGAACCATCCGGGCCCTGAGAGCACTAATGGACCTTGATAGCACAGAGCAAACTCAGCAGTTCCCCTCCCTCCTGGTCTGGGGCTGCCCGAGGAATTTGTCAGCATGATGGAGAGATTCCAGGAATTTTCCAATCATAAAAGCTGCCTAGTGGCTCCTAATGTTTTGGGAACATTTAGCAAAATATTAAAATTCATATAAATATAAAAATTTAGCATTTCTAGGAGCAGGTATTGGGAGGTAAGAGGGTTTCTGACTGACATCTCTTTGGCTGGGGTGCCTTTTTCTGGTTTTTGTCCTCCAAAAGATATTCTGGGTGATCTGTCCAGGGATGAGTATCTTGATGAGGCTGTTATCACATGGATTTATATTGCAAAGAGTGTTCAGTTTGAAAGTTATTTGTGTCTTAAGGTTTGTGACCTAGCTTAAGATGTGGGGAAAACACCATCTCCAACAGGAGCTTCTACTCCAAATAGCCAAATGAAGATGTTAAATTAAAATGTAACCCTTTTAAAAGGGCGTAATGTCCTGCAGCACATAAATAAATACACTCAGAGCATATCAAGAGCTGCAAATGACTTTGGCATTTTACTGCTTTTATATAGGAGATAAAATACAGTACGTGTTTTGAAATAAACATGTATTAAGTATTTTAATGCCATCAGTTAGCCTTGTGCAATAGTGAAAATAGCATTTTACACTCTTCAAGTTGGTTAAGCCTTCCAAGCTTGGCTGTGACTGGCAGCCTGAGCACCCTTCAGAATGCCCAGCACGTGGCCTGTGCTCCCCTCAAAGATGAACACAGAGAAAGTGTTTGGAATATTTTTGGCTGATCTGTACACAAATGAAACTAACCTTCAGCAAACATGTTAGAGCTGCAGTGTGAAGGGTGCTTTGAAACTTGTGTTAAACTGCTGCTGTTCTGGTAGATCCAAGGCTAAACTCCTTTCAGATGATGAAGTTATCAATCCAGGGTTGACATAATTTGTGCCTTTGTCCAGTGCACAAAGTGCAGTTTGCTGCCAACCAATGTCAGTGCTGAGGTGCTTCTCAGGTCCCTACTGAACATTTGTTCTCTCTTCATTTTCAAACAAGGAGTGCAAATCCTTCAAAATGCTTCTTTTGTGAGGGAGACATTTCAGTGTAAGGGCAGGTAAACTGAAAATTAGCTTTGCTCAGGTGTGTTTAACTGGCCATGTAAGCAGTGTCCCATCCCAGGCAGTGTCCTTTCAGTGAGCTGACATCAAAGCACTCGGTCTGCTGCAAATGGCTGAGGAGAGCTTTCCTCCAGAGGACTTAGAACATCATACGAGAAAACATAAGCTCTTTATGATCTGCTCAGGCTTTTTCTGTTTCTATTTGTGAGTGTGTCCAGCTCAGCTGGAACAATGTTTCCAGTTTCCTGCCTGTATCCCCATCCTGTGCACAGCTGGGGCTCTGCAGAGAGGGAGAAAAGGGTGCTGTCCCTGGGTGCTCAGCAGCTCGGGTGCTGTGCAGCCCTGCCTGGCAGTCTGTCACAGGGTCCATGCAGTGGGTCTGCAGCTCTGCCAAAATCCATTCTGACCTGGTCTCTGTAGGTCTGGGATGCCATCTGAATCTTGGTTTGTGTCCTGTCACCTACAGCATTTTATCCACCAGTGTGTAATATTGTCTCACCTGACTTTTGTGATCCTGAACTTTTGGAACAAGAAGTATAATCACTTGTTTTAAATGTTTCTCCCATGCAACAATATTTTTTCCAAAAGAGAAGAAAATTTTTCAAAATTATATTATTTTCCACCCCCTGCAGCTCTTGCAGCCTTCCAGTAGTGGTTTGGTCCTCTCCAGACATTTAAGTTTCTCTTTAAAGAAAACCTAGGAAAGATCTGGAATTCTGATGCTTTCTGTAAAATTTGCAATGTGACAGGCTGTGTTTATAAAGCCTACAGTAATAGGCTGTCTCTTAATTGGTTCTTTTTCTAAACCTATTCCAGTTTGTAAGAGTTACACAGATGGAAAGTGATGGTGGGGAGAGGAATTATTTTAATCATCTGCTTTGCACTCAGCAGGTGTCAATCCAGAGTAGCTCTTTGGATAATTTGAGATAGCTTTATAAAAATTACAGCACTGTTTTTTGGCCTGTGCTTTGATATGAGCCACTGAAGAGATGATGCTGTTACTCTGCTCCCCAAAGAGGGATTGTTTATTGCAGCAGCTTGAGAACTGAATCTTCAAATTCCTCAGAACATCTTGGGTGTTGCTGTACCTTAAGTGGAAGTCTGAAATTTGATCTGCAAACCTTGGGCAAGGCAGCAGGTGACATTCACAGCTCCTGCCAGTAACTGCCTGCCTGAACAGGAGTTTGGAACATTTATTTAGAGGGTGAATAGATGTGAGTGTGCTGAGAATAATGGGAAATTGGAGTTGGATTATACCTACAGATATGATACAATATATCTCATGTGCTGAACGGGGACCACAGAGAAAACAGCCACTGCTTTGATTGAAGATGGATCCCCCTGATCAATTAACTACCCACAGGCATGTTGGTGACATTAAAACAAACCAGCTCATCTGAAGGCTGAATCCTTCCTTCCTCCACTCTGGTTCAACATTATGAAGGTTCAAGTGCCAGTTCTCAGGCGCTTTTTCTGCCTCTGTCAAATTTCTGTCCAATTACAAAATACCACCCAAACCCATGAAGAAGAAGGAAGAAGATGGTAAAGAAGAGCAACCACCCACTGCCCTAAAACCTCCATCTTGCCCCATGTATATTGCTATATTTTAAAACCTTAAACTCTAAGTTTTCCACCCAGTGATGTTTTCCACCCAGTGATATTACACACTTCTAATTAAACTACACACCAGCAATCCCAGTGCTATCAATCAATTTTGGAAGCCTTTTCCATGGCCCCAAGGTCAAATTTTCTTGTGAGTCTGTGCCCTTCTGCACAGAAAGTTTTAAATTCTCAGCATTCAGGATTCCAACACTCAAGATCATCAGTAATGGGACTTGGAGGTTAAACATGCTTTTGTCAGAAGCCCACAGTAAGAGCTGAGGGTAGACAAGATTTCCAGTTGAGAAGGATTGTGAAGTGTTACCAAAAATGATGTGGAATAATTTGCTTTTTGGGAGGGGTTTTGTGTCTGCTGCCTCCATGTGGAGTTCATGGCAGAGCAGGGAAAATAGAGTTCCCACCCATCCTTTGGGCTTGTAGCAAGGAAAGTACTGGGTCAGCTAAAGCAAGAGCTGTCTTCAGGAATATATTTAATAATAAATACAATTTATTCTTATTTTTGTAACCTTGGAGAGAAACTTGAGGACACCAAAATTAGATTGTTTCTAAATCTTCAGGAGAGATGGGGAGAAACCAAATACAGCATTTGATCCCAGGCTGGAACGGTGAGCCTTTCTGTGGTCTGGAATCTTTAATAGTTAGTGAAGCCCTGGCACATCTCTGGTAGAGTTTAAGGGAATGTTTTAGTGTCTGAGAGGTCCTGAAGGATTCAATAGCAGCACACCCTACTTTGTTTTTTATTATGGCCATCACAGCAGATGTTACTGCAGAATAAGTTTACAGGGAAACATGAAGCTATAAACAATGGAGTCAGGGTCTCTAATGTTTGATGGTGAACATAAAACAATAATAAAAACAATGAAATATTTATAAGCTTTCAGAAGTAATTACAATGATGAGGTGCGGAGTTTAATTTGGAAGCAATAGCAAAATAAATGAAAAATTAATTTTCCAGACTTACTGGTTCATTTTCAGACTTATTAAAAATAACTTGGCCTCCTTGTAGCAGGAAGATGTGCCAAATTACCTGATTAATGTAAACTTATAATTCTGTTCTCCACCCATTAAAGTAATTGTACAAGTGGGGAACTTGCCTGTTGTTCCTTTTTGTTTTTTTAAATCAGAGAACACATGAAAAGAGATGTGAGCTTTTACTGCTGATTATAGTGACTTTCATTTGCAGAACTGGCATTTTATGTTCTCCTGCAACAGGAATAGACTTACACAAGAACCTGTGTTTTCACTGCAGAGAGGACATATATCAGAGGGCTTTAAATCAGATTAGTTTAACATTGGCTTGCAAACTAAGGTGAGGTAAGGGAATGCAACAAGTATTCCATTAAATTAAACATCATAGTGCTCGGATATAAATGCCATTCTGAGGTAATTCCCATAATTTTACCCATTAAGACACTAAAATCAATGAACTTTCTCTTTTATGGTGGTTGTGAACTGGTTGAGCTGAACTGCAGAATTATTTGGGGATTCTCTAACTCTGCCTACACAGAAACTGCTGGTTTTGATGGCAGCACAATTAGGTGACAACATAAAATCTCTTGGCTCATCTGTCCTTGAACCTCGAAACTCTCTGTGAGTGTTGTTTTCTTGCAAGAGAAAACAAAGGGATCATTGTTGGGTCTAAGCTCTGAGAGGTGGAGTGGGATCCAAATAATGTACATCCTGCAGGGATGTTCACCCCTGAACTGCAGCCACTGGCCTTGATAATTCAGTTGCTTATTTGGCAAGTGGATACAATAAAATAAAGCTTTACACCTAAGCCTTATGAGACAGTCAGCAGGAGTTTTCTTGCTTTCCACCTCTGCCCAAACCCCCTAAAAACCCTTTATGTATCCCCTGGTTCCTTGTAGCCAAATCCCAGTGGCTTTCGGGTGGCACTTGGAGGAGGCCAGGCTTTCTGCAGGGAGCAGCACAGCTCCCACCCTGTCTCCAGCTGCCTCTTGTTTCAGTGCTTTGGGGGTGCACAAGAGGTGGAAATCTCCCTCAGTTTGGGTCTCAGCATGCCTATTTGATTTCATTTAGTGTGTCTTACAGTCCAAGAGGAGATGCTGGCTGAGAGTGGTACTTGTGGAATTCTGGCTGTTCTGGCTTGCTGTTGCTATAACTGCATGTTTTAGCAATGATTTCAAGCAGAAATGTCTTGAAAGCAGTCTGTACAAGGATTCCCGAGGTCTCAGAGCACTTGTTACTCACTTTCCTGTACCTCCCTGGGTAATGGCCTCTCAGATTTTAGTGACTTGTTCTCATGGCTTTATTTGGCTCAGGATCAGTTTTGTGAGGGGTTCTGTGGGGAATCCACATGGACTTGACTCTGAAACTGCTCATTAGGTGTGAAGTGAGTTCTGTCAGAAGCAGGCAAGGGATGGGCTCTGGCCAAGAGGGAATTCTGACACTAAATAGGGTCAGGAGGTGAAACAGTAAATCAGGCTGATATTAATCAAGGAAGGTATCGTACAGGATGAAAAAGGAGGCTGGACATGTCTAGACCATTGACTCTAATTTTGATCCTTTTATCCTCTTCTGAAATTTATGATGATCTGAAAGACTTGAAGGCTGTTCCTGAAGTGGGCTCCCTGCATGAAGCCTGGTGCCCCAGCTAAGTGTGGGCTTACGTACTGGAGAACTTCCTGACATCATGGAACCTTTTGGTGCTGTAGAAACACAAAAACAGTGACTGCCTGTTCCTGCCATGCAGTATTTGTGTGCTAAATAACAGAAAACAAAGACCTGACCAACCATCCCTCACAAATACTAACAGAATTTATTTCTTGCCTTGCAATTTCTCCTTTTCTCTGCATGAAGGTGTCGACGTTTCAGAAATGTTTGATTTTCATTAGAAACAAAAACGCATTCCCTGTCTCTGTAAATTTTCATTTCTTCAAAACCAGAGGCTATGCTTCAAACATGAGGAAGTGGGTGTTTTATTTTTTGATTTGGAAGAAGCTGGCTGTGCCTGTGATCTGGGGACAGGAATGTGCAGGAGCCAGCAGTGCCTGGCAGGCACTGGGGCTGTGTGGCTGGGCTGGTCACTGAGGCAGCCTGAGCAGCTGCCTGCTTCCACTTCAAACACAAATCAAACACTGCTACAACTGGCAAGGTCTTGCCAGGCACTTGAATTCCATGAAATCAAAGCTTTTGGATGGGGATATGCTCCAACAGAAATTGATGCAGTTTACTGGGCAAATAAGCCTGAAGTGCATTGTAGCTAAAACAGCACCTCTGTTTCAGAATTATTTCTGTATTTCAGTATTTTTGGTGAGGATGGGAAGTTTAAGAAGGAATAAACAAAGCTCAAATAGAAAATAGGATTAAATGGCTTGCGTGATGGAAAAAGCAGGTATAAATGGTGAATGAGCCCTAGAAATAAGAAAGGCTTTTGCAGTTTGGTGGAGATGATCTAAACAGTTGTGTAACTCCTTCAGGAGCTTCAAGCAGGAGGAAAGATGGGAAAGGGTGGGTCAAGTTTTAACAGTATGGGGAAGAGGGTGAAGGATTTCTTGAAGCCAACAGCTCTGCCTAGGGGGTGTGACTTTTGAAGAAAATCCCTGTTGTTGGTCTCTACTGCTGCTGCTGTTGATGAGGATATTGAGTGGTGTTTATTGATGGTTTTCTTTCCTCCTCAGCTAGATGGGTGTGGGGGCTCATGGCTTTGAGAAGAGGGGCATGACCTGCATCAATGTGTGCTCACCTAGGGTTGAAACCCTTCCTGCAGTAGCTGCCTGGCTGTGCTCTGGCTGAGAATCTCTTGTTTCTTGAAGAGGATCAGTCATCGGCTGAGCAGGTTTCTTCTGTAGGCTCATCTCAAGTGGACATCACTCCAGATTGAAGGCCAAGCTGTGGAACTTGACCACTGCAGGTTACAAGGCCTGTGAGCTTGATCCAGCACCATTTAAAAAACCTCTCAGCTTGATTTTTCTTCTGCTGAGCCCACCTGGTTTGAGTTCATCCAGCTCTGAAAGTATTTACAGCTGCAAGTTAGGCAAAGGCCAATGCCCACCCCTTTGCTAAGATCAGTGTTAGCAGTGGATGTTTAATGTCTCTAGGTCTGGCTGTGCAGATATCCTGGATCTCAGAACTGCTCCCTCACCCTCCTGTGGGTCTGGCTGGAGTGCCTCAAATGACTGATTCCTCCTCTCGTTGTTCATTCTTCAATAACTGACACAACTACTTGCTCAAACTAACACCCCCTTCATAATATCAGTGAAATCAGTGCTGGGACACAGATTAGCTCCCTCTAGGACTCCAATGTCAGTGAAATCAGTGCTGGGACACAGATTAACTCTCTCTAGGATTGTAATGTCAGTGAAATCAGTGCTGGGACACAGATTAACTCTCTCTAGGATTGTAATGTCAGTGAAATCAGTGCTGGGACACAGATTAACTCTCTCTAGGATTGTAATGTCAGTGAAATCAGTGCTGGGACACAGATTAACTCTCTCTAGGATTGTAATGTCAGTGAAATCAGTGCTGGGACACAGATTAACTCCCTCTAGGACTCCAGTGTCAGTGAAATCAGTGCTGGGACACAGATTAACTTCCTGGAGGATTCTGACCAGACAGACCTTGTTGAACACAGCAGAAAATGGAGTTTGACTTGTTGAATTAATCCACACCTGGCTGGGCACCTCTCCTGAAGTTTTGTCTTTGAGTTCCTGACTGGAACATCTCTGGACATTTGCAGTGGGCTTCTTAGGGATTTACTTCCCTCTGCAAGACATAAGGAGCCTCATTTAAATCTACAAGTGTTAAAGTGTGAGAAAACAGGACTCACATTGCTTTTCTTTTCTTTAAAAAAGCCTGTACTTCATCTTGCCTTCTCTATTGGAAGAATGAGGAGCACATTGCAGTCTAGATACCAAAGCACTTGGTTACTTTTTTTTTAAACGGTTCAAATATTGTGCCAAACCTTTGATTATGTGTGGTGGAATTTTTAATAAATTGTCTGAGATAGCAAAAAAACCCTCCAAAATGTCCTGTTGGGTTGTCCTAATCTCATTTTAATCTCATCCCTACAGCTGTAGGACCAGAATATTATGTGAAATTTGTGTTACAGTGTGGAATGTGGATTTAGATGGTGCAAAGTTAATTTACAAAGTAAGGATATCCTTATTAAAAAGCACCCCTAAACCTGTAGTGAAATTATTTTGAGAGAAGCTGTTTGGAGTTAAGGCCACCTTTGCATTTTAATGGGTAATTACTCTTGGCATCACCACCAGAATATAACCAAAGTCCTCAGCATCCCTGGGGCACAGAGGTAAATTTGGATTTAAAGGCGGTGCAGCTAATATTTTGTACTTAGAGGAAAGCCAATTTCCGTGGATCGGGGAGAAGAGAAATCCGAGGGTTTTGGCGCTGGAAGCAGCAGCAGCAGCGTGCACATAATCGATCCAGGAAAGGTTATTTCTGTTCCTGAAATAAGGAGCAGCGGCTCCGGCCGCGCTCAGCGCTCGCAGCCGGCAGGAGAGGGCGGCAGAGAAACAGCTCCGGATCCTGCACAGCACCCAAATTTCTAACGGGAGCGAGAGCACATCGGAGCTCTCGGAAGGCAAATCCCCTTTCAATACGGCAGCTTCAGCTGCCCTTTTTTTTTTTTTTTTTTTTTTTTTTCTTTTAAGGGGAAAAAAAAAAAAAAGTCCGCAACACTTTGAAAATGTCAAATTCCTGCGGCAGCCCAGAAGACGCGGGGAAGCAGCGAGGCAGAGATGGCAGGATAAGAAGGGAGGATGTGGATGATTCCCAGCCTGAGGGAAAGAGGCTGAAGCTGGGGAGTGAAGGAGGAACCGGTGGAAAGGACAGGGAAGCAGCAGCAGAAGATGCAATAATGCCTTGCTCAGGCAGAGAAGAGCCCGTGCCCGAAGGAGGAGGTGAAGGCAAAAGTGTAAGTGAGCATCTTCAGTGGCTCAGGGAAAGGGGGAAGGGCCGGGAGGTTGCCTTTGAAATTATTTGTCATCCTGAAGTTGGTAATTTGGCATCAAGAAGAGCAGGATGAATGCAATCGAGTGTCCCATCTCACCGAGATCATAAGCATGGTCCTCTTTAATTTCTGATCTTGCCTGCATGCTTTTCAGTGCAGAGCATGTGTTTTTATCTGGCTCTCACTGTCAGCTGCTTGCAAGATGTGTGTGTCAGAGGAGTGATTTCTTTTTTCATGGGGAGAAGGTATATTAACTGCTGAAGTTGCTTTTCAGCTCCGCATATCCATTTAGAAATTGGGTAAGGATGGGTGCATTGAACTGGACAGTTTGGGTTGTTTACCAGTCTGTCCATTCAGACTTTGAAGTGCATTCATGTTGAGTAGCACTGTTTTACAGCTGTAAAACAGCTCCAGGAGAGGCCAAGAATTGGTGGTTAGAGATCTCATCTGCTGAGATTTTTCCAAAGAAGAGCTGCGGAGCAGTTGCCTGGATAAACATCAGCACTGCCAGATGTTTACACGAGGGTAACTTTGCTGCCTGGTTATTCAGCTCAGCTCCCGTGCCCGTCAGCAGCTCCTGAGGCACAGCAGAGAGCTCGGGGGAGAACATTTGGATCCCCAGCCAGCTGAAGCTTTGCCCCTCCTGGTGCAATTCAGGCCAGGTACTTTTCCTCCACACATCCTGGCTGCTTCCCTCGGTCAGAAATACAGGGGGAGGGTGGTGGGGACAATGTCTGGGGTGGAGGATGTTTCCTGTGTGAGTTGTCATAGGGGGAGAGTGCAGCTTGAGAGCTCACTTAAGAGCTGCTGGAGATTTCAGTGCACTGATTTTATCCAGAAGTTTTCTGAAATGTGGGTTGTTTTCTCTCCTGGGATTGATATCCTGAATTTAGACATGCTTTTTCAAATGAGGAGCTCAGTAGATGCCCAATGTTTCGGTAGGATTTACCTTTTTAAACCATTTGAAAGATAATTTATTTGTCTTGTTCTTGGTGGAAGGTCATCTCTAAATGCAACAGTTTTCCTGAGCTACAAAAGTATTTCAAATGTGTGTAGAGTGTTGGTTTGTTTATCCAAGCAGAAATCTCTTTTATCAAGCCATGTAACTGCAGAGAGTTGCACTTTGCTCTGTGTTTTGGGATTCCAAAGCTTTATGAAGTTAGGTTCTTTCTAACTCTCAGGCAGCGAAGTGCCACTCTTGTTCTTGCACCACTTCTGGCAGAGACTTATTTTCCCCAAAAGAAATGCAAATTACAGGCATGTTAATTGCTCAAATCACAGCCCTCTCTTTTGGCTGTTTTTTTTTTTTTTCTTTTTTACCTTGGAGTAAAGGTTTTAAATCCATTCTACTTTGTGATAAATGTCTAGAAGTGAACACCACTATGGGTTGGGGTAAAAGTCTTTTTGATGGTACATCTTACTTTAATACCTAATGAGGAAGTTACTGAAAAATAAGCCTTAATTGAATAAATTTACTTTATCTTTTAAGAGTATCATGCAGAATATCTGAGAATGACACATACCCGAATCACTGGGCTCTGCCCCATCTGTGGGGTCTGCTTTAGCCCCTTATTTATGTTTATGTTCTACTACTGCAGCAAAGTTCTCTCTGGTTAATGCCTGTCCTTTTTTTTTTGTCCTTACAAGGACCTGGTATAGCTTCTCCAACTTTACATTCTGGCTTTTCATCAGGGGATTGTTAAAAATATTAACAAAGCAAATCAGTTAATGAACAATTATTTCACTGCTTGTCTTTCCCAACATCAATTCTTAAATTGTTTTTATAATAAAATAACTGTTCTTATAGTAATTCTAAATTAAACTGAGTTTGATTCAGAACTCATCAAAGCTCAAGGAAACTCTTCTTTCCCCTCACCTGAGTGGATTCTGGCTTGGGATGTTGCACTACATTTTGTATAAAGTTCCAGTAACAATTTTCCCCTTCCCTTTTAAATCTGTCTGTTTTGGAAGCGTTATTAGAAATTAATGAGGTGACATTTAAAATTCTGTTAACATAAATTTTTTTCTCAAAGCAATAAAAACTTGTTCAACAATGGCTGTAAGTGTCTGTCACCTTGTAGAGAGCAAGCTGCTGGAAAAGATGGACTGTGTGCCCTTAGGAAACACTGGAATGACTTCATTTCTGTGCTTAGAAGAATCTTTATTTTATAGGCATAGTATGGGTATGGGTAATCAATGCATGCATTGCAGGAACATTTCCTAATAGTCCATTATGCATTCCACTTTAAAGAAGGACATTTAAAAGAAATTATAGGCTTTGACTCATTTTTAGACTTGTGATAAAAAATCAGCACAGTGTGTGTGCTATTTCTCTGTTTATTCCACTGCTATTTGCTTCATCCAACATCATTCTTGGGTTCAGAAGGAAGAAATCTACCTTGGTCAGCTGCTCCAGCTCATTATTCCACTTATTATGAAATCTTGGATTCTGGAGAATGCAGACACAATGTATATTTTATGCTCCTGGAGTGATGTGGGCATTTCCTTGGCATCCTGTGTTTGCAGCAGGAGCTGCTGCTGGGCACAAGTTGGTTGTGCAGAAGGATCTTTGTGCCCCTGGACAGAGCTCCCTTCCCTGCCTTGGCAAAGAGGGGCTGCATTTGCCAGCAGCTGGAGTGACTCCTGCCCTTAGTGCTGGGGACTGGTTAATGCACTTACAGAGTGTCTTGGTTTGAACAGACAGGTGTCTGCTAAGGAAGGCAGGAGCCTCCCCTGAAATGGAAAATGTTAACCCCTACCTCTGAATTAATGTAATTTTGAAATTAAGGGGCTCAGGCAGAGATGGGAATAACAGCTGTTTATTAGGAAAAATAAAAATAAAGATGCAGTAATATGAAGCAACATTGACGGAGCCAGAATACAACCTGACAGCCTGTGGCTCAGGGTGGTGGCACAGTCCCATTCCATGGTGGCTCAGCCCTCCTGCAGGGCCAGCTGTGGTTCTGCTGGAGCAGGGATCCTGGACAAGGCTGGAGTTTTCCTCTGGAGCTCCAGGGCTGCTGGAGATGGGCCTGCTCTCCCTCTGGGAATGCAGGGCAGAAGAAAGCTGCTCCTCTGGGAATGCAGGGGGCAAAGGCTGCTGTGCTGTTCCCAGGGTCAGGTTCTATCCAGGTAGGAATGCTTGGCTCCTGCCCTGGGCAGAGCATCTCCCATGGGATGATGGAATTTGATCAGCCATGCAGGGACACTCAGTGGCCATGGACAGCAGAGATCTCCTGGAGGGAGGATGGGTTGTGGGAGAGATAAAGAAACCTGCCCCATGAACAGCAGAGAACTGCCCCAGCTCTGCCAGATGGGAATAGAACACACACCCCCATTTCCAACCTAAGACACAGGGGTGAAACTGGAAGTGTTAATTTATGTATCTATTCGAATAATTTGCTTCTGGCCTTTTCTTTTTATTGCCTTCATTACGGTGAGGAAGTGGCTCGTGTCAGGTGTGGACCACGCAGTCCAAGGCCCTGGAATTGTTCCCTCTGTGATGTTTCTTCCTGGCACAGCATTAGCATGAAGCCTTTGTTTCAGACCTAGGGGCTGCAGTCTTTGTAGTGAGGTTCAACTTGAGAAACCCTTCATTGGGTGCAGATGGTGGGGAACTGGCCTTGGGGAGAGCTGGTGAGTCACTGCTTTTCATCAGGAGTTTGGGTAAAAGTCTTTAACTAGGGTGTCTGGAGAATTCCATCCCCAGCTGTGTGCCTGGAGGATGAGCACAGCTGTCAGCTCTGTGATGCCACAGTGTTGATTGTCACCCTACCCCTGACCACACACTGGAAATCGTTAAATCAGCCTAAAGCTGCATTTCCTGAAATGGGAAGAGTATGAAGAATTAAACATGCAAGTGTTGACTTCTTCCTGGGCTGATAGACATGAGATAGACTCACAGTTACCCACGAGTGATCATCAGGGTGTGGATCCTTGTGATCCATGCATCATTGTTTTTCAAGAGTAGTCCTTTTTTATCTCTCTTTAAGCAACTCTTTGTGCATATGCCTGGTGAAGTTTCTTTGGATTTTGGTGCAGAGATATTTCTGTATCCACAAGGCCTCCTTTGTTATGAGCCAAACTTTCCTGCCATAAATATTTGTGCCAAGTTTAGAGAAGAAGACTGAATTTCCTGTGTTTGGTTTGACTTCTGTAGTGTTCCCACAACACTCAGCTTCCTAAACTGTTTTCATCTGTAATGGCACCTGAGCCAGGAGAGAGCTTGAACTTTTACCTTTTAAACAACTTTCAGAGTGGCTTTAATGCATTTGTGAATTAATGTACTGTTTTAATTTTTTTTAATTGCCTTTGTGAATACTTATAAAGGAGGAAAGGATAGAGGTACTGTGAAGAAAAAAAATGCAACTTTTTGTTGCTTACATCAGAAGTAACATCTTTATTCGGTTTTGGGACTGTCAAGTTGTAAAAGAAAATGTGAGGAAAGTGTCTGAAAAAGTGCTTAGGACTTTTGTAGGAAGGGAAAAGTGGTTTTACTGATCAACTCTGAAGAATTGACCACACCAAACTTGTATCATATGATGATCCAGCCTTCTAAATCTCAGATGTTGATGGAATTGTAAACCCAGTTTAGATGGGGGGATGTGGCACGCTATGCAATGCCCTTGTCTTTGCACAGAGAACAAATTGTACCTTGTCATCACTTAGAGTAGTTCATCTGAATATTCCTAAAGAATGGAAGAACATACCTTGGAAAGCTGAGAAACACATATTGAAAAGCTGATCATTTAGAAGGAGGAGAGGAAGGGTTTTCTAGAGATTGGGATATGAGCTTGGAGCTCCAGCTCAAGACAAAATTCCCTTGTTTGAAGGGTGGGTCTGGGTTCATGGTTTCACATGAAAAGCTCTGTCAAGACCAGGTATGGATGTAGGAACTGAGCCCCATGTGGATTCACTGCAGCAACTCCAGTGTGTGCCTTCAGCAGCGTCAGCTGCTGTCCTGGGAGGGCTTGGGGTACATAACAGAGACATTAGGAGGTGTTGAATTTGAGAATGGTGTTAATCTTGATGAGTGAAATACACATTTTTTATCTCTTATGTTTGCCTTGGGTTAATGTCATTTTTGAGTCAACAACTCAGGCCTTTTTCATTAAATACATGCATAAAACATAGAAGGAAGTGTAGGAATTGGATGTGAAGTCTGGCAGTTTGACCTTTCTGTGCATTGCCACACAAGGTTACACTGTGTTAGTGCAGTTTCTCTCATAGATTTTCTGGTTTAGGACCTTTATTTGCTCCTTACAGTGGGTTAATTACAAAACCTGATTTGTGTGTGTATGGCTTTGTGATCATGATTGCATTTATAAATATCACTCTGAAGAGGAAAAGTGTTTGAGAAGGGAGGAACTGGAATGGTGGGTTTGTCTGGGCTGCGAATCCAATTTAAGGTGCTGATTTCTGACTCTCAGGGTTCTAAGCAGATTGAACCATTCTGCTGTCAAGGCTGTGGTTTAGTTCTTTTTCTCTCCTCTTTATACCAGTGTTTCAATCTATTGAGTTCCTTTTGTCCGCAGACATTATGGAATGGATGTGTTTTAGGAGAGCACCATAAATTTAAAGTGTTTTGAAGAGCAGGACATTTGGAACGTGTTGCAGACTGCATCTGCCTTTCCTCTCTTTCCTTTTTTGGGTCTGATTACCTAATTAAAGGATAACTTAAGGGTTTAATCTATTGACTTGTTAGGCAGACTGTGATAGATGCTGGAATTACTGCTTTTGTTTTGATCAGAGCACAATCAAGTTCTGTGATCCAGGACAGAGACATAATTATTTGCCTTTGGAAGTGGGAAGAAAGGAGATGATAATTCTTTAGGAGTCAGTGGTGGTATTGATACAAGGTGCTGGAGTTCCTTCCACAGGAATATTTGCTAAATCAAAGCAAAGGAGCTTTGGTAGAAAGGTGTGGATAAATTAAAAATCAGTTTGGACTTGATTCCAAGAACAAGAACAAGTTGGAGGGAAATGTTCTCCCTAAAACTGATTCATCCTCCTGTTAACCTCTGGCTGGTGTCAGCAAACTGTCAGCAAACAATGGCACTGCAGCCTGAGCAGGAATAATTGCAGCAAGGAATTGCCTGAGACAAGGCAAGGCAGCAGAAAGAGACCCTTATGAATGACCTTGTTTTGCCGTTTCTCCTGTAGCCGCACTAGATGGCAGGGGCAAAGTGTGCAAAGCTAAGGGCTTTCTGTGCATTATCCTGTTATTTTGTCATGAGGGAATTTTAATTTTATTCAGCAAATAACTGCCTGTTTTCAACAAGCAATTTCTACCAAGAGCAACATAGGCCAGTTGTATTTACTCATTGGAAGTTCAATTTCACTGATAAGGAATATTCATGGAGCATTTCTATCCCAGTTTGAGTAGTCAATTGCCTAACATTACAATTTTTGCAGAGTGTCTGGAATATTACTTTTGATTGAAATTACAAATGCATTAAAATCCTCCAGAGTGCAAAAGAAGACATTTGTGATCTATGTTGAATTAGAGGAGATATGAAATAAAGATATTTATATATTGGTCTTATTTGCTGTGCTTTCTCCTTCTGTATGCCAATGTCAATCAGGAAAATATTTTTATTTCTAGTCTCTGTGATTTAAAGATTAATAGAATTATTTAATTTACTTTATTGTTTTTTAGGTTTTTTTTAATGTTTGCAGTCTTAGTCATTAGCCCTCACTACAACAATGAGGCATAAGCCCCAGAAGCTATGCAAAAATTGAAGATGGAATCAGGCTGATGCTTCACTGGCTGTCCCTTTCCTGTGGAGTACTCAATGTTCAGACTCATTTGGGATGCATTATTACTAAAGAGTTGCCTATTTTGTTCCATTAAATTAGGCTGCAGGATCTGCTGCACTGCCACCCATGTAATTTCCCCCTCAGGAATGCACTTAATGTGTCCTGATGTTCTAATGCTTTCCCCACTGTGCACTTAAACAGCCCAAGGAGTTACAGGCAGTCTTATCTACACTACAAAGGGACTTATCCTTTAAATTCAGAGTACAGAACATTTGCTTTTGATGGTTGTCTCATGTTATGATCTCTTCTGGCACCTTAAGACACCTTTAAAATAACTGGCTCAACATTTGTGAGCCAGTTGGTCACTGCCAGCAAACTTCAAACAGCTTGGTGGAGGAAAAACTGAGTGACTTAACCTGGTGATTCTAAGTGCTAGATATTGAAGTAATTCTCAATTAGTTGTACTGATAATTAATAAAGGTCCATCTAAGATTCACAAGCCTGTGAGAAGTGTCTGCAGTGCTTGCTAAGAATTCTTTCATTCCAGCCTGGAAAGCAAAACTTGTTTAAAGTGGAAAAGATTTCCTGAGCACAATAATTCTTACACAATCTATTCTTTCCCCTGCTGGTTTTTTCCTGCATGTTTCCAATATGTTGGAATATTGGATGCCAGCCCTACTGCACAGGGATATGGCTTTAGGATCCCTAGGAAGGGACACAGCTCTGGTCCCTCATTTCATAGAAAAATCTTTCTTTACTGAGTTGGTCACTGGATAGAAGTGGAAAGGTGAGGTAGAGAAGCTCCTGGGTGTGCAAGGTTTTATGGCAAGGATTGGGCAGGATCCTAACAAGAACTGAGCAGGGATACCACGGAATCAGCCCTGGCATGGACTTAGAAGGGTTCTGCGTTTTCCAAGGGTTCTGTTTTCCCTTGAAGAGTTGAGCAAGGACAGCACAGGATCAGCTGTGAATGGTTGCACTGAAGGGGCTCTGCATTTCCCCAGCTCCTGTAATTATTTGATGATATTGGCTACCCTGAAGCTTAATGAGATGGTGAAAAATTAACAAATTTTCACAAGGCTTCCATTCTTTTTACTCTCTACGAATAGTTTGGTAAATTCCTGTTCTAGCTGAGTTGTACTGTGCATTCAACATGTATTATCTTCAGGGAATGTTATTTTCCACAAAATGAAGGCTAATCACAAAAAATATAAATGGATTTACTATGTAAAATTATGCAGTCACCACACTGAGACTGTCGTAGTTCCTTGAGCTGGGCCACAACTAAATGGAAATTAAACATTCTTATCAATAATGCACTGGGGAAGTAACATCTGTTCTGAGATGCTGAGAGGTAGTTTTTTCATTCACTAAAATATTTATTTCAACTAAAAACCCTAATCTTTTCACTGTCTCCAGAGGGCAGAATCATTGACTGTTATGTTTAGAAACTGTCTGTGAATTACAAGAGTCCATATGAAATGGAAAGAATGCTGATTGAGCAATTAATCACTTTTTACTTAATTTAAAATAAATAATGACATTACAGAAAACTGTCACATTAGCTCCAAAAAAAAGACTGATTCTTGGAAGAGCAACAGAACAAAATTTCTTTCCCTCACTACAGGCTTGTTTCCAGCTCTTGAAGGCACAAAACAATAGGTTTTGGTGATGTGGCAATATTTTCTTCTAATTAGCCAGTGTTGTGTTACATATGTTACATAAAGGTTGCTGTTCCTGGCCACCCATGTTCAGATCCTTCTTGGATTTCAAGGCTAGGATTGGCTGCTAGACCGTGGTTTCTGGTAAAAGTTAATTCCATCTTCTTAAATTCTGTTTGAGCTAGAAAATGGAATTTTTTACACAAACAGCCACTGTTGATTAAAGGCTTCAGGTCACGGACAATTCATCAAGTCTCCAGGTAAATTTCTTGCTGTAGATAATTATTCTTAGAATAAAAATATAAATCCTTGCCTGGAGTTGGAATTTGCCCAACTGCTCATCCCAGCTTGAGTGGATTGTTTTGCACCAGATGTTATTGACTCCCATGATGGGAATAAACTCATTTCCTCCTCCTGGATAAGCCAAGCATCTGGATCCACGTGCTTTGTTTCCCATCCTGCAGGTCTGTGCTCCCCTTCTGAAATAATTCATCTGTGCCCTCGCTGCCTCTTTGCAAGTTCAACATTTTTGCAGAAAGCTGATTCTGCTGGATGTCCCCTGTTAATATATCAATGGTTTAGGTACTGCTCTGGCCTGGGCTCCAGGTTCATTTACCAACAGCTGCCAATGCCACAAAACATTCTGAGTTTGCCCACATGGAAGTGTATTTTTGTCAGACAAGCCCAGAATTTATGACTGCAATTTGATTAAAATTGTCTGAAAATTACCAGTGCCTTGATTTATACATACTCACTTTCCAATTCACTGGGAAAAAAAAAATCACTGAATAATATTCATGGAAGAACAGATCCTTGTGGGATGTTAATTGCAGAGGCATCTTAATTGGAATGACTCTGCTCCTGCTCCTTTTTATTTTCCCTCTCTCTGCTCAGTTTTAATTCATTTTAAAGTGTCCTGTGTAGCTGTGCACAGGACATGTGTATGTTAGTACTTCAGAGTGGTTGCTCAATTTTGATTAAAAAAAAAAATCATTATGTAACTGAGCCAAAAAATCAAAACTAAATTAACATCTTGTTATCTGTTGACAAATGAATTTCGCCCCAGTGATAACTTTCCAAGACCCTTAATCTTCCCAGTTGGGAGGTCAGTTTGGATAATTGTGACTCAGACCCTGTGTGGTGTCTTGGGGACTCAGTGTCTGCTGAGGCTGTTCCCTTGGGGTGTGTGCAGTGTGCATTGTTAGCAGGAAAGCTTTTCACCTAAGCAAAATGAGGAAAGAACCCCCAGAAAAAGCCCAGCTGTGTGGCTGAAATACATTCTGCTGCCTGGTCACTGCAGGGGAAGGGTGTGATGGTGCTGGGAAGGGACCAGGAAAACCCCAGTGCCCTGTTTGCTGCAGTGTGATTGATTGATGTCTAAATGCCAGGTACCAGAAATCTCCCCCTGGAGGGGTCTGCAATCACCCCTGGGGGCTCTGGGGCAGGCACAGTGAGGTCAGGGACCATCAGCAGGCACAGGGGGAGTTCCCCTGGAGCTGTTGGCACAGCTCTGGCTGTTTGTTGGCACCTCTGATGGAGAATGGGGCTGGCAGAGGTGGGGACAGTTTGGGCTGAGCCCTGGCACTCTCTGTTTTCTCCTGTGTCATAATAACATTCTCTCAGTGGTGTTTGTGCAGTGTCAGTGTTGTCTCTGCTTAAACACTGTATGATATTATTATTTATCTATTTATATAGAGAATAGATCACATATTAATACCATAAATTAATATTTATTAATACATTATTAAGATTAATATTAATATAATAATATTATAATATATAATAATATATTATATATTGATATATGATATATTAATTATAATGTACTACATAATATATTGCATTATATATTGTATTATTATAATACAGGCTGCAACCTGAAAGGTTCTCCCAGCCTGAGGAGTTGATTTGTGGAACACCTATTGCACAAGCTTAGCAAAGTCACTGCCTAGTGGTGCTGAGAGGGCAGAGAAATGGCTTTGTGTTGGTTTTTTGTTGGTATTTTTTTTTGTGTGTTTTTTGTTTTTTTTTTTTGTTTCTTTATTTTTCACTGGGGAAAAAAACATAATCCCACAGAGTAATATCTTTGCTTAAACCACCTTGGGAAAAAACCCAAAAAAATTCAGTAATTCCTGATCTCTCATGCCAATTGCTCAGTTCTCTCATTAGAACTCCACCTACACAAATGATAGCATCCTCTTATCTGTTTGTCTTTTTGAAGCTTGTTTTTGTAAAATGAACAATTGCCTAAATTGCTAAAGTAGATTTTTTTTTAAGCTTGCTGCTCTTAAATCTGTTTGCTGAAAGAAAGGGGCTCTTTCATGTGCTGTTCCTCAGCCTTTCATCTGGAGGTTCTGAAGAAGCTGTTAGAGATTACTAAATCAGTATTGGGATCTGAATGCTGCCAGCAGAAGAGGCTGCAGAATGGAATTGGGTACATATGTTTGATATGATTGTGCAGATGTGTGCACATCCTTGGTGCTGCTTTAGTAGTGCATCAGTTTTAGTAATTGCCAGGGATACTTTTCTTCTTCTGAGCTCAAAGTGCAAAATGCCCTCCTTGATGAATGTCTAATTCTGGCATGCTGACCTAAGGAATCCTGGAAATGAAATGAAATGAAAAAAAACCAACAGTTTTGACTTTCTCAATCACTGACCCCCTCCTTTGGCTAAAGAACAAAATGATGACTTTCAAGGTGTAAAATCTGTTCTTTGTCATCTCCATGGATTGCTAGGACTCTGAAAATTCACTGATCTTTTCTTTCTGCTCCTCTTTAGTTTGAACTTTTAAAACTGATTCGCTTGGAGCAGAGGATGGACACTGGAGGTGTGGGGCATGGTTCCAGCTGGCAGAGAGCACTGCTCCCAGGTCTGTAGCAGCATAGCTGGTAGCACTGTTTATTTCCTCAGCAATAGCTTCAGGAATATTTACAAAGAAATGGACATTTGTGCATCCCTTACTGGGAATGTTAAGTCAGGGAGGTGACACCAGCCCTCTCTGGTGTCCCAGTATTGAAATTGGCCCAAGGCAGGATCCAGAGCATTCTCCTCACAAAAACAACACTCAAAACCCAGAATCACCCACTTGCCATGGAGTGCCTTGTAGCTAAGTAACTCCAAAGGCATCTGGTGTGAAGTGCTTCAAGTGCCAAAGAAGTGATCAACAGCTTCAAGTATCAAAAACTTCAAGTTTCATCTGTAATAAACGATATAAAATCACCCAAACAGCCTTCCTTATGAAGGCAGTTTATTATTTATGGAGACCTTAAAGGGGATTTGGAGGCAGGTTGATTAAATGTCACTGCTTTCACCTCACACAGGAATTGTATTTTAATGAAGTAAAGCCTCTCAGTTGCAGAGATGTTGTTGGCTGGTGGGGGAATACCAACAAAATATACGGGAATAAACTGGGGAAAAATCTGCTTTTCTCAGAGGTGTCAAGAAGAGAGGGAACTAATTCAAGGAATTTTTGTGAAGCTCTCAAGGTGCTTCAGTGTTCTTGATGCTCCCTTGAAACCAAGGAAATCACAGCAGCAGAGGATGAGACCTGTGTCTCACTGGAACTGGATGTCAGGTTTTATTTCAGCAGCTTTGGTGGTCCTTGACAATGTTCAGGGAATTTGGTGCTCACTGCAGTGTTCAACTTGTGGTGTGTGTTTGTCAGCTGTGCCTTGGTGTGTGCTGTCCCAAGATCCAGTCCTCTTCAGGAAATCACCAAGAAGAATGTGCTGTGGATCCTGACTAATGTTTTGTTTTCCCCCTTTGGATGGTGATTTTCCTCCTCTATCTTTGACTTAGAAAGAATTTAAAATCTCTTTGCTTTTAGTGATACTTATATTAAATATATTATTTATATTATTTAAATTATTTCTGTTATAAATATTATTATTGTATTATTATATTACAATATGATAATATTTATATTAGTTATATTAGCTCAATCAAGGATCTCCTGACTCCAAAAGCACTTTCTTAGCACAATTTCCCAAGAATTAGTTGCACCACATAAAACAAGTAGTTCAAATTCTCATATTCTAGGATTAGCCATTTTAAGCAGCAACAATTGAAGTTGAACATACACATCTCCTCTAGGTTCAACTAAAACTTATTTTGAAAAGTACCATGGGTTTCTCTAATGAAAGGTTTATGTAAATTTAGGAAACGTGTTTAGTATTGCTTGTAATAAAAGCCAAATTTCTTCTGAGGGGCTGATAAACTACAGCTTAAAGGTGACTTTACATATTCAATGTATTTTTTTTTCATTCAGTGCCAGAAAGTCCTGCAAAGGCCAGGCAGACTCCTCCACCTTCAAAATTAATTTTTCAATATGACTGCAGCAGAGTTTGATTTGCAAACACAGCACCTAATTTCCTTTCGCTTTGGCCTAAGGAAGCTGGCTGATTCCTATATAACACCTAATGGGCATATTCTGTTTTCACTTAAACTGAGAGGGCAAAAACTCCAGAAGTGACAGTGGGATCCTCCTAAATCTCCCAAGACCTCACCCAGAATCTGATTTTTTATGCTCAAAATTTGAGCCCCCTGAGACTTTGTGCAGAACTGACAGAAACATTTCATTAAACAAATGATGAGGTTTATTTTCTTGTTTTATTTTTTCCTGTTCTTTATTGTACGGTGCATTTGCATGAAAATGGCATTTTGAAGACTGATCTGTTCCTGATGCTAGTCCCTCACCTGGAGGCACAATCTCTGCTTGGATTTGCAGTTAGTTGCTGTGGAAATGATGGTTGCAGTGGCAGAGCTGGTGCTCTGCTCTTGGGTGGATAGGGAGCAGCAGGAGCTGATGAATCCTTAAACCACCCAAGTTTTATGCAAAGATCTCTGCAAAATTACACACACTGGGGGAAAGATGAAATTGAGAAGCCACACAGACAAAGTGGAACGGTCTTAAAAATGTTTCCATCCCTGACCTGTCTCTCATCAAGCCAATGCCAAATTAGGAACCAGCTGTGCTGCAGAAGGAGCAAGGTTTATTGGAGCCTACAAGGAAATGCCCAGAGCTATTCTCAGAGTGTTTTAACTTGGTATCTGTGGTCAGAGCAGGATTTCTGTGTTCTGGGGGAGGAAATCATTGCTTCAAGGTCTGAATTAGGAGTTCCTGAGGTATGAATCAGCATAAGCATGGTGGCTCGAGCCAGGCACCAAAGCCACCTCTCAAACAGCAATACAGAACTGTATTAACATCGCTTAAAATCCTAAAAACATGTTCAGGGAGAAAGCAAAGCAGAGCTGGATTGAGACAACTCAAGAAAAAAGTGACATTTTGTACTGCAGGTGTATGTGCCAGCCCCTCAGCTCCACCTCTGTCATGTCCTGGGCAGATGTAGCAGGTGGCTCTAATGAAGGTGGAGCTCTGCGAGACTGAGAACAAAGAGCTGAACTGCTTTTGCACTTCCCTGAAGGTTTCCTTGCCTTATCATTAAATGGTGTTAAAGACAGAATGTCTCACTCAGATAAATGTGTTTGTTTAACTTTGCCCCTCGTTTTCAAATTCATTTTGAAGCCAATGAGTTGTTTTGGTTTGTTGTTTGTTGTTGTTGTTGTTATTGTTGTGGGTTCATTCAGTTTATGGATTAGGAGCAGGCTTGAGGGAGATTCCTTCATGGTTTTCATGGAGATGAAACAGCCAACACAAAGCAAAGCCACCTCCTTTCCTCCTCATAGCTCGAGGTGCCTTGTAGAACAGTCAGAAACTCTAAAACACGAGGCCTGAAGCAGGATGTGATGAGATGTTTTCAAGCAAACATTTCCCAACATGTGCAGCAGGTAGGTGGAGGGAAAAAAAATTCTCCCTGGAAAATGTACCGAAATGACTGAATTGTCACTGCTGACTTAGGTGCAGATGTGTGGGTGTGACCTTCCCTGACAGGGCAGGCTGGCACTGCAAACCAGCTCCAGTGTCTGCAGCAGAGATATCTGTGTCCCAGTAAATCTGTGCCCCAATATTTTGTAAGCACTAAATGAACTGAGAGGATTGGAAGTGCCTTTTCTGATACAGGCACTTTGGGAAGTCTCACAGCTTTGTTCAGCTGGAATTCTGTTGCATGGTTCTGGCCTGAGAGGCTGGCAGCGAGGCAGAGAGCTGATCAAAGATGTCTCAGTGTGCGCCTGCACAGACAGGTCATGTCCCAGAATAACACAGGGGGCTCTGAAACCCAAAGCAGGTGCTGAGGCCATTATCACATTGCCTCCAGTGAGGCACCAGTCAGTGCTTCACCCTCACTGTCTGTTCTGCAGTTGTGTTTGGAATCCTGGCATTGAGGAGCCCCCAGGGCTCTCTCCTTTCCTGCCTGCCCTCAGCACCCCCTGTCCCTTCGTGTCCCCTCTCCCAGGGGGGTCGGTAGAGCATGAGACTCTCAATGTCAGGGTTGTGGCTTCGAGCCCCACATTGGTGCTGGCTGTGAAGGCCGATCTCTCTGGGGCCTTTGAGGGTCCAAACCGGCCGGCTCTGGACCCTGCCCCTTGCAGCCTTTACAAGGGCAAAAGTAAAAGGCTCAAGGCGCTCCTTCCTCTCGGCACCAAAGTCCTGCTTTATTCCTTGACAGGAGTCACCTGGGGCCAAGGCGACCTCCCAGAGGGAAAGAAGAGGCTGGAATGCCCGATGGCGGGAGCCTTTAAGCCGAGGGATGGGGTGGAGGAGGAGGAGCATGGCCAGTGGGATAGCGTGAGGGGAGCGGTAAAGCACAGGCAGTGGGATGGCATGAGGGGAGCGGTAAAGCACAGGCAGTGGGATGGCGTGAGGGGAGCGGTAAAGCACAGGCAGTGGGATGGCGTGAGGGGAGCGGTAAAGCACGGCCAGTGGGATGGCGTGAGGGGAGCGGTAAAGCACAGCCAGTGGAATAGCGTGAGGGGAGCGCTAAAGCACAGGCAGTGGAATGGCGTGAGGGGAGCGGTAAAGCAGGGCCAGTGGGATAGCGTGAGGGGAGCGGTAAAGCACAGGCAGTGGGATAGCGTGAGGGGAGCGGTAAAGCACAGGCAGTGGGATGGCGTGAGGGGAGCGGTAAAGCACAGGCAGTGGAATGGCATGAGGGGAGCGGTAAAGCACAGGCAGTGGAATGGTGTGAGGGGAGCGGTAAAGCACGGCCTGTGGGATGGTGTGAGGGGAGCGGTAAAGCACAGGCAGTGGAATGGCGTGAGGGGAGCGGTTAAGCACAGACAGTGGAATGGCGTGAGGGGAGCGGTAAAGCACGGCCTGTGGGATGGTGTGAGGGGAGCGGTAAAGCACGGCCTGTGGGATAGCGTGAGGGGAGCGGTAAAGCACGGCCTGTGGGATAGCATGAGGGGAGCGGTAAAGCACAGGCAGTGGAATGGCGTGAGGGGAGCGGTAAAGCACAGACAGTGGAATGGCGTGAGGGGAGCGGTAAAGCACGGCCTGTGGGATAGCGTGAGGGGAGCGGTAAAGCACAGACAGTGGAATGGCGTGAGGGGAGCGGTAAAGCACAACCAGTGGAATGGCGTGAGGGGAGCGGTAAAGCAGGGCCAGTGGGATAGTGTGAGGGGAGCGCTAAAGCAGGGATGGTCCACAGCGCTGGGTCCTGGGGGAAAGGGAAACACCGTGTGATGTAAGAGGGGAATCCCAGCAGGATAGAAACATACTATTCCGTGCAGATTACAAAACCCAGTGCAAAACAACGACAGAAACTATTTAGTGCAATACAACGGTTGCATGATTCTGGCCTGAGAGGTTGGCAGTGAGGCAGAGAGCTGATCAAAGATGTCTCAGTGTGCGCCTGCACAGACAGGTCATGTCCCAGAATAACGCAGGGGGCTCTGAAACCCAAAGCAGGTGCTGAGGCCATTATCACATTGCCTCCAGTGAGGGCACCAGTCAGTGCTTCACCCTCACTGTCCCTTCTGCAGTTGTGTTTGGAATCCTGGCATTGAGGAGCCCCCATGGCTCTCTCCTTTCCTGCCTGCCCTCAGCACCCCCTGTCCCTTCGTGTCCCCTCTCCCAGGGGGTTTGGTGTTCAGGAGCCAGCACAGCTCTGCAGGCTTCTGCCTCTCAACTGAGACTTTGGGAGCTGCAAGAAAAAGCTGCTAATTAGAGAAAAGACTCACTTTCTTTCTCCATGGCTTGTTGATCTGCAAGATATGAATATTTTTATTTCCTTGAGTGATTAAGGAGCTAAATTTCAAACCTGCTTTTATTGTATTATGACACTGTCAGTTTGCTTTCTTCTACTTTGCTTTATTATTATAAACACTAAATAGCCATTCTACCTTCCCACAGTAAATGCTGGAAGGCTGCAGTGGGATAAGAAAGCAGCCAGCACTACCTGCTTTGAAGAATAAAGGAATAAAATAATTCTGAAGCTGATTCCTATCACTTATCATGTTCTTTGGGCCATACCTCTTGTGGGGGAAAAAAATAAAATTAGTTTCTGTAAGAATGAGGACAGTGTATCTGTGGGGACTCAACTGCCAAATGTCACCTTAAGCATTATAAAATTTGCCAAGAGATTAACACTAAGAAATACAAGAAATTGTACAATTAGCATGAGAAAAGTATGTGTGTGTGTGTATATATGGAAACTCTCTAAATCTTCTAAGAAATATGTAGGATTTATCATAAAGCTACTCTTGGATTACCAACTCCAAGTATTAAATTGTAAGTAAACCTCTTCTTTTTTTTTCTTCACATCATGAATCTGCCTTCAATCATATTATAAAAAGTAGCAATTTTATATGCAGTTTTTCTGTTAACTTCTACATTTTAAGCTGTTTGGGTGATATTTTAGTGACAGATTTATCTGTAAGACTGCAAACAGGAATGTAAGCTGCTACACAAGAATGTAAATGAAAAACTAAACTTTTAGTAAAGCTGAGTTTCTGAAATAATTCCATCACTTCAGCTGTACAGAATTTCAAGAATAAACCAAAATGTTAATGAGCGACTTGATTCAAAAACTGGAGACTTAGAAGCATTGATACTTGCTTGAAAGAAAATTCTTTTAAATCAAGGGAAGTTTAAAATGGATTGCCAGATTGCCAGACCTGTGACAAACGGTTTTGTTTATCCTGTTTATCAGTAACCTTTTGAGTTCTGCTTGCCAGGCAGGTGAGCTCACAGCACTGGTGGCTTCACCTCCTATTTCAGCAAAACCTGAGATGTGCAGCTGCTGGCACTAAGTGGGGATCATTTACTTCCTTTCAGTAGACTTACAAAATAATTTTAGGAACTTTAAGAGCATTTGAAGCAGGATGAATTCAAGCACTTCATAGGGATTTGACTTGATTTCTTTTTTTGAGCAGGGTTGGAGGACGAGTGTTAAAATATTCCTGTCACTATTTGGAATGTTCTTTGAAGAGAAATTTTAATTTTTACTGAGATGAAGATTGAATGTCCATTTTTCACAAGTTCCTCATTCTCCTCTTCCATTGCTCTTTATAAAAGATTTAGATGGTTTGGGAAGCTCAAGTAAACACTTGGAACTATTACAGCAAGACAATCTGGATATAACTTATTCAGCATCAATTACTGGTGTGTGTCTGCTCTTCAGACCTGTGTGGTGGCATTGATGGGCTCACTGCACTGGCCTCATCTTCATAAAAAAGGCTCCATCCTTCTGTGAAATGGTGAACCAGATGCAATTAGCATTTTTAAAAAGAATCCACAATAATAGCACATTTTTGAGGGACAGAATCCCCAACCTCTTTATATTTTCTTTGAGGCTTCTGCTATGTAGGTGCAACACTTTGATTTATCAAAAACAATGTTCTGCGCAACCCAAACCAAAACCCTTTGAAAAGCCATTTTTGGAATAAAACCCATGTGGAAGAAATTAATTTAAAAATTATGATAAATCAGCTAAAACAAAACAAAAAAACCCCAAAAAAACAAACCCTGTTTGCTCGGGTCGTGGCTGTCCATCCTTGCAGGCAGGCTGCTCCCAGAGCTGTGCTGGATGCTGTGGGCTGGGGCTCCCTCCTGCAGGAGCCTGACATGAGCTGGGCATGTTCTTCCCAAGGCAGAAGGGATAATTTGCTGCTCTTGAGTAGCTCCTCATTTACAAAATGTCTGACTTTATGTGCCCAAAACCCCTGAGTGTTAAAACTGTTTTTAAACCAATCACAAGTTCGATGGTCACCCCTGTTTTGCCTAACTTGTGCATCACCTGCCTCCGTGCTATTTACAGAGTCAGAAAGGCATTTCTAAGTGTTTTTTTCTTGCTTTTGTTCTTCCACATGCTTGTAGGGCCTAATTTGGCTCTCCATCACAAATGAGGGCAGGTTTGTGAGGTCACAGAGAAGGGACACAGCTCCTCCCACAGGCTCTGGTTTGTCTCAGAGGCACTCCTGCTTTTCAGCGCTGTCTAAGTTCCACTTCAGCCAGTGGTACTTAAAACTCATTTTGAAGTAGGGTGGATGTGCTCTCATCCTCGAAGTCAGGTGCCTTTCTCATTGCTCTGATGAAGAGGAGAGCGAATCTTGGGCATATTGCAGAAGAATCAGATTTTTCCCTCTGGGTCACAGGTGGGTTAACAAAGTCCTGTTACAGTCTGGAACTGCAGCAGGGTGCTTCCAATAAAGTGTATTTTGGATCATGCTCAGTGCGTGGGGGAAATGATATCAGGAAACTTGGTGGTGGAAAATTTCAGCAGGCTCTGGGTGAGGTGGTTTCCAGGACTCCAGTATTTAAAGATCAATGTAAATATCTCTTGCACTCAAACCATGGTTCAAACCTGCTCACTGCCTTGTCAAGAAGTTGCCTTCTGCAGCTTTTGGTCTTCATTTCCAAGTCCCTTTAGGTCTCTGCCTGCTGGATTGATTTCTTCGTTACATTCAGAGGCGAAATGAGCTGTCCCTGCACAGCACTGGCAGTGCTGACAAGCAAGAGCTGGTATCTGAGAGCATGACTGCTTCAGGTTTAGTGCTCATCTGCCAGCAAGTTAAAATTAATCTCTGGTTCCTCAGTCAGCCAGCAGGAGAGCATTTGGTTGTGTTAAAACTCAGCTGAGTAACTGAGAGGAATCCTGAGTGCCACGTGCTCCCACAGCTCAAGGGGGTGTGTTAGAGGATCATAGAAACACCACCTGCTCTCAATATTTGCTGATCTATGAAGCCGCTTTATTACTCAGGTGTCTAACAATATGCAAATGTGTGTATTAATGGCTTCTGGGCCATAAAAATGGCAAGTTTATAACTCTGCACTTTATAGAGCCTGTAGAATCTAGTTAGCAAAGTGTGCTCTGTTGGAAAACAAGATTACAAATCAATTACTCCTTGCTTGACGCAGCTCAGATCTCTTTCCTGACATCCTTGTTCAGCTGACACTGGGAAAATGAACATGCCTGGGAGTGTGACCTATTATTCAGAGGGAACTGCAGGCTAATAGCACTTTTGATCATTGAGAAATCTATTATTTTTTGACCTGCAAGACAGCCTAAATGGCCCACTTTTATAAAGGAAATGGATAGGTTTGTGAGATCTAACATTCAAGCCCTTCTTAGCTGGGAAGTGCAGGCCAGTCCTAGATGTAGAAACACAGGAATTTTCATCAAACCTCTCCTTTGCTGCAGTTTATTCCCTAGGGGTGAAAAATGCAGAAGAGCTGATTTCAGGAAAGCAACTGCACCTTTCCTAGCAGAAGTAATTTATCAAAATACTGCTTTGAAGGATGGCAAGGATTCAGTGGCACTGAACCCTCCTTGTGGTGTATAAAAACAGATCAAATGTGATTTGGTTGTTGAGGTTCAAAGATTCTCAGAGCAGACTTCAGGCTCACAGATTTTCTGTCTTCCTTGAATATTGAGCTCTAAGAGGAGGGGGCTGGCCCCACAATCAGGCTGTGGGTATCACTGGAGTTGCCATATGGTGTGTGAGCCTTGCTCTTGGAACTTTTGTTTTTCAGCGAGTGTGCTTTTTCCTGCAGAGTAATAATACTTGGGCATTTACTGTTTATTTTTATTCCTCAGGTTTAATATTGCAGCAGATATCTATAGCTGACATTCACCGTGTTATTAAGCAAATGTTTCATATGAGCTGTGGTTTATTTTTTCTTTGAGTGACATGACCATACTTTCTTTTAAAACTCAGTGCAAATAAAATCTCTGGATTTAATATTCTTTTTTTCATTTTTTTCCTCCTCTTTAAATTTTTTCTTCCTTTTCTTTGCTATTGAATAGGGAAGTCACTTCAGGTCCTTGCTATTTAGTATTCATTTGGGGGTGGTGTCTGCAAAATCCTCTTTTTAGAAATTAAATATGGCTCTCATATTATAGAAGGTACTTTGAATCTAACACAAAATCAAAAGGAGTCAGTAATGAGATTCTTGTTGCATTTATACACCCATTGTTTCTTGTTTGAGTAAAATTTAAAAAAGACTTATTTTCTTCTCAGTGTTGGGCTTTGCACTTGACAATATAAGCATTTTTTTTGTATTGTGTTGCTATTTCTTTGCAGTGATGTGAGGACTGGTATGAACACATCTCTTGTTCAAGAATTCTTGTCTTGTATAAAGCTGTTAGCATCTGATAATTTAATGTTAGTTTCTGACTATCACAGGCCCTCAGCCTGAATTAAAGGTATTTTTAGGTCGTGGGACTACAGGTATCAAAGCAGAAATAAGTGTAGGTATTTCTTAAGCTTATTATTATTAATAATATTTATTTATTATTTTGAAGTTCAGATATTTCACTGAGTGCTGCAAAGCCCTAAATCCTACATCTCTGGTGCATAGAAGCTGGAAAATGTTAAAGTACATATGGAAATATATTTCCATCATAATAAATCTTGCTTTGACTCATTGGTATGCAACCACCACGTAATTAAATGTAATTGAAGTGCTCTGCCAGAGGAGGTGTGATCCAGCAGTGATTGCTGCTCGTGTTCTGCTCTGCAGTGTGGTCTAGGAGCTGAACTGAATTGTGTGTTTGACCTGCACAAAATGAGCAGCAGCTGCCATTTTATCCCACTACACCTGCATTTTAAATGCTGCTAATTAGTCAATATTAAACTAATAATGAAGCAGCAATGGACACTGCTGAATATATTCAAGTAAATGTTGGATTTTGGTGAATGTGCATCGTACACACACTTACCACAGAGGCAAACAATTTCCTACCCTGGTTTGTTACTAAGAGCATTCAAGGATTCCATGTGTTCTTTCAGTGATGTGAGACATCTCTGAATTTAGTTTTTCTGTGGAAATACTGCTGGACCTAACCAAGTAATCTTCTGTAATTAGTGAGGTTCTCTATCTATATCCTCTGTGTAGTTCTTGTAGTCTGTTTGTTAAGATGTCTTGGACTAAGTTTGTTAATTCATTAAATTGGACATTCTTGTGCTGCATTTGAGCTGATTGAAACAGGAAACTCCTGCTCTGCACCAGGAGTGCAGAGTCCTAGACTGAACAATGTTGGGTGTGTATTTAAAATGTACTGTTTTTTCAGTTTTGGGCTGCTGCAAGCTCTGACCATCACTGAATTTGTTGAAGACTGAATTAAGGGTATTCTTATGTCGTGGGACTACAGATATTTCAACAGTAATAAATGTATTTCTATATCTATCAATCTAGGAATGGAGAAAACTCCCTCTGTGGCTGTGTTTTCACTGGCAAATAGCAAGGCCCAGATAGTGGATCTTTAGAGCAAAACTAATTATTGCTAATGGGTCACTGATAGCACTGGCTTCCTTCAGAAACACTGAAGCACTTGTTGATTCACCTCACATCAGCCAGTGTTTGTTGGGGTGAAAATAGCCTTTCATTCCACTGGGAATGTGCTTTGGGTGGAGGGGACTCCCTGCAAATTGCTGTAGAAGGAATCCAAAGATAGGCTGGTTTGAGAGGGATTTAATTACCAGGAGTCACAAATGGTTCATTGCCTGATGGAAATGAGCAGTGTAATTGCAAATCTAATCTGTTCATGCCTGGAACTTCAGCAGCCCTAATGCCTGCAGTGGAAATTGCACCAAGTCCCCTTCCAAGGCAGGCAATGGTATCAATTTGCTTGATTGATATCTTCCTCTTGGCCACAGCTCTGTCACTGAGCAAATACTTCTGACACTGCTGAATTAGTTGAAATAATGATGGCTATGTTGTGTGGCTCTGGGAAGTCAGGTGATTCTAATGATGACTCTGAAATATTTGGAAAGAAAAAAAAAATCCAGTGCTGCCCTCAGAGCTTTTTCCTAGCCTATAAATACTGGAACTTTATGCTGTGTTATAGCTGTAATGCAAATAATTCCAGAATTAATATATCCAGAAGAAACAACATTTGTAGTGAAAAATACATATGACAGAGTGGCTTTTGACTACAGTATGCTAAAAAGGGTGTCAATTTTACTTGGCTCTATCATAATGCACAAATTACCTTCTAAAGAAAATTACTATTTCCTGTGTCTAAAAAATATGCTTTAAAGTTTGTTTTGCTATTTAAAGCATTTTTTCCCCTGTACTGTTACCTTTTTCTGCTGTAATTTAACTGGATTTTGCTGCTTCTCATTCTTAAAATATATGGGCATTATGTGGACAAGATCTGTCAGTGTGTGCCTTGAGATCTTAAAACAATTTTGGAGTGGTGATCAAAAGAGGTAGCATATGCTTCCCAGTCACTTTGGATTAAATATGCTGATTTCTGAATGTCAAATTTGACACTAAAGTTAGATGGGAAATGAGCTTCTATTCTGGGGAAGGAAATGAAAAATCTCCCTGAAATCTTCTTGACTTTAAGCTGAGGTGGTATCAGTTGTGTAGCCATGAGGCTGCTGAGTGAGGTAACTTTTATCGTTCCCTTATTCACAATTCACTGAAGACTCCTTTACTATTCCAATTAAAAACTCCAGCACGTGAAAGCAATCAGTGTTTGCTTCCATCCCAGTTTTTCCAAGCCCTAGGGAAGAGACTGTATAGTTCTTGGAGATTTACTCTGCCTAGAATACAGTCATTAATAAATGTTAATTTTCCCGATTTTCTTTTTGAAATGTAGTGGAGTCTTACTCCAGCATTCATCCTAAATAAAAGCCAGGCAGAGATCGGTGATCCTCAGAGCAATCATAAGTGGAATCTGGAGAGCAGGAAGTCCAGGTTTGGCCTGTGTTTATTTAATTCCTGTCAGGTACCTGAATATATCTGTATACCAAGCAATGCCACTCATCAGCTCTTGCAAGCCAAGGTTCCTTATAGCAGGAAATGCCACACATTATATAAATAACTAAACTTGGAAAAATATCTGAATCTGGCTCTCTTGTCCCTACCCTGGACAAGAAAGAAGCTCTGGAGTCACCTGGTTATTCTTGAAGTTCTATTTTCAGCCCAAGACATAGCTCTTAAGCAGGGTTTCTTTGGGCTGTAATTAGCAGGAGTTTGACCATTGTGATAATAGCTTGTTTATCACTGCCCTATTATCTCTGTGAAGAGGGAGGCAGTGTTTCCTGGGGCATTCTGGTTTTATCAGCTGTATTCAGGGCTCACTGAAGGCTCAGGCAGTAGCACACCTGCACACTCTCCCAGAAGTCCAAACTCTGCCCTAAAACTGGCCTTGCTAAGATCAAAGATAGGATTATTTTCCATTTTCCTAGCCTGGCATGCTGCTTCTCGTGATTCCCTGCTGCTCCTGGCATCTGGAATTGGTTTTTGGTCTGCATAGTACAGGGACAGCTCAAATGGAATGGGAAGAAGGGTGTGGAGCACCAGCCCTGGGCTGTGATTTACCTGCTCACAGACAGCCTGTGCTGTCCTTGCTGAATCATTTCTCTGAAAAAGCCAAAGAAACTCATGGCTCTGGGAACAAAAAGGGAAGGCTAAAAGCAGAATGAAATAGTGACTAAATGTCATGGATGAGCACTGCAGAGCTCAGGCTGTGCCCTTTTACTGAAGGGTCATGGCTGTCAGTGCAGGAGGTGCCTGTTGGACGCCTGGGTGAGGCTGAGGTGACCCCAGACAGCCCCTGCTGGGTGTGTGATCCTTGGGGATGCTGTGTGATCCTTGGGGATGCTGTGTGATCCATGGGAGTGCATCCATGGGAATGCTGTGTCCATAACTGCCCCCTGCACAGCCCCTGTTGGATGTGTGATCCATGGGAATGCTGTGTGATCCATGGGAATGCTGTGTCCATAACTGCCCCCTGCACAGCCCCTGTTGGATGTGTGATCCATGGGAATGCTGTGTGATCCATGGGAATGCTGTGTCCATAACTGCCCCCTGCACAGCCCCTGTTGGATGTGTGATCCATGGGAATGCTGTGTCCATAACTGCCTCCTGCACAGCCCAGAGGACAGAGGGTAGAGCAGTGCTCTGCCCATCCTGCTCAAACCTGAAGCCTTGGAGAGGTGTAGTTCTGCTTTTAGTCTGGCTCTGGGGAGGAGCAGCCTCTGCTCCTCTGCTCCCCTGTGCTTTGATAGAGCAGCATTGATTTTATTTCTTTTCTTTTTTTTTTTTTTTCTATAGATCTGCATTTGCTGTGCCCTTAAAGCTCATTGACCCATGATGTCTTCTGAGGGGAGCCCTCCTGCTTTCCGCAGACACTCCTTCATGTGGCTTTAAAATTTGTTTTGCCACACTCAAGAACTTTTTTATTAGAGAAGGGAAATTAAAGTACCTCATTCCCAAACCTGGAGCTGGCAATGCATGTGGAAAGATTCTGAATATTTGATATTCATTCCTTGGCCTCTTTGCTTTTATTCCATAACCTGGGGCTTTCATTGTTGCACATTTTGGAAGGAAAAGCAATTTGGAGTCAGCATATAATTTGGATGATATTATGGACAATCCCTCTGAAACCCTGCAGTGGAGAGACAGTGCAGGGGGATGAACCAAAATTAAGTAGAGAGAGCAAGTGCAGGAGGTTTTTGTAGCCACCAGAGGCCAGTTAATATCTCCTGGTCAGGGGCAGTGCAGGAGAGCAGGGATGGTGGTACAGCCATGCCTTCCCCAAAGGAGAGGCTGTTTTCCCTGGGATGAATTCTCCAAGCTCAGTAACAGCTCTGTGGAGGCAGTTCCCTTTTCTGTGCTCCCCATGTCCTTACTGTGATGTTGTACTGGAGGATATTTCAATAGCTTTTATTTTTTATTTTTTACTTTATTTTATTTTATTTTTTTTTTTATTTTAGAACATGGTGATGCTGATAAAGTAGGGTGGACTTCTGCCTTTTGATAAATTCCTACCACCACCTTTTTTTTTGGTGCGGTTTGCTATTCAAAGCAGTAAAATCGAGCCTCTTCTTAGGGGAAGACTCATTACTATAAAACTTGATTACATAGTGTTTGTAGCAGAAGTGTTTTATGGGTCAGCAGGAAAAAAAACCAATTATTGCAGACTCCTTGCCACAGAGCATGGCTGAGTTGTTGTGTTTCATCAGGTACAGTGTGAGCCATTCAGTCATCTCCACAAATTAGACCCTCTGCAAAAGGAGTTTTCAAACCCAGCATGTAGATTTTGTATTTGGTTAGAGGAGATAAAATAGTTGAGTTTTAAGCCAACAATTAATAATAATATGGTTTATGTTTCTCTCATAAATACATAAAATCTAAATTATTAAGAAACTTAAGCTGTATCTTTAAAAGTGATCTTGATATGTGAGGTTTAAAATCTCAGTGGAAAGGAGATGATTTTTTATTTCTGAGTCACTTTGCTCCAGATCTTCAAATGTATTTGGGAGCCTTATTGCTGCTGACAGTAAGACTAGGGTTTAATACCTAATTAGGTAACAATCTTTGTATGGAGTTCTTACCTGCAGAAAAGGTAAATTAAAATCTAGATGAAAAGGAAAAAAACTTGAACCCATATGGTATAAAAACTGACTTCCTACTCATACAAAACCTAAGATTTAAGGCAGTGCCAGAGCCTTTGCAGTGTTTTATTGGATTCCAGAGTTCAATAAAAATTGCTTTTTTTCTACAGCTCTGGTGGAAGGAAGTACAAACACTGAGGCTTCAGTAGATGTTACATAATTTTGTCCCTTTTTAGACTTCCTCAGCGCTGCATCAAGGTGGTGGACTGGAGGGAAAGGGGGTAGGGATTCCTTCTGCAGGTGTCTTAGAAGAGGGTGAGAATTCACTTCCCCCACTGGAAGCAAAGCCATTCCAATATTAACAAATGATCTGATGTTAACAAATTGCTTTAATTCTGATAGCGAAGGAAAATACTTTAATTCTATAAGCTTTTTTTTTCTCTTTTGCTGTGACATAATTGTATAGAAAGACTAAATAATTCACCTGGATCTGGATAGATCAAAACTGGAAATTTGAAGCCAATCAACTCTTGGGATGGGACAATGATTTTCCAAAAAGTCTTTCCTAGGACTTGTATTTAGGGACACATTAAGCTCACTCTGAAATTTGAAGTGTGATTTAAGATCTGGAAGCTTCAAACAGACCTGAGTCCCTGGGTGAGGGATGCTTTGTTAAATCCAAAAGCTAATCCTCCAGATGCTCCCTCCCAGAATGTATTGATTTTCCTTTAAGGAGCTGGCATGCATCCCTGGGAAGAGGCCTTTGCTCATAAACCTTGATCAAAGGCATTCTCTGTGGTACATGCAGGTAAAAATTCTACAGAGGCTTTTCTGTCGAAACCACCAGACTGATTTATAATTTGTCTACACACTAGTGGAATGATTAACCAAAAAAAAAAAAAAAAAGCAGAAAATACTTCTTTTTCCTTTCTTTCAGTGAATGGGATTTGCACAAGAAAATCAAATCAAGCACAGAAAACATGCAGCTGATGGCTGAGTTATTCACTGCAAACCCTCAAAATTGAATTCAGGCTAAATACTTATGTAAGACAAAGTATAAAAGCTTTGTCATCATCAGTAGGCCACTGCATTAAATAAAAACGTAGTTTCTGAGGTTGGACTTCCACAATTCAGCCACTTTTGAGAGTGTTATTTGTAAGGTTTCCCATATGCTGACAGGAAGGACCCTCAGCTGTAGGAGAGCATTTATTCATTCTAAGACAGGAAGGTTTGTACACCTTTAGCATCCCTAAATCTCTGTTGCATATTCCTCCTCTTGCAGAGATCAGGGAGCTTGAAGGGGAAGAAAAAAAAAATGTTTTTCTTTGGTGCACTAGATCTCTTATTTTGATCAAACAGTAAAACCCGTCCAGAGAATAATTTACAGTTCCTTTAAGGAGACAGGTCTTCAGCTCTTTTTTACTTCTTTATCAAGTCTGTAATGTTGCATTTGTTTCTCAGGTTGGACTGCAAGTTCTCTTTCTGCAAACCATGGAAAGGCAGCGCAGAATATAATGTATGATATATGATTTTAGAGATTCTGAGAAGGAAATGCTGAATATTTTGCCCAGTGCTACATAGACCCAACACAGCTGGGTGTGAAAGAAACACAACTATGAGAAGTTCTTGCACTTAATACTGATAAAGATGAGCAGTGAGTAAAGGAAAAGGGAAGCCCCAGCTGCATTAACAAGGTCTGTGAGTAAAACAAACCTGCTGGAAAATGAGAAGTCAATCAAGCTATTTGTGATAATCATTGATTGATGTGAGTGGTGTTTTATGGGAGGTGGTGCCTTGGAGTGGGAAGCTGTTTAAAGGATTTCTGTCAGTGCTGCTTGCAGGTTTTTCCTCTCGTGATTTTTAAAGCTGAGTCTTCTTAGCCATTTAATTTTTGGGAAAATGCTAACATAGGTAAATGTCTGAAAAAAGAGCTGTATTTGAATCACAGGCTGGATATTTGTGATTTGTTAGATGTTGAAGTTACAAGAATATGTAAAACTAAGGAAAAAAATAATGTTTCAGTTTCCTGACCCTGCAGATCAGGGAAGTTAAAGAAACCTATTGTTCTTATTTCTTCTGAATCTGTTGCTGTTCATAAGACACAGCACTGCCAACAGATGCAGCAGATCATCTTTAATGTGGTCCCTGGGTATTTTTAATCTAGACACCACCAGTAAGCCCCTTTTGATTTTCAGCATAAGGAAAGCTAAAGAGACACTGATAAATGCTGCCCTAGCAATACCTGGTTACTGAGGAGACAAGGGAAAACTCAAGGATAACTGTGCTATTTGAGAGGGCAGGAGAAATCTCAGCCTGTCACAGCTGATGGTGAAGTTTTATTTTTATTCTGCCCATCAGCATTTGTGTTTTCATATTGAGGATTTTGTCTCTCTTACCTCCTAGGCTGCCATCTCTGTTTTTCCAGCCTTGAAGAAGAACATAAAACATGCTGCCTTTATGGTTGGCCAAAATTGCAATATTAACAAGGAAGTGTGAGTGAAAATGCCACTACAAATGACAGGTATTGCTGTCATTTAGCTTTTGAAGTTGTTACACTCCTGAATGAGGAGTAGCATATGCTCCTGTTACCTTGAAGTGTCTTTTCTAAGCCCCAGTTAAATCTGGCATCATCTGTTTTCCAGCCCTACAGTCTTAATTTGATACCAGGCACATTTTCATCCCATCTGAGTGAATGTGAAAATATGAAGAGGAAGAGAATGCCTTAGGGGAGATTTTCTATTTCTGGAAGTAATCTCTGTTGATATATTGTGTGAGCCTTCAGAGTAAAGACAATTGAAGATGGGGAGTGGGTGATTCCTTTTTTCCCCCCCTACTTTCCAAATTTTTTTTTACAATAGGCAGGACAAAATGATCAACCTATACAGAGATCCTGCCTTGAGAAAGGTATGTGTTTTGTATATAGGCCTTTTTCCAAAGGTGATCAGACTGGATTTTTTGTGTTAGTTTTGTCTCTTTTTTAAAAAATCTTCTCAGTACTATCATAATGAGGTGCCATAAGAACTTATGAACTGGTTTGTTATCTGGTGTTGCTCCATCTACAGCCAACAAGGCTCTTGAACTGATTTTGTCATGAGCCTCCAGGAGAAGTTAAAATAGAAGTGTAGTGAAGCTGCAGGGTACATCTGGTTGAGTTTGTGGCTGTTCTGAGGAGCATCTGATGTTGCTGTGGGAACTCTCCATTAAAACTCTTGGACTTTACACTTTCAGCACCATTGCCCCACTCATCTGGAGGCAACAAGAAATGCAGGAATTCAGGTCTGTGGGTTGGTGTCCTTTTGGGCTGTTAGTTAATTTCTAGCATTTTATTAGTGACAGAAAAGTCATCAGTAGAGTGGTGACCTGCAAGAGCCAGAAGCACAGAGAAACCAGACAGACACAATAATGGATTTTAGGGAACTTTCCTTACAGTCTTGGCCATGCAATGTAATAAGCAAATAAAAGGTATATTTTAGTTCAATTCAAAAGTGATACATTTTTCATGACAGAACTTATGACTTCTGTGGAATGTAACTTTGAGAGGCTGATGTCTAATATTTCAGGATTAAGGTCTTGCCTTTAAAGCTGCCTCACAAGGTACTGACTTTCCAGTAAAGACACAGAGTTCAGCTTTAGTCTGAGTTTAAAAGATAATCTTTGTGGTTTTCAGATGCAAACCTTTTGTATGAAGATAAGCTGGCTGTGAGAAGGACACCCTCTTGGAGGAGTAGACTATTTTCATAACTTAGGACTTTTATTTATCTAAGGGAAGGGAATGTATTTATTTAGTTGGAAAAATCACTTTAATCTCACCTCAGTCACTTTAACCCATAACGTTTCCCCAAGGTTCTGTGTTTTGTGCACTGTAGACAGCTGAAAAAAATAAAATCATATTTCAGTCTGTAGCTAATACCAGTCTCTGCAAACTTAGATTCAAAATGATATTTGCCCTACTGTAAAGCACCCTAAGGGTTGTTCGGTAAAACAGGGTTGTGTTTGCAGCCTTCTGGGGGCTCTCCAACTCCACTGCTCAATGATCAGGCCAACAACATCCAGGAGTTTGCTGCAGCTATAACTTGAGTATTGTTTCCATTGATTAGTGCAGGTTGGGCAGAGAGCACAGTGATGCAGATATTAAAGCTGGAAAATGAGGTTGGAGCCCAGCTGTCAATAGCAGGTGGGCTGTGCTCCTGTGCCTCGAGGATGCCATGGTGATATCATAGAGATACAGCCATTGATCATTGGAACTGGGCTCCTTCAGAGAAAAATGTAGCAAGCTGGATAAGCAGGCTGAGATTTACTGCCTATGAACATCCTAATTCTGAAAGGTCTCATTTAGAGATTATTTAGGATCCAGCGTGAAGCTGGATGGATCCAGCATGAAGGAAAGACAGAAATCAGTGGATGCAGGTCCCTGGAGTGGGAGCAGTGTCCCCTCCAGAGCAGGTTTAGTCACTTACCCTAACACAACCCATTGACCAGATTGTTTGCAGAAGGAAATAGCTCACCAAAGCTGACATCTGCCTGGAGTGCTCATGGCATTAGCAGTTTCCCATGTTGCCTTTTCTTGTTTAAAGCAAAACTCTAATCCCAACACAGGTGCCCTCTTTGTGCTTAAATATCTCCACCTGAAAGAGTACACAGAGCACCTATATTATTAGAAGTATTCAGACTTTTCTAACTGCTGCCTTGAGCTATTTTGAAAACATGCTGAGATCCTGCTGTTGTTGAAGTGCCGTCGTGTTTTCTAAATAAGGATTCCTGAAAATGGGAACAAAGTAAAGAAATGCACTCTAATACAGTCAGGAGGATCCTGGTAATTATAGGCCAGTTAGCCTGACCTCAGTATCCAGTAAGGCAATGGAACAGTTTATTTTGGGTGTCATCACTTACAGGATGGCCAGGGTATCAGACCCAGCCAGAGGGGTTTAGGAGGGGTAGGTTGTGTTTGACCAACCTGGTCTCCTTTTATGAGCAGGTGACCTGCCTGGATGCAGGAAAGGCTGTGGATGCTGTATACCTGGACTCCAGCAAGGCCTTTGACACTGTCTCCCACAGCTCACTCCTGGAAAAGTTTCAGCCCACGGCTGGGACAGGAGCACTCTGCTGGGCTCAGAACTGGCTGGATGGTCAGGCCCAGGGCGTTGTGGTGAGTGGTGCTGCATCCAGCTGGCAGCCAGTCACCAGAGGTGTCCCTGAGGGCTCTGTGCTGGGACCAGCTCTGCTCAATATTTTTATTGATGACATGGATGAGGGGATTGAGATTTTAATTGGTAAATCTGCAGACAACACTGAGCTGGGAGCGTGTGTGCATCTGTTGGAGGGTAGGAGAGCTCTGCAAAGGGACCTGGAATGGTTGGAGGGATGGGCAGAGTCCAGTAAGATAAAGTTTAATAAGTCCAAGTGCCCAGTCCTGCATTTTGGCCACAATAACCCCCTGCAGTGTTCTAGGCTAGGGATGGTGTGGCTGGACAGTGCCCAGGCAGGAAGGGCCCTGGGGACACTGACGGACAGCAGGCTGGACACGAGCCAGCAGTGTGCCCAGGTGGCCAAGATGGCCAATGGCTCCTGGCCTGTGTCACAATGGTGTGGCCAGCAGGAGCAGGGAGGGCATTCTGACCCTGCACTCAGCACTGGTGAGGCCACACCGCGAGTGCTGTGTCCAGCTCTGGGCCCTCACTTTGGGAAGGACGTTGAGGGGCTGGAGCGTGTCCAGAAGGGGCAGCAAGGCTGGAGAGGGGCTGGGAACACAAACCCTGTGAGGAACCACTGAGGGAGCTGGGGGTGCTCAGCCTGGAGAAAAGGAGACTCAGGGGTGACCTCATCACTCTGTACAGCTCCTGAAAGGTGGCTGTGCTCAGGTGGGGCTGGGCTCTTTCTCCAGGCAGCACTGACAGAACCACAGGACACAGTCTCAAGCTGTGCCAAGGGAAATACAGGTTGGATATTTGGAAAACGTTTTTTACAGAAAGAGTGATAAAGTTCTGGAATGGCTGCCCAGGGAGGTGGTGGAGTCACCATCCCTGGGTGTGTTTAACAAAGCCTGCATGTGGTACTGGGTGCCAGGGTTTAGTTGAGGTGCTGGGGCTGGGTTGGAGTTGATGATCTTGGAGGACTCTTCCAACCTGTGATTCTGTGATCTGACTGTGCTGGTCCATGGGTTGGAGCATTCAGAGTACCGTCTCTGGTGATTCAGCTAGGTCACATAGAGCTGCTGATATCTTTGTCTCCAGAGGTCACCTTCTGAGCCTCAGCCTCAAAGCACATCAAAGACACTGGGATTCACTGGAATGGACACATTGGTACAACTGCTAATTTCCCATTAGTGAAGTGGCCCTCAGTAACTGGTGCTCTTTAGGAACATGGGTTCATCCATTCAAAACCTTGTGCTGCAAAAGCATCTTTGAATTTATTTTCTTCCCATGTTTTCTTTTTCTCCCTATTAAATTATTTAGTTGCTCTTAATTGATGTAATTACCGTCTTTTATATTTCTCCAGCTCCTGCAATTCTAATTTAAAAATCATAGTAAATTAGGTGCATGTACCTGCTCCAGTACTTTCTTTTGTACATTTGCTTGAATTTTTACCTTGGACTTCTGGGGCCAAATTATCAGCCAGTAGAAGTTTCTGTGACTGCCCCTGTCTTGTCCTAGTTCTACTCTTCCACAAAGCAGGGTCACAGTCCTAAGGCAATTTTCCCAACAGAATTGGATGCTTTCAGACAGTAATTGCAGCATGTAGGCGACAGGATAACATTAGACAAAGGGGAAGTCCTGGGCTGTCCTGGCACTGTTTGGGTTAGCTCAGTTTGCAGCCTCACCTGAGGTGTCTGAATCAGAGGCTGTGAAGTGGAAATCTTCTAAAAAAGGTTCTTGTGTTCTGAATTGTGCTGTTCCTTTCTTCTGAGTCAGCTGGGAGAAAAACACAGTGAAAAAAATCTGTCTTTTTTTCTGCCTCCTCATTCTGGCTCCTCTGGAATCACTGAATGCGGAGACTCTTGAGAATGAGAAATAAGAAAAGGAGAGTTTGCCCTTTTTTGCATACCTAAATCAAATAAGGATTGTATTGCTTCTGGGAGTGCAGAGGAGACTGTAGAGGATCTAGGGTCTCTCTGTGATGGTTTCCAGGGTAATTCAGCAGCTCCAGCTGTTCTGAGTAAGGTTCATGTTGTGAGTACTGTGGGCTCAAAGATGCAGAGGCAAAATTCCTCAAATACCTTTTGCTGCTATCGAGTGGCAAGGGTTTACAAGGACATTTATAGTAAATTCTAACAAGTCAGGTTGTCTTCCAGCTGCTTTCCTTTGTGGGTCTGGTACTTCTGCAGCTTGGTTAAGTTCAGAGATCTGTGCTGGGTTTGTTACCTAAATCTATGTTGAGACCATCGTTTCTCCTCATTGTACTGACACACATTGTGTGTCTTCTGGTCCTTTAAAAATATTTTCCCTGTTGCATTTCCCGAACTCTCTGGACTACTTATGCTTTTCTTGTTACCTTCATCTTAAATTTCCACTGAGGCTGCAGCACTTAAATGCAGTAGTTTGTGCAGTTAACATCTGAACCCGAGTCCTAAAGCATTTGAGTTCACTATATTTAGGGTAGGAATGCCTGCAATCTATTTGAAATTTACATCTTAATTATCAAATCCAGTTTATTTTCTATTTCCCAGGAGTTTTTCATGTGTGCTTGTGTGGCAAACCTTAAAGGAAAAATAGAAGATTATTTTTGAAACACATTCTTCATGTTCTTTGTCTTCGAAAGTCAGAAATCTCCACAGATTCTCTCACTCATTTTACTTATGTCTTTATTTATACTTTAAAAATATCTTTCCATCTTTTAGCGGTAGTGACAACTTCTGGCCTGTTTTTTTCTCTGCCCTGAGATTTGAAACAGTTTCCAGTAGCTTTTATTCTGTTTGCAATGTTTAATTTCAACTGAAACCCTCGGTTACTACAACCCAAATATTTGTATAGGAAGAAACATCAGCACACTCAAGACAGATTTTTTGGTTTTTTCCAAAGCAATAATGCAAAATTGTGTGTGGGCCAGCAGCAAGGGAGGGTAAGCAAAGTCTTTGCCTGACACTTCTGTGAGTGTCAGAGTGTCAGGCTGGATGGGCTCCTGCTGGTGGGGAAATTAGGGAGAGGTGCTGGAAAACTGCCTTTGCTGGAAAAATGTCAGAGGGCAGACACAGCTGCTGTGCTCCATGCAGGGAAGAGCATTTGTGGTGTGAGGAGCATTTTCTGCTCTGTGGGCATTCAGAGAGAGATGGATTTCTTCTGGAGCCTCAGAGAGTGCCCCAAAGCCCCTGGGACAGAGGGAAGGATCCACGAGCCAGCCCTGCCACCCCAGAGAATAGTTTGGAGGCAGCTGGGGGACACAGCTTGGCCTTGCAGATGCCCCTCCCTGCACACCTGTGCCATGGGACATCGGGGTCTGGGTGTGGGTTTGACATCTCCTGCAGGGGTGTGGGCTCCTGCTGTGCTGCCACCACACCTGCCCCACACACATCCATCCCTTTGGCTGGAGATGGAGGACTTGCTTGCTTTTTCTCAGCTTGCTTTCTCTCAGCTTGGTTCTTCTCAGCAACCAAGCTGAGTTGCTTGGATGTGGCATTCACATTTTCTGAAAAATCCCTTTGCCCAGGATTTTTCTCCTGGGAAGCTGAGAAGCCTCAGAGAAGAGGAAAACAATTCTTCTCTCATTTGCTTCTCCTGTGCTGTGCTCATGTGGAATGTGCTTGGAGATTGTTCACCCACAGGTGATTGTTCCATTGGGTTCTGCTGTGAGTTGTTTTCACTCTTTGGCCAATCAGGGCCAAGCTGTGTCAGGACTCTGGAGAGAGTCACGAGTTTTCATTATTATATTTTAGCCTTCTGTAAGTATCCTCTCTGTATTCTTTAGTATAGTACAGTATTCTTTAATATAATATAGGATCATAAAGTAACAAATTAACCTTCTGAGAACACGGGAGTTGGATGCATCATTCCTGCCTTCATTGGGGCATTCCCTGCAAATACAATACTTGGGTTTTCTCACCTGTGGCTCCAGTGAGAGATGTAGGGATTTAAGGCCTTCATAGATAATGAAGATCTATTGGATTAATCCATTGGTATTCTCAGTTATACAGAGAAAAACCACTGAGTTTTATCCTAAATATATACATTCCAATGTAGGTCTGCTGTAACACTTGCTTTGTTCTTAGCAAATGAACCAGTCTTAAAAAATGGCATCAAGTCATGTTAGTAATGCCAGTTCCTTATAATTTTGTTTTTACCATGAAATTTCCTTTCTCTTGCCAAAGAAACTTCAGTGGAAATTGGGCCTTCTCATGTTCAGGAGAAAACAAATTAGTATAAGTAGTTGTTCAAAGTAATGATACAAAATACGCCTTTAGAACCAGCTGTTTCCAGGCCAGAAGTGAAACCATCTCCTTCTACTACATGAAATTATCCACAAGAAACTTGCCCTAAACAAGCTAATCTGTCTGTCTGTGTCAGAGTTAAAGGCAGTGGAAAAAAAAAGTGCTCTTGGAGGTTGAAAAGTGCAAAGCAAATGTATGTGACAAATTAGCTTGAATCAATGTACTTAACAAAATTTTGCCTTGTTATCATCTTGGTTTACTAGATATGGAGAGCCACTGATTGCTTTCTGATACATGAAAATATTAAATAGCATTGAAACATCTTGGTTTAGAGTATAAGACAAGACTTTTCACTTTTAGTCTCTTCAGATGTTTTTTGTTTCAGCATTTAGATTTAGAAAGAATTATCTTTACTGGGGTGTATTCTCTAAGGGTGCCTGAAAATTTCTGTGTAACTTTTAACACTACTAAGAGTAATTTATCCAGATTTAATGCAGCAAAACTTTCACCATGTATAAAGATATCTAAATCTGTCTTGCTCCAAATCACATTTCTAACATTGTTCTTGAGGGAAATATTTTGAATAAATTTGCAGAATAAGTGAGTGGTTATTCAGGGAATCTCCTCTAGGAAGGAATTACAAGGGGCAAAACTGAAACTGGACAAAATCCCTCTGAAGGTTTCTGGCAGACCAAAGCCATGGCAAGGTTTAATTCAGTTTCTCAAGTGCTCCATTGCAGCAGCAGAGTCACAATCCACAGGCAGGTTGGGCAGGGCTCTCCTAGGCACTGCCTTTTAGGCTCAGCTTTGTCCTTTCTCCAGTTTGCTAACGGTTCTGAGCAAATTGGCTCTAATTACTCCAGGTAATTCGAGTTAATATGTCACCTCCAGGCTGCTAATCAGTCAGCTCTGCATGTGTTCCTCAGTGATTACAATTGTAAGTAAGAGCCTGGCTTTGTTGCTCATCAGAATACCTTATTTTCAGCATCTGTGAATTGTTTCACTGGGAAGTAGAGGCTTCTGTCTGTGGGACTTCATTTATGGTAGCTCTTGAAGAATTTATATCTCAGGGCATTGATTCAGCAAAGATGCTGCCTGATTCTAGATCATCTGATTACATTTTGGGGCAGGTGTTTTTATTCTGGATAATAGCATTTATAGAAAATATCAGCTGTAGTTATTCCTTCTTAACGTAAGTCTTGTTTTTATTTCCCTTTAGACAAGCTCTCTGTAATCTCTCTGGCAGAGATAAAGGCAGTGTGAGATGGGTACTTGCAGAATTTTGGGGGGAAAAATTAATTTGGGCTCAATTGTGCAATATTTGCTAACAGAAGTGATCCTATTGAAGCCACTTACTTGTTAATGAGGGCTTTGAGTCCAGCCTTCAGATCATGAACAAAGGAGTGTTTTATTTGTTTGAAAACCCCTCTGCAATGCCACGCTCAGAACAAAGGGGAAATGAAATAGGGAAATGTTCCCTCTTGCAGGTTTGTGCCACTTCAGCTGACACCTGCACAGCACCAATTGACCAAACTGCACTGGCTGGTGCAGAGGTGAGTGCAGTTCAGCTGCCAGTCTTTAGACATGCACAGAAATTCCAGATCAGAGGCTTTTCATTGAAGTGCTTTTCATCATGCACATCAGTAAGTCAGCATTAGCTGCAACCCTGAAAACACAGCAAAAAAAGCAAAAAGATTACTTCAGGAGGGTTTCCAGGCATGTGGGTGCTTTGTTTTGGGGCCTGGCTGAGCTTGTAAATCCCTCCAGTACAAGACTCTGACATGTGGGGGGTATTTTGGGAGTGGTAAGAATATTCCTGCAGGAAAAGATGTGAACCAGCTGGCTTGAACCCAGCCACAGTGGGGCCCTCACAGCTCAGAACCAGCTCCAGTTCAAATCATTCAAGAGGGTGACTCTGCCTTGACTCCAGAATAGAAGAGATGAAACTTTGCTCTGGGTGGTTTAGATGCACTTTGACTCTCCAGAGAGCAGGGGAGAAGGGAATGATGGCAACCCAATAGAAAAGGAAACTGTGGCATGTTAAGGTGGTTATGACTGAAAGCACAAACCTGTAGAGCAATATGAACAGTATTTTACTGGGAGACAAAACTCAGATGCTTTTGTTTTGTGGTGGAGGAGGGAAGGGTGTGCCTGGGATGTCAGGGTAGGGGTCAGGGCCTTACACTGAACTGACATGAATTCTGCTTTGATTTTTCTAGAGGTTTTTTTCTGTAGGTATCTGTATGTCATTAATTATAATTGCTTACAAAGCTGCTGGAGGCAGGAATCAAGCCTGGCTAGAATCACTCTGGAGTAGGTTCACAGTAATGGTGTTGAAGTCCCAGCTCAGCAGCAGGTGCAGGCTGCAGGGCAGCTCTGCTGGCAGGGTATTGCTCACCTATTGTAGAGCCACAGGATGGTTTGGGTGGGAAGGGACCTTAAAGGTCAGCTTGTTCCACCCCTGCCATGGGCAAGGACGCCCTCCACTATCTCAGGAGGCTCCAAGCCCCATCCAGCCTGGCCTTGGACACTTCTAGGCAGCCACAGCTTCTCTGGGCGCTCTGTGATAGAGACAGATCCCTGTGGATGCCATCCCCTCCTTCCTGTGTGTGCCAGCACAACTGGGGGCCCTCTCCAGGCGTGCTGAGGGTGCAGTGATCCCCCTGTCCATGTGCTGGTGCCAGTGCTGACCCCAAGGAACAGCACAGCTCCCTGCTCTGCACTCGGACATCGAGCCATCGGCCACAGCTCCGAGTTGTGAGGCCACTCATTGAAGCCACGTACTTGTTAATGAGGGCTTTGAGTCCAGCCTTCAGGAACAAAAGAGTGTTTTCTTTGTTTGAAAGCCCCTCTGCAATGCCACGCTCAGACAAAGGGGAAATGAAACAGGGAAATGTTCCCTCTTGCAGTAGCCCAGGTTTGTATCACTTCAGCCAGTGACCATTGTGACCATCAGCCAGCTCCTTCTCAACCCAGTGTCCCTCTGTCAAATCCATGGCCCTCCAGTTCAGAGGCAAGGATGTCATGTGGGACAGTGTCAAATGCCTTGCACAAGTCCAGGGAGGTGAATATCAGTCACTCTCTCCTAATTTACCAGCTCTGTACCTCCCTCAAAGGCAGCCACAAGATGTGCCCTCAGTGAAGCTGTGTTAGCTGTCACCAATCAGCTCCTTATGCTCCATGAGACTTGCTGTGCAACCTCATCCAGCTGCTAAATGGGGTCGAAAGTTTTGTCCCTTTCCAGAGCAATAATAAAGCTATAATGTGCTCCTGAATCTCAGGAGAGTGTAAAGTCTAATTTGCTTCCGAGCTCGGATCGAAGGTGGAACCTTTGCTGAACTGGAAGGAACTGAACAGTTACACTCAGCCATAATAAATCTGGCTTTAGTTCATATTAATAGATTGAAAATTGACTGGTCTTCTGAGGGAGAATGCTGCTCTGCTGTTGAATCACCCTGAGTGTTTATATGAAACCAAATTTGAACAAACAAACAGAACCCCACAGTGCCTGAAGCTGGGATCAAAGGGCTTTATGGCAGATCAAGCCTCATCAATGTGACATCAAGTTTTTGCTGAGAGCCTGCTGTTTGTCCTTTTTCATAAATTCTTACCCTGTGTCTGGATATTATGGCTGATTCTGACCAAATAAATCCTGTGAGTGATTCAGTATTGCCCAGAATTGGCACCCATTACTGTGGGATCATGGCCTCGCTGTGTGCTTATGGTAATTGATGCCTGGTTTAATTTTTGCCTTCTTGGCCTTCTCCAGGTTTTCATGGCTGCTATGATGGAACGAGTGTTGAACTGCATGTTGGAAAGATTAGGATTCAAATTAATCAAACACCTTATGTTAGTATATCTGTGGGCAGGAAGGGAGGGCAGGCAGAAAAGCCCCAGACTTGAGTGTGACATTAAGATTTAGGAAAAAGGAGTTTTCCTGAGTGTTGCAAAAGTTGAGAGAAATTGATAGCAAAATCAACTCTGAACAAAAATAAACAAACAAAAAAGAAGGCTTGGCAGTCCTTTCAGTGCCAGTATTGCTTTAAAATTAGTTTTGCAAATCTATATTTAATTGCACAGTTATTGTACTGTGTGCTAAACAAACACTAATTATTAAACATGGGATTTATTGAAGTGTAATAGGTATTGCTAAAACTCTTAATTTACTTAGCCTGAGTAAACAAATTCTAAATGATCAACATAGCTTCCTGTACAAGAGCTACTGCTGCAACTAATACCTGCCAGCATCCAGGAGCCAGGATTATAGAATAGTTTCCAACAGGTATTTTATTCCAAGACATACCTCAGGAATATGGGCTTGTCTATGTGATTCATTTTAAGGTCAGGATTATTAATGATTTGTAGAACCTTGTGCCTTATACACTCATGCAGTTGCCATCTAAGTCTTGAATGCAGCAAGTGAAGCCATAGGGGATAAACTGAGGATTTCTTTAATTGAGCACCTTGCTTAAACACCCTGGTTAAGAAGGCTCTTGGCAACAGCACAGGCTGCAATTGGAAAGCAATGATCATTTTCCTGTCCTTTCCCCCTCTGCCATCTTTGCTGGCATGGAGAGACCCAACTGACACAATCACAATTACACAGTGTGATGTAGTGCAGTGCATTCCAAGCCTGTTGTATTTTTGTTTTAACTGTCCTCGGAATTAAAGGTCAACCTGCAACTCAATAAAATGCACTTTTAGCTTTCATGAATTTGGGAAAACTGAATGTTGTTTAAGTGAGCTCTTCAAGTCAATGCCCACTTTGATTTGAAAACTGTAGCTCAACTAAACATGCCCAAATAGCTCGAATTCTCTCTTGAGAAATTTGTCTTGCAAAAGCTTCTTTTGGGTATGAACCCTGAGGAAAATGTCTGGATTTACAAGTGTGTGTTACTGATGGGAAGTGGAAGCTGCTGTTCAAGTTGGGAGCCTGGCAGAGAAGTTTGTACTCAGATTTCTCCATGTACTTAAATCCTTCATGGAATATCACCTGATCTATTAGGTATCCACAAAGGATCACAAATGCAAGTCTGGGAAAATATATGGAATATGTTGAGAGAAAATATATGGAATATGTTGAGATCTTTCTAGGAGCAGCATCTGGGCATCCATACTTTCTGCCAGAGAATCCAAGACTTGCATCCTGGAGATAAAGGGAAATGCGAGGCTTTTTTTGGAAGAGCTCTCAAACAGTCCCTGACAGACTTTTATCTTGGGTATAAAAAAAAGCCATCAATAATTAGCAGGCTATATTTGGAAAACTCAATGTCTGATGTAATCAGAAGGCTTGGCAAGGAAGAAGAGAGTTTGCATTCTGCCCAGAATAAATATAGCATTTCTAAGTGCTTTGCATCTTCCCTTTGCAGTAGAGCTTTTTGTCTTTTAATCCTGCTTTTAAAAAGCAGGTTTGAAGATATTCTCCCTTGAAGTTTTTCTTCTCTGTTTCTCACTAGGCTCTCTGAATTGCTTTTTTTTTTGTTTAGTTTGAGAGTGATTTTATGATATCCTGAAATGAAGCATCCTTCTGAATTAGTCGAGACCCAAAATACCATGGAAGTGCCTATAACTGAGCTTGCAAAAAGGAGGTAAGTTACCTGGATAAATGCTTTACTGATTTGAGACCAAATGTTGGTAGTAGTGAGCTCTAAGTAGGTTTGAACTGCCTTACAGTCGATTGCCACTTTTTATTGAGGTGTTCAGGTGAAGAACAAGACTTTCAATGCAGATCTTTGGACCCCCTCAGTCTCAGGCACTGGTGGCTCATGTTTTTTGTACTCACTTTACAATTTCAGTATTTGCTTCATTTTCTTGTGTCCAAACCTCCCAATTTTATTTTTTTTAACAGATCTCATTGAACATGGATATTAAGAAGATAAACCCCTTACCTACTCCTCCTTTAGGCCAAAGGAGCAGGGTCAGAGCTGGTGTAATTGTTAAGAGTTTGAGGCAAAATTGGTTATTTATTCCTTCTCCTGCTAAACTTGAGACTTTGCCTTGTTCTCTTCTTCTGTTCTTAATTCTTTTAAGACTTGCTGTCTTTATCTGCACACAAGACTTTTGCTGGCTGAAGCAGCTTGTTAATCTCTTTGGAAGACAGATGGACAATTAGCTTTGAAGGAAAAGGAAATCACAGCTTTTGAGATTGTAATCTTCTTTATCTCTAGATTAACACAGGGAGAATTCTTGCATGGAAAGGGATCTATGTCAAATCCAGGAGATAACTAGGAGTAGCCATTGCTATGTTTTTCAGATGGCAAAGTAATTTTGTGATTATTCCCATTTTTGTGCGAGCCAGGGTGCAGCATTGCTCAAGAAAGGAGGGTAGCAGAAAGGATCTTGAGAACACCCACTTTTCTACGCATTCTACATAATTAGGTCAGAAATAGATTTGTAGAGAATTCTTAAAACTTAGCAAAAGGTTCATATAGTGTACATTTATATGTAAACTTTCGAGATAGGAAATACTAACTTGGGAATATTATAGAATAAGACAGACATTATTAAAAAAGAAACAAAACTAGAAACAAATTTTAAACATAGTCTTACAAATAGGATGAAATATTTTAGAGAAATAAAACTATTAAAATTACATTATAGTAAGACCTACAAGGAGTAATTTTGAATGTTTAACTTTACAACATTTACAAGATAATGTAGCTGAAACTGATAAGCCAAAAAACACTTATGATATATTTTAATTAAGAAATAGTTAGCTTCTAATTGTAATAGCGTGATTTATAACATCTGTATTGTTTCACCCTTCACATAAAACAAAAAATAGAATAAAAGTTTTTAAAACATCTCTCAGTTACCCCATCTCTAAATAAAAAACCAAACCCAATCCAACAAAAAAGTCCATTTGGGACATTCTACATAATTTGGTGACAAAAAATCCATTTGGGACCTCAAGGGAAAAGTGGGAAATGTAAATAAGGAAGAAGACGTGGTTCTGTGAAGGCAGAGTTATCCCAACAACCACAAAGGGTGCAAATTGTGCTTTTAGGAGACATGGATACTCCAAACAAAGATAAAAGCCAACACAAACCTGTGTAAATCAAACCAAGTTAGAACTGAGTGTTAGGAACTGTTCCTGCCAGCTCAGAAGAGTCACAAGCCTGCCCTGGCTGTGGTGGCTGTGCCTCAAGGAGGTGACATCACAGCCACAGGACTGGAGGAGCTGCTTGTGATACATGGAAAATGGTGCAGGTGTCAAAATAAATATCTTCTGTGGCATTAAACAGCACTTAGGAGCTGAGGGATGTCCCTGTAAGCTGTAGGTAAGAGAATTTAGGGGGCCTTATTCTTCTGTGAGCTATCAGATCTCAGTAAATCACCCATCCTTTCTGCTCCTTGGTTTTCCTTTATGTGAGTGTGAGCAGTGGTGGGTCCCTCCTCAGAGTGACACAGGGGCAGGAGGAGTGCAATGCAGGGTGTGGAAATGAGCCTGGCAGTTCAGAAACTTCTCAGAACCTGCATTGCTTGGGAGTAACCAGCGCTCCTCCCCCTGGGAAATCAGCAGCAAAGAGAATTAAGAAGAAAGTGAGGTTTAAAGCTTCTGTTGGATGAACCAGTTGTCAACACTTTATCCTTGGCTAAATTCATAGCATCCAGCCTTTATTTGATATTCAAGCAACCTTTGTTTTGCACCATGCCAGAAATTCCTTTAATAAGATGTGGTTCTGCTTTCTGTTGCTTAATGGGGTTGAGTGAAGTGGTTTCACACTATTTCACCTACAAGGTGTAGAAATATGCTGGATAGTGATTTCACTCTTGAGGGATCAAAAAAGCTGAGAAATAAGCTTGTGAGTGTGCACCTTAACTCCCTAAAAGCAAAAACAAATTAAAAAAAATCCAAGGAAATTGTTTTTACATAATATGTCTTCAGAGGAACAGCACTTTAGCAATGTGCTCATGCAATTCATCACCGAGGTGACAATACTCTAATGATTTATTAGCAATACATCACTGCAATGTTTTCCCACCAGTGATGTATTGGAGATCATAAAGCACAGAGAGGGACAGCAGACGTGCAGACTGAGTGCCTGCAAAGCCCTGCCCAAGCCTGGTCCAGTTATTTTATTGAGAGAAGTTGTCAGCAAGAATGCTGAGATTTTTCGTGCTGGGGAGGGGGGGGGGTCTTGCCATGAAGATTCCTGGATGTGATGACAGCTGAGGCCTGCAGGCTCTGGATCTGTCTTCAAACAGTGCAGAAACTCTTGATAAATGGTTTGTTGACTGATGGTCTGGGCCTTAAAGCAACTGTAAATGCTTGGGGTTATTTACTTTTGGTTTGTAGTGCCCCTGGACACTGAAAGGCACCAGGAAATCTCTTTGAGCCTTGACATCTCAGTGTGCAAAGAGTGGGCCATGTGACAGTCTCACAAATGTCATGATAGGAAAAAGGTTCTGTCTGCATGGCAGTGCTGCTGTCCTGCTGTCAGCATGGGGTTCCCCTGTGTTGTCACAGGCCTCCTCTCCCTCTCTGGAGATCACCTTAGAGGTTGTTCAAGGAAAGTAAAATACAGCCTTTTCTCACCTTCCTCATTTCTGCTCCTTATCCATAGTGCCAAGAGTAGACTTGCAAATGAAATAGATTTGATTTGATTTGATTTACCACCACCTTGCCCATCCTTCAGCATTCCCTCAGAATACTCTGTGAGCCCAGCCTGGGTAACCTTCACCATCACCCAGGAATGAGGGTGCTTTTCTCCAAGGGCAGCGTGTTGCAGGGAGGTTTCCTGCAGCAATTCCTCAGCTGATGTGCTCAGAGCCAGCTCACTGCTACCTGATATTGTTCCAGCTGTTTGTTTTCATCTCTTTGCAATTACCTCCTCACTTCCTGGACAGGCACCAGCTTTTCCTTTGGGTGGGAATAGGAACAGGCAGCTGTTCCTGCTTGCAAACACTGCAACAATACAAATTATGGCAAAGCTCTGCAATTGGCTTGAATTCAAATTGGGTTTGACTTCAAATTTTTGCAGGGCTGAGTTGATGCCTATATTGGATAGAAAGGGGAGGTGGTGTCAATAATATGAAAACAGATTTTTCAGTATTTTGTGAATCACTTTGCTAGGATGAGATGTGTTGTGAACCTGGGACTCCCAGCCATGGATCCATCAAGGAGGCTTTAACCCCTTTGAAAGCTTCCTTGGCTATTTCTATTTCTGATGAGAGTATCAAGGCATTTGATTCAACAAACACTCTGCCTGAAGGCAACAGTAAAGCATAACCCACTTTATGATCAAGAACAGAATGCACAGAGCTCAGCAATGGCTGGAATTTTATTAGGTTTTATGAAGGCTTCACCATCTCTGCAAAAGACAACGGGGGGCAGAAATACTCAGCTTGAAGCATTTTACAAATCTAGAACCAAAAGCTTGGCTCTACAAATGCAAAACCCTTCCACTGCCTTCCCTGGACCTTAGCAGTGATGAAGTTCAAGTGATGTTGAGTGAGGATCAGCGTGGGCAGGGAGGAGTTTGGTTGAGTTTGGAGAAATCACAAAGCCAGAACCACCCTTTGGTGTGTATGGGAGTCAAGAGCCCAACCAGAATCCTGCTTTGTGCCCCCTCAGCCCCTGCTTGGGAGCTCATGGTGATGGATACAGCCTAGAATCAACTAATTTGTCATTTTATTGGAACTCCCATGTGCAATTTAATGCCAGTTTAGAAGCCACATGTCTGTGGAGACTGAGCTTTGCCGGTTTGGGTTTTTGTCTCTGCTTTGCTTGATTTTTGTTGTGCAAATGCATTTGGATGGAGAATTTCTGGCCCTTCTGCTGAGCAGCCTGCCCTTGTCTCCTTGGCACTGTGGGTGCTGTAGATGTGTTTTGCTTTCTGCCTTTTTGAGCAGATTAATTATCTGTAATTCAGAGTGGATAGACTCTTAAAGCATCAGCTTTACTGGAATGAACCTGCTTGAAGCACAGCAAAGTGCACTTATCTCTGTGCTAGCACCAGAGCTCTTCAGGGCATGTAAAAAGCTGGGGTTTCTCAACCTGATCCAGATCAAATCCTTCCATTTAAATACTTCTCCAAGCCCTGCTGCAAAGGAAGCACCTCTCACATCTGTCTGGAATCCAAGCACCTTTTCAATATCCCAGAATGGAAGTGAGATTGTATGGGCTGGACTGTGAATGGCCTCAGAAGCCTTTTCAGCCTCACTGAGAGGCACTTTGAGCTCTAAAGGCTGTACAGACTATTTCCTGCAGGTGTTACCCAAAAAGCAGCTGACATTTGTCTGACTTAGCTTGATTTTTCAATGTGTTGGTTCACACCTGTGGCTTTGAGGGTGAACAGCAGCTGAATTGGGGAAATAAATGGAGGCTGGTGCTTATTTTTGGCCCAAAGACAGTCCAAGTATCATAATAAAATAGAAATATAATACAATATATAAAATAATATAAATAATATAAATATTAAATATATAAATATTATTAATAAAATGTATGTATAATATGTAATAGAGAATATATATTATATATTGCAATATATTATAATATAATAATATATTAATATATATAATAATATATAATATAGTACCAGAATAATATATTATATAATATTATAATATATAATATATAATTATAAGCTGAGTTGCATTTCAGCTGTATCCAGAAGATAGAACCAGGCAGCCTTTGTGTCCCAGACCATGTCAGGCACTCTGTGCCAGGAAAGTGAGCCCCAAAACAGAGGCTGCAGAGTAAGTCAGGAGGAGTGGATTAGGAGAAAGGTTTTTACTCAGAGGAAGACAGACAAATGAAAGGATCAGCCTCAGGTTGTGGAAGGAGGCTGAGGCTGGGAATTGATGTCAGGTCTTTGGCATTATTGACACGTTCACTGGTTCAACAATGGCTCCTAGCACAGAACCATTGCTCCCTGTCCTGCAGCTCACCAGTTCAGTGGAAGATGTTAGAGAAAAAAAAAAAATCTCTCAATTACTGTTCCTGCATTTTCTCCTACGAATTCCTGAAGTCCCATTATAGAGAAAATGCTGAGGCCATCATTAAGGTTCTAGAGAGAAGAAAATATGAACATGCGTTTCACTCTTAAGAACTTCCCGCTTTGAATTTTTCTTTTGAAAAAAGATTTTTCCTCTTGCCTTGGTGGGAAAATAGAAGCCATCAATAGAAGCCTTTTTTTCTGTGTATCAAATGAATTTGTATCCAAGTAAACCTTTTGCACCCTGAAGCATAGAATTCCACAGTGCAATTGAGGGCAGCACGAAGCAGGATTTGTTTACTTCAACCATTCATGCTGATAATTTTACTACTTCCTCTCTAGTTTTTGTGTTGATAGACAGAGTGAGCAACCGTTTTCCCCTTGTCTGTGCTGCTCCCAGGATTATATTCCTCTTTGCTTTGCTCCCTCCAGGATGAAGTGAATTTGATTTAAATATTCTTGGGATAATTTTGATTATCATTGTTGTTCTGCCCTCTACTTTATTTTTAGTCAATTCTTTTGCAGAAGGTGAGGAACAAAGCTGCACAAAATGGTGAAATTGTGGACTCACTGTGGATTTATTCAATGCCATAATGATGATTTCTGTTCTGTTCTCCATTCCTTTCTAATAACTCCTAACATGCTATTTTCTTTCACTTCTATTGAGCATTGAACTGACACTTTAATTGACCTATTATAGCTTCAAGATATCTATTACTTTTCCCCAAATGCTAACAAGGTGCAATCCAGGCTGGCTTTTCCTCTTGTGTGCATCACTTCCCATGGATCAGCACTGTATTCCATTGCTTTTTGCTCCCACACTCTGGACCCCTCCAGTCCATTGCCTGCCCTCTGCAGTCGGATCTCACCAGCTTGGAAGTCTTGCTAAAACCAGTTCTCTTTGTCATCTGGTGTCACTGTGATATTTTATGAAAATCCTGTCGCTAGGATTTTCTTCTGAGAAGCAGAGGAGCCTCAGAAAAGAAATGTGAACACTAACTCTCTGCTGCTGTGGAATGTGGTCTGGAGATGGTTTTCCAGCAGGTGCATCTTTGATTGGTCTCATGTGAATTGTTTTTACTTAATGACCAATCACAGTCCAGTTGTGTCTGACTCTCTGGTCAGTCACCAGCTTTTGTTATTCTTCTATTCTATTCTATTCTATTCTATTCTATTCTATTCTATTCTATTCTATTCTATTCTATTCTATTCTATTCTATTCTATTCTATTCTATTCTATTCTATTCTATTCTTGTCTAGCCTTCTGTCTGTATACTTTCTCTATTCTTTTAGTATAGTTTTAGTATAGCATTTTTAATATAATATCTATCATAATATACTAAATCAGCCTTCTGAAACATGGAGTCAGATTCTCATTTCTTCCCTTGTCCTGGGGAACCTGCAAATTCCACAATCTGGCTTTTCCAGAAACACAGAGACTGAAGCCATGAGGCTTTAAGAAACATAAATGAGTTACTCAGAAAACTCGTTAATTCAGAATTAAGGTTGCTCACCTGAGATCTGTTCCATTAGCAACCCAATCCTTCTGTGTTTTACACTGAACAAATGCAAGTGGATGAAATCTCTTACCCAAATTAGCAGGCAGCAGCCAAATATTTACTGAGTCACTTATTCAACTTGATTAAATGAACAGAATATTAAAAAAGCAAAAAAAAAAAAAAAGGGGAATATATGCAACACAACCATCCAAGCAAAACAATTCTATTAGCCATTCAAGGAAGAGGCTTTAGGCATTAGGGGTGTTGTTTACTAATTGGATTTACTGTAGCAGCGATTACTTGGTGTCTCACAGTTTTCTGTACTTCAACATTCACCTCCTGTCTGAATAAAATCTCTTGTGCTTATGGCAAGATTCCCATTTCCTTCAAAGACACTTGGGTCTGGCCTCTCTCATGTAAGAGGTTTTGAAAAGATCTAGATAGAATAATCTTGTTTTCCAGCGATGTTAGAGCTACTCTGATAGTTCTTTGTCTGTGCTCTTCAGGAGATAACAGACAGATCATGCAACAACTAGTCTGAGAATTTTTCATTACTCCATGCAAAATAGCCAAAGAACATTTGTGAAATGATAAAACCTGCCACAGTAACCTGAATTTTCAGATTTCAGATGTGAGTAGCTCAGGAGTGAATGAAGAGCTGAGATTGGTGTTATAGAAGCTACAATGTACTGGATAAAACAATATTTATTTCTCTAGAGCAGCTTACAGTAGTTTCTTCTCTTGAGCTTCTGTAAGCTTAAAACCAAAAGTGAGTTTTTTCTTTCTTTGTGTTTATCAAGTTCAGTGTGGGGATTGATTTGACTCTTAAGTCCTTTCAGGACCACCTTATCTACTCTGTACTGTTGCTTTGTTTTTTACCTTTTCCCCTCAGTATTCAGCCTGAATTTCACTGCGCACTGCTCTCCCACCACTTCATAAATCTCATGTCTGAGACTTGTGAATTTTGAGTGGTACTTTGATGTTTTACAATTATTCATACCTTATATATTGATATTGTATTTCTCATTCAGAACATCTTCAATTCCTCATATTCGTGTTCCTGTTTCCCTTTGATCTGTATCATTAGAGAGTTCTTATTCTGTATGCTGATACTTTTTTCTGTCCACTTTTACAGATCTTACCACTTCACTATCGATTTTCTTTTCTCTTTTTGTTTGAGATATATTCTTTGTTTATATCTTATTCTTTATTATTATTATCTTTTTTTTTCCAACTTATGGGTAATTGTTTATTTTTTTCCATATATTTGATCTAGTATCTTTCCCTTAAACCAATGGTTTCCCTAGAAAGCAGCCGTTCAAAAAGAAGCAGAGAAGAATAGAATTAGATCCAAGAGAAGCTTAAAATGTATTCACAGGAAAATCCAACCTGTCCCCCCATCACTCTCCCTCCTTAGTGTCTCTTCTCTGTCTCCCAGGCTCCCTGCTCTCCCTCCTCTCATTCCCTCAGGACAGCAGCCTTGCTGGAGCTGTCTCCTCTTGCCCTGGCTGGGTTTAGGAGCTGTGTCTCTGATTTTCTGGGCCAATTCTGTCCCCATGATGTGCTGCTGTCTCCAAAGGCCATCCTGGTCTGGCAGCCTGTGACTGTTTCTCACAGATGGGGTTTCCAGGCACAGAGAATTAAGCAGATTACTAACATTTGTTTTCCAGCATGGTACCCTGCAGACATGGGATCTCAGTTCTCTCTTCCCCAGACTTGAGGTGGATGACTTTGAGACTGCTGTGCAACTAATACATGCCAGCATCCAGAAGCCAGGATTATAGAATATTTTCCCACAGGTATTTGATTCCAAGACATACCTCAGGAATATGGGCTTGTCTATGTGATTCATTTTAAGGTCAGGATTATTAATGATTTGTAGAACCTTGTGCCTTATACACTCATGCAGTTGCCATCTAAGTCTTGAATGCAGCAAGTGAAGCCATAGGGGATAAACTGAGGATTTCTTTAATTGAGCACCTTGCTTAAACACCCTGGTTAAGAAGGCTCTTGGCAACAGCACAGGCTGCAATTGGAAAGCAATGATCATTTTCCTGTCCTTTCCCCCTCTGCCATCTTTGCTGGCATGAAGAGACCCAACTGACACAATCACAATTACACAGTGTGATGTAGTGCAGTGTGCTGAGTGCTTTGTTTCTCACTCTCAGAGCAGCAAGGCTGGAGGCTCCTCTGTGCTTCACCAGAAGCTTCCTGAGCTGTGCTGAGGTGCTGCAGTGCTGGGGGCCACACAAAACCTCCCGTGGGCTCTGCATTAAGGAGTTTTTTTGCTTCCTGTCTGGGGATTGTTTTATTTTATGAGGGCTGGCAGCCTTGCCAAGCGTTACCTCATGCTCTGTGAGATGTTGAGCTGTGCATGGGAGGAGCAGGGCCTTCTCAGGCGTCGCTGACCCGGGGGTGGCACAGAAAGTGTCACTCCTGCGGCAGCAGACGCTGCAATGAAGGCTCAGGCAGGACTCACCTCAGAGCTGCAGCAGCATCCTTTACAGAGCAGCAGTGCCTGCCTTGCTTCAGACTCTCCAGACTGCCTCTTTGACACATTTTCCCTTTTTTCTCTCCATCCTTCCATCTCCTTTCTTTCTCATCAATCAGATCTTTCGTGGTCTGCTGATGTAATTAGGAAAACAGAGTGTTCTGGCCAGAGGTATTGATCTGGTACTTTATAATAAAAGTTAGTAATGTTTAATTTCTTGTTGTCAGCTTTCATTGTGCTAAAGAAATCAATTCACTATTGTCTCTTCTCCATTATTCAATTGTCTAATAAGCTACTTTGCAGTCCCCTCAAAATGAAATTTTCATGATAAATCACTGTAGGAATGGAGAGCACATGAACCCATGTACATGAGGATTATCCCAAATCCATAGTAGATGGGATGCGCTTCTTTCCAATTAGAAATAAATTTTTTCTTTTCTCTTTTTAACAAACAGCTTTTCTGTCCTTTCACTAAAGTCCACTAAACTCTTATGCTAAGATGGTTAGCATAACTTTTTTCTCTGTTTTAGGATTCCTGTGTTCTCAAACCCGTCTGAATGCTGAATTTCACTCTCCAGGTGATACCTCTGTCCCATTTCCCTCCCCACCTCTCTCATCCCACATCAAATCTGTGATAAAAAGCAGAGTCAGAGTGGCCTTGGAGGAGAGAAAAGTGTGCTCAAAACCTCTCTTTGCTCTGGCTCTACCCCAGCTCGCAGTGAAGCAAAAGCTCCCCTCTGAGAGCAGCCACCGGAGCCGTGTGTGTGTCAGGAGTGCAGAATTCCTGACATTCCCAAATCCCAGAGCTGTGTGTGTCAGGAGTGCAGAATTCCTGACATTTCCAAATCCCAGAGCTCTGTGGTGTCAGGAGTGCAGAATTCCTGACATTCCCAAATCCCAGAGCTGTGTGTGTCAGGAGTGCAGAATTCCTGACATTCCCAAATCCCAGAGCTGTGTCTGTCAGGAGTGCAGAATTCCTGACATTCCCAAATCCCAGAGCTCTGTGTGTGTCAAGAGTGCAGAATTCCTGACATTCCCAAATCCCAGAGCTGTGTGTGTCAGGAGTGCAGAATTCCTGACATTCCCAAATCCCAGAGCTGTGTGTGTCAGGAGTGCAGAATTCCCAGATCCCGAAGCTGTGTGTGTGTCAGGAGTGCAGAATCCCCAGATGCCAGAGCACAGCTCAGTCAGGAGGGGCTGGAGCTCTGCTCCTTGGTGGCTCTCAGGGCTGTTTTTGTTTCCTGCTGGCTCCGAGCTCACTTGTGCTGCTGTTTTCCCAAGCTGGGCTCTGTGGGTTCTGCTTTCCATAGGACTGGGGCTGTGGCTTAGTCCTGATCCACTGCCTGAAGAATAAAGTTTAGGAGAAGATTTAATAGAAATGGAATTTTCAGAGAAATTAAAGTGTATTATCTGTAATGTAGACTACTCTTAGAATTCTGAGGAAGGTAAAAGCACTGGTTTTTAATATTTACCTGGAATAAAAAAGCTGAATCTGTCTTTCATGTTTATTAATATATGAAACTGATGTAAAGCATTCGGACCTCTTTGAAAATAACTTACATATCTTTTATGCCCAAAAATTATCTTGTGAAATTCATTTTCATGGCAAAGGGTGCTGCTTGGACGTACCCAAGATTTAACTCAGTCTTGCCTTGCCTCTAGTAGCTGAACAAAAACCCCTCCCTATTCTTGGGCCACAGACAAATGAACCAACTTTACAAACACACAAAATTCAGGAAACAATGTGCCTGAACACTTGTATTTGTGCATGAGGTAATGAATCATTTTTTACATTAGGAGGGCTGTACCATAGATCTCAATAATGCAATGCACACTGAGCCATTGCTTTCCTCTGCTCATAAATCAGGGCACAGTGCAGCCACCATCCCATTTTTGCAGTTGCAGGGCAGTAAAGAAAGAAGTTTATTGCAAGTTGGTAATAAGAAAGGAAGTAATGGCCTGGGAGGCACAAGGGTGAACGAGTTAATGAGTGAGCAGTTTGAGTTTTCTTATTGGTTTTAACCCTCTATAAATTTAATGGCTTCCTTTTAAATGCCTCTTAATGAGAAAAAGCAAAGTGTGAGTTACTTAATGGTGTTATTGAAGGCTTTCTCTTGTTATTGAAAGGGAATGGTGTAGTTTATCCAGAGTAAATCTCCAGAAAAATAACTTTACATCAGGGTGGGGATGCTCTGTGGGCCTGGTGTCAGCAGGAAGGACAAACTGCAGGGGTGTTCTCTGTCAGGGTAACTGCTGGAATAGATTAATTAGTCATCTTCATTAGTTTGTGGAGACTGTAATGAGCTCAGGAGGCTTGGGGATGTCTGTCTGCAGAGGAGCTGCTTCTCCTGAGCTGGGCTTTGCAGCCCAGCTGGCCCCAGTGCTTTATTCCACAACCTGTGCCCTTCCTCACCTCCTCAGCTGCTCCTGGGACACCAGCAGTTCTCCCAGGAAATTATCCTCGTGGGAATACTTGTCAGGAATGGTTCCACGGGATCTGTCAGCTGCCATAAACATCATTCCAGCTCTAGAAGTTTACCAATAATCCTTCCCAAAAATCAAGAAAAATAAAAAAGGGAATTCCTAGGGGTTTAGATGCTGGAGAGTCTGAAGTTCTTTGGAGGGGCTGGTAAATAATATTTTTACTAATGCATGATATTATGGGATATAACTCTAGAGGTTATAGCATAGGAAGCTTCTCATTATTTTACAAGTAAAAGCAAGGTATTTAAATAAATCAGATTTAAAATAATGGCATTTAAAAATGTGTTTTCAGTGCATTTTGTATTTGAACCAAATCAACTAAAAGCAAGTAAATACTCCATGGAGACAACACATATTTTCCTAAATTTTTCATGGAAATAAATTGTCATTTTGCACTCTTTTCTAACCAGTCATATGTTGCAACTGCAAAGATTTTCCAAGGGTAAAAAGACAACTTTTTCTAGTTAGGAATATAGGAAAAAAGATTAAAAGAGGGCTATGACCTGCTTTCATTTACACCACTATAGATCAGATTTAAAATATCTATTTAATTAGATTTGACCCGATTTAATGTTTAGACGTACGAGATTATGGGATGTGCTGAGGACAGTGGTGATGTTCCCTTTCAGGACACTCAGACTGGGAGATCCACGTGCCTCTCACGGAATATCCTGAGTCAGAAGGGACCCACAAGGATCCAAATGGCTTTAGAAAAACGTGGGGAGATGTCAGGTTAAAACTCTATAAACTTTCTCTGCTTTTCCCACGGCACATCTCAGAAGAATTTCAGGGGTAATGTCCCACCTTTCTTTGCCTCACCCAGCTGTCCACAGGGCAGATGTTTCCTGCCCCCAAAGTGCCTCCTTTACCAATCCCTCGTCCCTAACTCATGATTAACCTACAACAGTCTGAGCTGAGCCTGCTAATCACATTTTCATTGAACACTAATAGTAACAGTAAACATATATATCTGTATTTTTTTGTGATTCCACTGGTTGTGAGTCTTTTAGCTGCTCCAAATTAAGCCACTTTCCTACACAGTCATAACAGACCTCTTATCCTCAGAAATCTGAGCACTGGGTATGGCTAACCATGCACTGAGTATGTAAATGATGCTCCCAAAGAGCAAGAAGGTTAGATATTAATTAGATATTACACTTAGGAGACAGTAAACTCATAGAAATTAAATAGTCCAGGGGCATTTCAGCTCTGTGGAGGGCTGGTCTCCTCCTGGGCATGGAGCAGGAGATGTGATGCCTCGAAAATTGGCTGAATTCTACTTGACAGCTCCAACTTCTGGCACTGTTTGGTCAGGTGGTTGTGACACTGTGGGTGCTGAGCTCTGTCATCTCAGCTGAAGTGGCACAGCTCTATCTCTGCCCACAGCAAAATGTATTCCCCTGGTAAAAATCACATCAGATAGATTTTTTTCTTCTTTCCTTCTAATCTTTTTAGAAAGTGTTTGCTGAAGACATGAGAGCTGACCTGGAGAGACCTTACTGGCACTTTTTGGCTTTTGAAATCACCCCAGTACAGAACTGGCCCGGTGTGAGGTGGAGGTGAGCTGGCTTTGAGGGTTTCTGGGTCAGGAAGGTGCTGCCCCATGGCTGCTGCCTGGTTTCTCCTCTGGCACCCATGGGTGTGTCCCCTATCAGGGCTGGGACCTGGAGGCAGTGAGGCAGGAGGAAGATCTCTGGGATGCGCCATCTGCATGCAGGAGAAGCCTTACAGCTGCTGTTAAACCCAGCCATAAATGCATTCCTGGGAGGAGAAGGAGGCTCAGCAATGCTGTTTCTATCCACTTAGTAAGGGTACAGTGCTGCAGAACAGAACCTCCTGCGTGTACATCAAATCAGGCTAACAAACCTGGACTCAGGCGTGTGTAATGCTCACACAGAGCTCTGGCTTTTCAAACTCCTGCCTACAGGGACTGGAACTCACTTCAGTATTTTATAAATCAGTACATCAGAGATGAATATTTTGACCTGGACTCCACTCTTATTAATCAGGGCAATATGGGGATGTGTAAGATGAATTGTAAAGGATTGCTGTTCATAAAGCAATTCTGGCTTTCCTGAAGCCAGACAAGACCATCATATGTATCTTGTTGACCTTCTGCCTAGCACAGATCACAGAATTTTGCTTGCCATATCAGGGCCCAAATCCATCAAAAGCTCAGGAAGCCTTGCTCCAGTGCACTCTGGCCACAGAACTTGGTTGTTTCTTCAAGAAGGTTTTAAAGAAAACATCAATTACACTGAGAGCTGTGGCTGTCATCTTGTAAGTAAGAATCATAGAGTGATTTGGCAGTGCAGTGTACCTTTGGGAGGGATTTTCTCTCCTCTTGTAGCCTTTAAAGCTGCTCTAAAGGCCATTTAATATGCTGGGGGAGGACATCCTTGACTGCAGGCAGTGTCTGGCCTGGCCTGGCTCAGACTGTGCCTCAGCAGGGACAGCCAGGGGGTCTGAACCCTTTGCAGTGTTTATAGGTGTGTGCCTGGGCAGCTCCTGGAGGCAGCAGAACAACCATCAAGCAGCACTGAAAGGGAAATGTGCTGTAATTTAGCAGAGTTTGGGGGTTTTTCCCTGCTTCACTTCATGCTGAGGATCTTACTTGCTTTAATAAAAGTCCAGACTCTGATGTCTAAAATGGCTCAAAACAGATTTTATCCCCTTCATTCCTCAAATGAGGATAAAAAAGGTGTCCTGTCTTTTTCCCTTTATGCATTCATCTATTTATTTTACTGCAAACAGTACACTAGAACCACCCCTCTGTAACAGCTTACTAAAATCTTTCTTTTGAGTAAAAGTTCCTTTGAGTTGCAGCTTTCTCCCTGCCCATCGCCAGGGTTTGTGGCTGCAGAGCTCAGGTGTGGGTGCCTGGCTGTGTGCAGAGGTGTCAGTGCCGTGCAGGGAGGAGCTCTCTGGGAGCAGCTCAGGCTCCCAGGCCCTGCTGTGCTGCCTCTCAATGCTGCACTGTCCATTTTCCTGACCATTTGGAAGAGCAGCTCTCTGGGTGCTGGCTCTTGGCTTCTTTTTCCTTTCTCTGTCGAGGCTGGGATTGAAGGCACTTGAGATGATATTTCACCTCCAGGCTTGGATGTTTATTATTTCTTATCTATATAACAAGTCATGAGTTCTACAGCATTCCACTAACAAGGCTCAAAATGGCCAAGTCTCCTTCTCTACAAGGTCTTTTAAGGCTAAACTATCTAATTAAGAAATGACACCTAAATTATTTTCACTTTTAACCCAATAACCAGCCACCCATTCTTGCAATGGGGACTTTGCTGTCCAATTACACAAAACCACCCAAACCCATGGAGAAGAAGGTGAAGAAGAAAGCCCTAAAACCTATATATTTTATATATATTACTATATATATGACTATATTCCAAATAGCAATATATTATATATTACTGTATATATTACTATATTCCAAAAATATATTGGGACATGTATTACTATGCAGTCCTCCATCAGCTGTGGCAAAGTCAGCAAAACTCCCCAGTTCACAGTCATTGTTTGTTAAATAAATAAAAATTACATTAAGGGGTTGATATATATTACTGTATTCCAAAACCCCAAACTCTAAGTTTCCCACCCCGTGATATTACACACTTCTAATCAAACTACACACCCGCAATCCCAGTGCTATCAATCCATTTTAAAAGCCTTTTTGCATGGCCTCAGATCAAATATGATTTTTTCTTGTGGGTCTGTGCCCTTCAGCACAGAAAGTTTAAAATTCTCAGCCTCCAGGACTCTAACACCTGAGTGTAGCTGGCATTTCTTCATTGACAACTCAATTCTGATCAAACTGCAGCACTGTGAGGCTGAGCAGCCCTTCCTGCACCTGCCGAGTCCTGCTGAGCCTGACTTGGGCAGGTGGCCCTGGGGAGGGCTGCAGAGGAGCTGGCTTCACTCTCCAGCCCCAGGCTGCTGCTCCTGGGTGACAGAAATGCTGTGGGAATTGGAAAAATTGGAACTTCCACAGACACTGAGGGGTTTTATCTGCAGCCTTGGGAGAAGCTTGTATTGGTGTAAAAATAAAATACACAGTCATCAAGTAGAAAAATCATAAACTTATGTTTCTATGGTTGTAAGTAATAATATGCCTTAAGTAAGTGAGCAACTGTATTGATAAATAGTGAAGGGTTTATAATGTAGAGGTGTGGTTGTGTCGAGTAAGCAAAGAGTTTATAAATTATAATAGAAGCATTTGTGTGTGAGTGTGATAATAGCCCATTGGATAAAAGCATCTGCAGTGCAATAAAAGTAAGTAAAGGTGTGTCTTGGTTTGAGCAGACAGGTGTCTGCTGAGGAAGGCAGGAGCCTCCCCTGAAATGGAAAATGCAAACCCGCTCCCTCTAAATCATTATAATTTTGAAATTAAGGGGCTCTCAGGCAAACATATGGGAGCAGGAATAACAGTTCTTTACTAGGAAAATTAAAATAGAAATGCAATAGTACAGAAAAGAAAACAAACCACTGTCACGGTCAGAACAGGCCCTGGCACCCTGTGTGTCAGGGTGGTGGCACAGTCCCATTCCATGGTGGCTCAGCCCTCCTGCAGGGCCAGCTGTGGCTCTGCTGGAGCAGGGATCCTGGACAAGGGTGGAGTTTTCCTCTGGAGCTCCAGGGCTGCTGGAGATGGGCCTGCTCTCCCTCTGGGAATGCAGGGAGAAGAAAGCTGCTCCTCTGGGAATGCAGGGCAGAAGAAAGCTGCTCCTCTGGGAATGCAGTGAGAAGAAAGCTGCTCCTCTGGGAATGCAGGGGGCAAAGGCTGCTGTGCTGTTGCCAGGGTCAGGTTCTATCCAGGTAGGAATGCTTGGCTCCTGCCCTGGGCAGAGCATCTCCCATGGGATGATGGAATTTGATCAGCCATGCAGGGACACTCAGTGGCCATGGACAGCAGAGATCTCCTGGAGGGAGGATGGGTTGTGGGAGAGATAAAGAAACCTGCCCCATGAACAGCAGAGAACTGCCGCAGCTCTGCCAGCTGGGAACTGAATGCACACCCCCATTTCCAACCTAAGACAAGGTGATAGGTCAGAAAAGCAAAATAAACTTTGTAGCAACTGTCCATTGGGTTAGGATGTTCTATATGGCCTTGTAACAGAGAACTTGTGGCCACTTTGAGCTATGGCTGACTGCTCTCATAGATCTCACAGCTTCTGAGGCTGATGTTTGTCTGAGCAATAAATCCTTTGTGGCCTGATGATGGTGCCATCCCTTCAGTAAAAGCAGTGATAACAATAAAACACAAGCAGGATTTGGTTTTCTTTCCCAAGTTCCTAGCTCCAGCTGCCTGATTTGGCTCAGCTGCACGCAGCCAAGGGCCAGGTGCTGAGACAAGAAGTGATCTCCTGCTACTCTTACCGACTTTTCTGCCTTGTGCAGAGCCTGCTTCCCTCCTCAGTAAGGCTGAGGAGAGTTTTGCTGCTGCTCTAAGGTGTACTGAACTCCCCCTGGCTTTCAGATGCTGGTATTTTTCTCAAATGGAGTGATGCAACTAGGATATAGAAAGCTGCCTGGATTAAATATTTTTAACTTGAGCAACGAAATAAAACTTTTAATCCTCTCTGTGTATGGAGAATTTAGGTTTTCTTGGACATCAGTGATGTCTATATGGCTCTTGAATTAGAATATGATTCCCAGAATGAATTCAGACACAAGATGGCAGAATCAGAAAGAGGAGAATGAATCATTGTCACAAATACTACTCCTCTACTGCACTGACAAGGGAAGATAAAATGGAATCACTAAACCAGGCATCCACTTGTAGATTTGAGTTTGGATCTCCTGTACTGAGCATAAACATCTTTTTGCCTCGGTACTCAGTGGGAGGAGCATGTTCTGCCAGCGTGTTCCAGCCTTTGGCATTATTGCATGAGTAAGAGAGTGAATACAGAGAGGAGGGTAAGAAATGCCACCAGTGCATTCTTCTGCAGTGCAGTCCCTCCTGCTTTCTGAAAGTTGGTGTTTCTCAGTGAAAATAAATTGTTATTTCTTTCAGCAGGGGGGCATAATTAGAGCCATGCAGGAGGTTGATTATGTTCAATGTGTGAAGACCATTCAGAAAACTGGAGACAGAGGGAGGGAAATAATTTAGGCTGAGGAGAGTTTAGGCAACTTGCCTGGTTTTGGACAGTTGTAACACCTGTAAACAGGATTGGCTTTCTGATCTTTCACCTTTGCAGGCAAAGGGATGAGGTGCCACAGCCCCTAATCCTGCAGCCCAGGATGCAAAGGAGGGGAGATATTGGTGTAAGGAGCAGCTGGGAGGGAAGGTCTGGTTTAATCACTGGGGACCTGAGTGATGGTGGGATATGAACCTGAACTGCACATTTCCCTTAGACAGGAGCCACAGGATATTTTGGAAAGGCTTCTCAACCCCTTAATGTAATTTTAATTTATTTGACAAACAATGACTGTGAACTGGGGAGTTGTGCTGACTTTGCCACAGCTGATGGAGAACTTTGAATCTTGAGCAGCCTGGTGAGCAGAGCAGGGCTGTGTAAAATAACCTGCTCTGCCTTCTTCCTGTCCCCCTGGGGCTCAAAAGAGGGGAAAGAATATTTAGGAATTTTGAATTAAGTCACTTCATCAAGCGTTTTACCCTTCTGTCTTTTTCCTTCAGGTTAATGTGGTTACAACAGGTACAACTGTTCATTGTGCCTGTGTTTCTCTTGCTTGCTTTTTTTTGCCAAATGCACTTTTCTGATTTTTCAAGGGATGTTTTGCTCTGACCAAAGCCCAGTCCTGTGTTGGTATTGTCCCTTTTCCTCGTTGCAGTGACAGGGATGACATGGAGCAAGGTGCAGCTCATCACACAGGCTGTTTTCTGGACAGGATGCATCTTGTCCTCTTGGTGTTCATTTCCACGAGCCTCATAACAGAAGTCAATAAAAAAGCAACATGCTAGCAGTGATATTAGAAATTTCTAGAAGGAGGAAAGGTCTGTGAGTTAGAACTAGGGCAAGGACTCAGCAGAGAGGTTTCAACTTCCTCCAGGTTGCCTTTGTAGAGCTGTGTTTTACTTCCATTTATCCCTCCTGAGGTGGTAGTGTGTTTTCCATTAAGGGCTGGAATCACAGTGATGACCTCTGCAAATGCAGGGAATGGATTCTGCCCCCAGTGGGTTACAGTGGATAATTATCTGTGCTGGTACAAAAGGACAGCCTGTTTTCCTGCATCATTAGCTACAATGTGCAGTTGAAAGAGAGAAAACTTCTGCTCCTTTTCATTCACACACTTGATGCCCACTACCCTGGCTTTGTATTCAGGATGAGGTGTACTTGTGTCATTCTCTGAATGACATTGCTCTTCTCTGAGTTCCTTTTTTCTTCTTGAATTATTGCAGTCTTTTAAAACCATCAGTGCATACATATCCTGCAGCTGGACTTCTCTGCAAACATGTGGAAAAAAAAAAATTCTCTCCCAAACATGATGATTGCTCAATGATAATGGCTGTAATAAAATATTTCAGTTCATCTGTGCAGGCCTCTGTGATCCATAAACATTACTGCTGCCCAAAGAACAACACAGGAACACTCAGTTGTGAAAAAGGTCAGAGCCAAACTGCTTTTTAGGGCTGTGTAAAACACGGCAGAGAACAGGGTTGGCCAAGTGCAGGTCATGTGAGAGTTTTACAGCAGAGCTGAAAATACTTTAATTAAAAAAGTATTGGAAGTCAAGGTCACAGCCTAAGGTGTCTCTGGACATTTGTATTGGATGTGTGCCTATGCTGAGTTTAATGTGTGCTGGGTGCAAACTGACCTCTCTGGGAGGGAATCTTCTCCAGCAGGCATTGGGAAACCCTTTAACACAAACCCAGCCACAAACAAACAAGGGAATTCTGGTTTCTGCATGAGAAGACAGGCAGCAATAACTGGCTGAAGTTAATGAGCTGCTCTGAACAGGGAACCTGCCTCTGCCTGGGTTTGTCAGTGACAGGAGCTGGGTGGAATTCCAGCATTCAGCCCAGCCACACCTCAGCCTGCTGCCCTCAGCTGTATTTTAATTGAGGCTTGTAATATTTTAAGACAGCTTTGTCTTCCCAGATCTCAAAGCAAATGGATTTGTAGGTCCCTTGGCTCCTGTGCTATACACATGAGCTGTCTTCCCACAACTTAGGGAGGGGTAAAACAATTAAAATGTCATTCACACAGGGCTCAGCAGCTGAAGGAGCTCAATATTAATTGCCTAGAGGGTATTTCCTGGCAAAAGAGACTTAATACCATGACATTCTGTGCCTTTCTGTGCAGGGTGAAAGAGCAAAGGGAAAAGACCCTAAAGCTGTTAAAAGGATTTTAAACAAAGTGAGAGTAAAACATTGAGGCAGGTGAGTTTTCATGAAGTACCCACAGAGGGTGATACAAAATCACTGCAGGTTGCTGGGCTGCAGCTGGACTTTGCACCACTCATCTCCAGCCCGGCTCTTGGATCTTCAGCCAGTTCTGAATCCAGCTCAGTCTGCTCATTATTTTCTGATACTATATTATATTAAAGAATACTGTACTATACTAAAGAATACAGAAAGGATACTTACTGAATGCTATAAAGATAATAATGAAAACTCGTGACTCTCTCCAGAGTCCTGACACAGCTTGGCCCTGATTGGCCAAAGAGGGAAAACAACTCCCAGCAGAACCCAATGGAACAATCACCTGTGGGTAAACAATCTCCAAGCACATTCCACATGAGCACAGCACAGGAGAAGCAAATGAGAGAAGAATTGTTTTCCTTTTCTCTGAGGCCTCTCAGCTTCCCAGGAGAAAAATCCTGGGCAAAGGGATTTTTCCTAAAAATGTGAATGCCACAAAAAGTTTCAAAGGTCATATAGACAATAGACACTGAATCATACAAGTGTCATGATGCAGAATCATTGGTCATTCTGTATCATACAGACAACAGACACCTGAAATCCCCTTAGCAGCATTCACTTTCTAGCCTGTATGACTGCTATTATGATGTTACAAGGGGAACAGTGGGAGTTAGGAAAACTGGAATTTTCTCCCCACCACTGGTTGTTAGGTTATTGTGGGAGAAGGGTTATGGTGCTTCTGAGGCTGTTCTCTGCATATTGGGTAAGGCACATTGAGGCTGCATCCCTGCAAATGGGCTGAAGAGCACCCATCATGCTGGATGAGGAGCAGGGCTTCTCTCCAGAGGGAGAATTCATTCCTGTTTGGTGAGGCAGGATGCTGAAATCAGCTGATGTAAAGTCTTATGTGCATAGATAAGAACATGGAAGATTAAGATATATAAAAGGAAAAGGAGGAAAAATTAGATTTTTGTGTTGATCTTCTTTTCATGCCCTTCAAAACATACAGCCAGGTGCTTGAAGTCAGAGATACGGTGGTTGGCCGTTTTGGTGGCAGCTGTCATTGAGAAGATAAACATTAGTCAAGGTTTGTATTACTTAGAGTAAAACTAGGAGTAGAGGACAGGTGAGGGAAGGGGCAGGATTCATAAAGTCAGAACCTACAGCACAGCGATGCTGTGCTCTTCTTTCCTTCAAGAAACCAAGCATTAGAAGTTGTTTTCTTGCTCTGTTCATTATTTTCCAACACTTTCATTTTCCTCCTACACCAAGTGCTGCAAGCTCCTCTCGCTTTCCCCACCATAATTTTGGTTGGAATCCTTGTGTGATTCAGTGTGGCCACTGGGGAAACATTGCTTTAATGATTTGGTATTTAAGTGCTCAGTGTTCCTTGCCTCACAGAGGAGTGGCAGCGCTGACAAAGTGCAGGCTGCCCATGGGGAGCTCTAGATCACTGCAGAGACGAGTTGCTATGGTAATACATTACAGAGCAATGAGGGATTTGGGAAGATGCATCTGACAGTTCGAGGTAAAGGATCATCATTTCCTTGCAGCTTGCAAAAAGTGTCATCATTGGAATTTCAGTTGGCTTATTTTTCTTTTCCCTTTGCTTGCGTGAGGTGACATTTCTGCACAGCCCCGAGCACGCTGGAGAACAAAAAGGAAAAGGCTCTGTCCCCATGTAGGCAAGAGCTGAAATAAAACCAGAAGGAAGAGGTCACTTCTGCAGCAATTAATGAAGAATATGGTTGAGTGACTGCCCAGGTTCTCTGCATGTCCTTGCCTCTCTCTGCCTTGAATACACAAATCTTCATTTTATAGGCATGAGTGATGCATGAAAGGCAAATATGGAACTTGGGAGAAGTAGTGTCTAGTCATAAGACAGATTGTAAGATAGAGTAAATATTCCTGAGAATAAGGGCCAAAAAGAGGAAAGTTAACAAAGGAAAAATTAACAATAGAACCCCCCCACCCCCAACTTGTTTCTCCAATGTGCATGGAATTAGAAAAAAAAAGAGGCAGTAATGACAAAACTTGAAAAATCACTGTAATATTTTCATTTGAAAACAGATCAGTAACACCAACAGGTGTATTTTCTCTTTTCAACTTTTTCTTAAGATATTTGTCTAAGTATTTACACCTATATTTTATCTAAGCATGAAGACAGAAGTGGGATAATTTTTACTTTCAGTAGTTTTGAATTCCCCCAAACCTAAAGAGGTTTCTCTAGGGCAGGTGCAGGCACAAGAATTGCATTTTAGTGTGTGTCTTTGGCACTCTAGAAGTTTCTGTGGTGATACTTACAATTAATCTTCTGGATAGAGATCTGCAAGATGTGGCTTTCCAATTCTCAGCCATCCACAGGTGTACAACTCTGGATGTTAAAGCATCCATGGGCTGTAGGACGGGTTTTGTTTGTTGGGTGGTTTTGGTTGGCTTGTTTTTGTTTGTTTTCAAAAAATGACCCAGCATTGGTTTTTAGAATTCCCAATCTCAATGCCTGAATTCTATTAGCTTTTAAAAGGATTTGTCTTCCTGAGGGCCTTGAACAGTCCTGGAAAACACAGCTCATACATCAAACGTAGCAAGGGTACTGAAGTAACCCATTCCCAACCTCAGGTAAAGTCCTTCTCTTAATTCAGATATCAAATTAAGGCTTACTGTTCAGCATCTTAGCCCCAGGCAAGATTAGAAGCTTGAGCTAAGAGCAGACATCTGCTGTTAGGGGAACAACCAACCTAAGCTGTGTTGTGTAACAAATCATTTCCTCCTATTAGATTTGTCACAAATGCATGAGGAATGGTAATTCCTTGATCTAATATCAACCCTTTGGGAGCAATGTGTTTGAATGATGTCATTACATAATGTTTGAAGCTGTTAATGTGATTACCTGGAAGCACTGGAGAGACACGAGGCTCGAGGAGACTGCAGAAGGGTTTGGCTGTGCTTGTTCTCACAGCACTGCTGCCCTGAGAGCCCGTGTGGCACAGCTGAAATCCCTCCCTTTTCCAGGATTGTTTTTTATTCTTGCTGCTGGCCCTTGTGGCAAACGCCGCTGCAGTTTAAAAATCATGAGGGGGTGAGTCGAGGGCTTGAGCTAGGAATGCACCTAAGTTAGTGAAAACTATATATATTTTGATTAGGAGCTTAAATGAATTAAGGGGTTAAGTTAGAAATGTAGTTAGCAAAGATCATATACTTGAGTAAAGCTTAACAAGGATATTAATTGATACCAGGTGGGGATAACTGCAACAATGACAGGTGATACATGAGGTATTGTAAGAGGGCAGGAGCCATCAATACCACTGGGCTCTAGGAAGGAGAGGAGGTTTGGGCTGTGACCAGCAGGCCAAGGAGCTCTGCCAACTTGACATGGGTGAAGAGTTTACCATGAGGAAGAGGTCTTACTTCCTCTTCTGAGCCCACCAACCCAATTAAAGAGGACAATTGGGCAGCCATAATGGATGTTCAGCTAATTATAATACAAGGTGAGAGAGCTAATGATTATGTAATAGGTGTTGTAGAAACTATTTGTATATGTGAAACCTTTTTGGATAAATAGAGAGCAGGAGTTTGTGACTCTTTGTACATGTCTCTGGGAGGTTACTCCCCACGTGTCCAGGGCTGTAATTAATACACTCTCTTTTCCAGTTTAAGTAGTTGAAGAGTTGTCTGTCTGTGCTTCAAGGGGAAGAACCCAAATGTCAGGGCAAAAGATTTTCAGGCTGCAGAACAGGGCACAGGGTGAGAGAGCTTGGCTGTGATCAGCCAGATGAGCTCTCATTCTTCTCCTCACGATGTTTGCACTACAGGACAGTCACCTCTGGAGCCTGGGGTGTTGGGCTGGATTTTTTTGATTTTTAGTAATTTTGATTTTTAGTAATTTTTGATTTTTAGCAATTTAGTAATTTCCGCCATAGAGGATCGTGCAGCTCAGTTGGGGCACAGAATAAAGGGGGATCTCTGCAGGCAGAAGTGTCCATCAGAGCCTCTTTGTGTTGCAATGAGGCTCTTTTTCTGCAAATGTTTGATTGCTGCTCATTCTGCTAAAAATGCTAACAAATAAAAGTCCTTGTTATTTTCACTTCCACAGAAACCCTGTTTTCATTCCATACTTTTGTCCTGATTCCTACACTTTGATATGGATTGCCTGGTTCTTCCACAGAAGTGTTGGTTTGTATTTTAAAGAGAGAAAAGGAAGAAGGCATGGATTTTCTTTTCCTTTTCTAAAGTGTTCTAAAGTGACTAAATCTGGATTTTACAATTTCTGTCTGTGTGATTCTGCTGAAAAATGCATGAGCTGTTCTAGGCACATCTGTAAAGTGCTCTGAGCAGTGCCTGTAGTACAAATGATGTCATGCCCTTCCAGTACTTGTCTGGTGAAGATCAGAGACAAATTAATTAAACTATGTGTTCATCAAAATAGAGCTTTTTTTTTTTTTTTCTTACCAGACAATTTTCAGTGAGAGCATGTAGCACATCTATTGATTATGGGTGGTTTTTATGACAATGGAACCTGAACATGTTTTAATTTGGGGAGAGTGGATCTGACTGAAGTTTTCCATCCACACTGTTTATAATGTCCTTTAGTCATGGTGCTCTTGGGTCTCCATCCCAAATGGAAATGCCTCTCATCTGAAACTTTCATCCAGAGCACACATTACTCAAATATTCCTCTGCAGACCCCTGCTGAGGCACTGGGGGTGTCCAGCCTCTGATAGAGGTGAGAATACACATTTGCTTCCTGGAATATAAACCCTGACAACAAAATATTTGACCCAGGGCTTCATGTGTAGTCAAACAAGTACCTGTATGATTTCTTCTTCACCATAAGTTCATTGCCTACATTTGAGAACTGCTGAGCCAGGTTCACTGGTTCCTGGCACTTCTGCTGAGAAAGGGAAGAAGAATTGTGCCCCTCTCCCCCCTTTGGCATGGATTGAGTCAGGGTTTACACCACTGCATCAGTGGTCAGGTTCTTGAGACACAGAGCAGAAAGAATGCTGCTCTGTCTCCTCTCTAGATCTGCTGTGCCTTTTTCAGAGCTCTGGAAGAGCCTGTTCAGAGCCGGGAATTGAGGTCTGGGACACTGCAGCCTGCACGTGTGGCACAGATTTCTCTGACCTGCTGTGGCTGTTACACTGATGGGGATCAAAGTCCTTTAACCAGCTTTAGGCTTTCTTTGGATTGACATGCAAACACTTTCTCTGCACTTAAACATGATTTCAGGTTGATCAAAACCACTCTGAGTGTGGTAAAATTGATCTGAATTTGTAAATGGCTGCTTATGGTTAAAGTATTGGAAGAGATTTTTAAAGACAGATGTAATAGTAAGAGTTTGTGTTCAAGGGGAATTCAACACCTTGTCTTTTATGACATTTGCATTAAATTTCCTGCTTGTTTAGATGGCATATTTCAGAAATATTTTGGTCACCTTATTGGCATAAAGAAAGCAAAAGAGGTTTTAGGTGTTACAAGTGTTAGGCTCTGGCAGTGTTAAATCTGGGTTAGATATTGAATACATGGTTGTCTTCAGGGACAACTAAAAACACATCTCTATGCTCTTTTTTAATGTGGGGTTTTTTTCCTTGGTTTTGGTGTGGTTTTTTGTTTGTTTGTTTTTTTATTTGTTTATGTTCTGGGCAACAAAGATGCCTTAGCTTATCAATAAAGTATCAACAAATGGGTCAAAAAAGTTTCCCACCCTGATAACTCCATCTTGACTCCATACATATGCCTTTGTAGCTTGAGATCTTTCATTGGGGACAAGCTGCTTTATTTATGGCACAATCTGAAAAACAGGTTCAGAGAAATAGCATTGACCTATATATAATTATTTGATCTAGATATTGGAGGCTGAGTCAACTCTGGGGCACTTCTCTTCCCTTCCTTTCTTCAATTTACTGCTACTTATTCTTATCAAATCCAGTTAACTATAAATTCAGGAGGAGACAGGAAGCAGACTATAGATCCATCTGAGCATTATGAGCTCCTGTCAGTAAACCCTGATGAGCTGAAAAAATCCAACAGCCATTAGCAGAAATCTTTCATCCCTCTTTTGTGTCTTAAATCCAGAGGCTCTATCAGGCTTGTCCTGTTCATTCACACATGCCTTCTCTTGTAGGTTCCTTTTTCTTCCCAAGAATTTCTGCTATTGAAAGGTAAGGTGGAAGTTCCTTGATTTCCAGTGCCGTCAGCTATAGGTGGAGCTCCTAAAAAACACTGATACCGCTGTTGCAGGCTCCTCTGTAAAGTCCTTTTGTGCTGTATTGTGGGAAATGACCTCTGCAGGCCCAGCAGAGGATATTTATTTACCTGATCTCTTCAGATCAACTTCCACTCTCTGCATCCAGCTCTGCTAAACTTGCACTTCCCCGTGCTGTGGAGCTCTGCCCTTGTTTTGGCAGCTTTTCCATCCTCTCTTTCGTGCTCCCCTTGGTGCTGTGACCGGCACAAGGATGTTGTAGCCTTGTCCAATGCTGTCACCAGCGTGCCAGGGTGTATCCAAACTGGATCTGAGCTCTCTGGGGCAGGGATTGCACTGGGTGTGCAGTGGGACAGGGCAAGGATCAGTGTGGGAGCAGCACACGCTGCTAAAACTCAGCTCATTCTCCATGGGGCTTGGAAATAAGGATTTGTGCAGAGTTTTCACAGAGAGAGAATGAAATGATGCCTCAGGTTTAGATTTTATATTTTTCAGATTCTGTGCTGCTTTAGTGCAAGGGTCTGGGCTTCACATTAGGGGACAGTAAGCTCTCTTCGTAGAGTAGGGAGACAAAACAATTCCTTCTCCAGCTGGGGACCAAGGACAAATGATCCAAATCTCAGCCCAAGAGCACAAACAACGTGGGCTGAGGAGAGAAAAACAAGCAGGATGGGAGTGCATGGGCTAAAGCTGGAATTGGACAATGAACTGCAAGATGCAAATGGAGCAGAACTGATCAAAGGGAGAAACCCTGTGACTGGTCGTGCATTTTGGGATCATTTTGGTTCACCTTGGGTGCAGCCCTGGCTGGGCTCTTGTGCTGCCCAAGGTCTTTTTAATAAATCCCTACTTTATTCTTCAGTTCCATCTAGTCTATGTTCTAGGGCAGTCTTCTCAAGGCATCAGTCCTGGTGGCCATGAAGGGACAGAAGGCATATGGAAAACCCCTGGACCAGTTCCTGTCCCCTCTCCTGCCAGCTGCAACCAAAACAAAGAGCATGAGTGTTCATCTTTAGGGACACAGAAAGAACCTGTGGGAATCTTCAATTAGCACAATTACTGATCAGCTAATTTAGACCGCTGGTACCCTGTAGGGTATTTTGGAGATGATTTCCACAAATTCACCTGCTGAAGGAGTTAAACAGACCCTCCTTTAAGTGCCCAGCTGCTCCTCAGACCTGGGTGCTAAATGCTGTCAGCTCTTGGAAACCTGAGTTTTAATGAACTTCAACAGATGAGGGTGCTGAGAAGTCTGTGCTTTATTTCTATCAGCTTTAAAGGCAATGAGCTCCAAATCTCATGATCTTTGTTTCTAAGGATGTTGGATAGTCTCAGTAGAAGCCCAGTGGTGCATTTTCACCTGTGCAAGACTCTTTACCCTTTTATTTTCTTTTTATAAATAAATACATTTCTAGTCTGTACTTTGTGGCTTGCTGTAGAATAGTCTTACAGGAGATGACCTGGAAAATAAAATAAATGAAAAACAGATTGTGGCTTTTAAGAACCATCTATGGATTCAAAATACAGGGAAATTGTGATTTGGGAACTCTTTTCATGGCTTTTTCTTTTGGCAGCATAAGATTTAGCAGCATTAGCAAACCTGTGTATGAAGTCTGAACATTTCTGTTCCCTTCTGAGGGTAGAGAGCACTTTTTCTTCCCACCCTACCTATGTCATATGGTGTTTGTATGCTGTTTCTTCTCTTCATAGCACCCTCTTGATCAAAGAATAAAGAAAAAACAACAAAAAAGGGAGACATTTATAGGCACTCCATCTTTTTAAGCCCTGTGAAAACTGAAACAGTCAGGCTTTCAAGGTGCATTCAGTATTCATCAGGCTACAGAAAAATAGAACAATATGGGGCCTAAAAGATAGTGAGGAAGTGTGGGGGTTTAAATCATAATTGAATTCAGACTGTACGGATCAAGGAAGGGAGAAGAGAAAGGTATGAACCCACTGAAGCAGAGGTGGGGATAGAAGTTCCTTTGCTTTGTGCTTCTTTCCAGACTACAGTGGCAGGAGGCTTGCACTGACTGCAGCAGAAGAACCAGCTAATGACAATCACATTTTATTTTTACAGGGAGAAATACTTAATAGAGAGTGTACTGCTGTGACCAAGGGCTCTGTGAGCCTCAGAGAGATCCCTAAGCATTCCTAAACAAGCCTTTTCAAGTTTCTCCTCACCTTGAGAACTCTACAGAACAGTTACTTGTGAGGATAAATACAGAGCTTACCAGAAAGTCACAAATGCTGAGGGGACAGGGACAGCCCAGGGAACTTAGGGGAAAGTGCCTCTCCTATCCAGGCTTCTGTTTTCAGAAAAAAACCCCTTTTTCCTAAAGTTGGGAGTGGTTTATCCATTGTTTCTATTCCAGAGCTCCAGATTGCAATTCCTTTTACAGTTCTATGTCAGGCCCAGGAAAGCCTTGAGAGGTGTAGGCAGCTCACAGTGACAGCTGCACCCCTGATACGAAGCACTGCTTTTTATTACATATGGAAATTCTTCCAGAGAGCTCTTTCAGAGCTCAGGGAGATGTAATGCTTCATATGCACTGATTTATTTATTTTAAAAACACACATTGTAAGTCCTTGTTAACTCAAGGTAGAAGGACCAGAGCACACAGAGAACTCCCCATGAGCTCAGACTCTGCTGTGCCCCAGGCTGAGCCCAAGAGCCACGTCAGGCTTCTGGGGCTCCTGGGCATGTTTTGTTGAGACATGATTTGATTTTTCATTGCTGGCTTGTTAAAAAACCTTTGCTTCTCAGAAAAGTTTCAGTGTTGAAGAACCCTTGTTGAGATTCCAGCAGGTTTTTCAGCTTTAGAGCTTGGTTTGTGATTTGGGCAATTTGGAAAATGAGAGCAATCTTGACATTTTCACCCAGCTGCTTTAGAATAACAACCCTGATTCCTGAAATATTTTAGGAAATATTTTTCAAGAGGCAGAAAACCATTTTGCAGACAGCATTTGAATTCAGAAAATGTAAAAGCTTCTTCTAGAAAGTCAGAATTGTTAAGATTAATTAAAAATTTTAAAAGAGTTAATTCCTTCAGTATTTTTCAAGCCTGACATTCAAGATGCAGAGATGCACGTAGCAAACATTTGTTAAGCTTTGTAAAGTAAAAGAATAAAATAAAAATACTTAAGACATCTTGTCAACTTGGGCTTCTGCATATTTTTGTGTATGTTTTTTAGGACTCATGTCTCTGTACAAGTCAAGCTTTCTCCTGTTTACTTTTGATTAAACAACCTTGCATAGATAATTATAATTCACTGAAATCACCCCAAACTACTTTTGATTTACTTATGTGATGGATGGTATTTGATTTGTATGTTTATTTTGCATCAGAGTGGTTCATGGGTTAGAAAAAAATGTTGTTCTTTCTGGAGAACAGAGAGTTTTCTTTTGCCCTTGAGAACAGCTACACTCACTTGGGGTTATGTGGTGAAACAGGAGAATCTGGAGGTGTCATTACCACAGAGCAAGGAGCAAACAGGAATTGCTGCCTCAGAGGTGACAGAAAGAACCTTCCTGGAGTTTAAGAAGAGGCTGCTCGAAGTTCTCTGTGAATTGGAAAGCCAAAGGATTGCTGGGCTAAATCACACCTGAAAAATGAGGTTTGTGAGGGCACTGGTGAGGAGGTTACTTGGACTAAGTAATAATGAAAGCAGAATCTCCCTGAGAGCTCTGGCAAGCTCAGGGTCTTGTCTAAACCCATCCACGGGCTTACAAGAACCTTAACCAAGGGATAACCTTGAATTTCTTAGAGAAGGGAAAAGATTTGCTCTCTGGCAGTTGGATAATGGCACAGGGAAATCTCGTTGGTTTGGAAAAATACCTCAGCAGTGCCAGCAAAATGTGAGGTGTCTTCTGAACAGCCTTGGGAGGTTATCCTGGTGCACAGGAAAATTACCAGACACAGAGAGAGCAAATGGGTGGAATGAAGCTTATTGTATTTGCAGGCTGCCCCAATGAAGGAAGGAAGAAATGATGAATCTGACTCCATGTTCTCAGAAGGCTAATTAATTACTTTATGATACTATATTCTAATAAAGAATATTAAACTGTACTAAAAATACAGAAAGGATACTTACAGAATGCTGACAAGATAATAATGAAAACTCGTGACTCTCTCCAGAGTCCTGACACAGCTTGGCCCTGATTGGCCAAAGAGTGAAAACAACTCCCAGCAGAACCCAATGGAACAATCACCTGTGGGTGAACAATCTCCAAGCACATTCCACATGAGCACAGCACAGGAGAAGCAAATGAGAGAAGAATTGTTTTCCTTTTCTCTGGGGCTTTCAGCTTCCCAGGAGAAAAATCCTGGGCGAAGGGATTTTTCAGAGAATGTGAATGCCGCATGGAATGAAGCTGTACTGCAGCATGGGGGGCAAAGCCTGACTTTGGGCCCTGTGTGCCTGAAGTAGGTCAGGTTTAAAGGCTGTGCTGGCTCCCCAAACACCTGCTCAGCTCCGAGGGTGAGGGGCATATCAGGTACAGCAGGCTGGGAGCACTTTCCATTTTCAGTCAATTAATCCTCTCACAGCATGAAATAAAAAAGATCAGAACATGATGTTAAACCTCATTTTGTATTTTCAATTACTAGAGGATAATTATTTTCTTTTTAAGTCTTGGAAGATGACATGATCTGAATACTCGGCTACCTGGCACTTCTGCTTGTGTTCCTGGAAGCAGAGAGAGTTCAGCTGGGGCAATGCATGAGATAATTAGGTTTATTTTGTATCTACCATCCTCTGGAGAGAAGTGCAGCACTTCAGTCTTAGGTTTGGGGATTTTGGGCTTCATAAGGCAAGAGTACAGCTGCACAGAGTGAATTTTGTGTGTGGCCTGGGAGCAGCAGAAGGTGGCTGAGGTGCTTTGGACAGTAGTTCAGTGCTAAGTAAACATGATAGAACAAGGTTTTCGTCTTGTTAGCCCTGATTTCTGCAAGTGAGCACAGGGGAATAATTCACAAGAGTTTTCAAAGAGAATGGATGTGTTTTTGAAAATAATTGTGGGGTAGAATTTGGAATATCGCAGGTTTCCCATTTCTTTGAGTGGAAAATAATGAGATTTTAATTGTGTGTGTGTGTGTGTGCTGGGTGTATAATTCCCTTTTATTGTGCAGGCCTGCTCTTCTCCTTGCAGATTTTTAGTGGATGAACTCCAGCGATTTCAAAGAAGAAACGTGAAGGAAAATGTGAAAGGCGCCAAATATGAATGTGACCGAAAATAAAAGTATCAACAGACTTGGCTCGGGTAATAGGTTTTGGCATTGTTAGGATTAAAAATAAAAACAACTGTATGAAAAGTACCAGATGTAGCATAACTTAAAATAAGTAAAGCATTACTAATGCCAAGTAAAAGAATGACTATTTAAAAAGGTATCAGTGCAGTGTAATTGCTTTCTCTTCTACACGGAGTCTCTGGAGATGTCAAATTTGTATGCTGATGCTTTTCTTCTCTGGGTGCAGCGAATTGCACCTAATTTGGCACAAATTTCTGCTTCTCTAACGTCTTTGCTCCTTTGGATTCCATTGAAGTTAAGAAATGCAGTGGTCTGGGTGACTCACGATGCTGTTAGTGTTTCAGAAAGCATCCCTGTGATGAGGTTCACCTTGGGCAGGACATGGAAAGAGGTCAGGGAATGAAAATATTAAGAAACACTTTAAGAAAACAGAATTCCCTATTAACAGCCTTCCCAGTGAATTTTGTACATCAAGTTGCTGTGCTGGAGATCACATTTCCCATGCAGGTGTTTTCCTTATGCAGTAAACAGTCCATGGAAAAAATTTTTCCTTTGGAGCACAACCAACACACCACAGTCTCTGTATTTTTTTGGGAAGCAGATATTGATTATGTTTTATCTTTTGATCTGAAAGAGCAACAGGAATGTTTATTTTTATTGGCAGCTGACAAAACCAGAGAAATACATTCATTATTTTAATATGTACCTTCAGTTTCATCAGCCATTAGCATGGGAGATACAATACAGTGTATTTTTTTGTCAGCTTCAGTGGACTTTGCATATGTGAATTTTGACCTAAATATCTCCTCTTGAAATGTTTTTTTTTCCTAAAAGGGCATCCACAATAGAAGTTTCAGGGAGGGAAATGGCCAGTCCTTGCTTTTTGTGGAAAATGTTTCTTCAAGTATTGAAACTGTCAAGAAATCTTTATCAGAGTGAGCTGTCCATAAGACTGTTTCACTTCAGGTGTGCAATTTCAGCCAGTAACAATTAACAGTAACAGCCAAGTGCAGTATGAAAATTGTCTGTAACTTATAACCAACCCTGGGGGTATTCACTGGGAGGAGAGCTAAACCTGTCAGCCAGACTCTTTAGTACTTTGAAAGTTGAAACTGGGATGATTTGGGGTAAATTCTCAAAAGTATTGAAGCTTTCTATGATAGCTGAGTCTAGTAGAAGTTCTAAAATACATCAACCCCTTTCAAATGCAGCTGAGTCCATTGCTAGGAAACTGGAAGCAGTTCCTGTTAGTTAAAAAATGGAAGGAAGAAGGACTCAAAAGCAGCTGAAAATTTGCAGAAGCCTTTTCCCTCATGCAAACAGTGATGGAGCTGTGAGATTATTAAGATGCATGTGCCACATAACATTAGAAGCATTTTCTGAACTGTGAATTCAGATTTAATCAGTTACATATTTTATTCTTGTTGAAGCAGAAGGCCGGTGTAAAGTTCTTGTGATGTTTTGCTGTTTCATGTGGAAGGAAATCAATATATCTGAACATATTTGTGGTGGATTTGGCAGTGGGAGGGTAAAATGTGGCACTTGGGGGCATGGTTCAGTGGTGGACCTGGCAGTGATGGGTTCATGGCTGGACTCGATGCTCTTAGAGGGATTTTCCAGCTGTAAGGATTCTATGATTCTGTCCTTAAAGGTCTTTTCTACCAAAATGATTGTATGATTCTGTGATTTAGTGATCCTAGCTGGGTGTGGTAACAAAAACAGACTAGAGAGACACAAGGGTGACCTTCTGGATAATGCTGTGAGTGTGATTCAGATGAGACAATGATGAATGGAGCTGCTGCTTTTGCTCTAAAATCTAAAATCTATTATGCAGGTGTGTATAAAGCTGGCACGGGTTAGTTGGCTGCTAATGTAAGAAGAAATGTAAATGTTTTCTGTCAGGTTCTTCATTTCATTTCATGAAGCACCAGTTGGTTTTGTGCTTACTTCATTGCACTCAAACTGCAGGATTCTCAGCTCAATTCTACACCACAACACCATAAAGTCAGGTATAAGCTCTGTGAATAATGAAATAATGTTAAGCAAATGAGACCGGTGTGGAATAAAATACACTAATGTAGCTTTCACTAAATATGTTCAACATACAGAATTTGATATATTTCTTGTTTAAAAACATCTCCCCCAAAACAAATTTAAAGCAAGTGCCTATGAGATGGACATTGCTCTTTGGGAAGGTGGGATGGCTGAGGTTTAGCAGCATTCTGTTTTGTGCTTGTGAAATAGCAACATTGTGGTTTACCCACTATTCCATGTTAACAGCCATAGCTAGATTTACAAACCAGAAATGGTTTTCTATGCCATCTTGCAGATGATGTTTTTCATATTTTTTGATGTTGGTTGGAAACCTAACTTGGAAGCCTTGACTAGAAATTTTAGGCTAAGAATTTCCTAACAGACAGATTTTTTTTGTTGATATTGTTAGTACCCAACTCCTCGGGTGTCCAATTTGAGATGCAGTAGATGTGTGATTTTCAGATAGGAGAGTTCAGTGTCTTCTGAAAACAAAGACCCTTAAAATGTCTTGAGGTGAGCATATAAAAATGAGTGAGGTCCTGCTTAACAGAGCTGTCTCTCACCATCCACTTCCCCCCAGCATTTGTAATTCCAGCTCATTGTCCCTCTGAAGGCACCATGCCCCGTGGCTGTTTTGGCCTGGAAGCACCAGCACTGTTCTCTGTCAGACTCTGAGAGCAATGAGGGAGAATACTGAGGAGTAGAGGGTCCTCTCCACAGTTCCAGTGATTAACAGAGGGATGGGATTCTGCACAAAGCCTTTACCTGCTGCCAAAGAAGCCCCAGCACCAAATTACCCCTCACTCTCCCTCTCTTTTGATCAGCGTCTCGCTCAGCTCTGAGCAGCTCTCAGCCCTTTCATGCACAGAGCCACAGCAGCAAAACCAGACGTGAAGAGGTGACACATTCAGAAGCTCTAAAGAAAAGGAAAACCTGGAGAGATCTCCCCGTACACCCCTGTTCCTGTGTGTGCAGGTTATATCTGCTGTGTGTATGCAGGAGAGAGAACAAGGCACTGGACTAATTAATTTTCCCCTCTCATCTGTTCTTTGTTCATGCTGAAGTGATTTGTGCAGTGAAATTTGGCTGAGGAAGAACACTGGCACATTGCTGCTAATGATGTCACTTAATAAATGCTGCCACTGTGGGGATGAGCAGGGAACTAGGAAGCACCTAAACTGCACTAGATGCATTAGGTGGATCTGTGCTAATTTAATTCTGGTTTTGGAAGAAATAGTTCACAACCTTGCTAAGTGTGGGCAGTACACTGCAGTGATATCTTTTCCCATGAATTCATGAAAAGAGGATTATTGTCAAAATCTGTTTCTAGCAATTTGCACAGTAGAGAATTGCTACAGTATCCATTAACTTAGTTTAAATCTTTATCAAATGATCCATTTTTTAACTGTTCTATAGTTCATAGCGCTTAAATTCTTCTTTATCCCATTAAAGTGCTTTAAGCTTCTATAGAAGTCTAATGCCTAGAATTGTTCTAATTCTGCTGAAGTACACTCAAATCTCTTTTCCCCTGTTAAAGTAGTTAAAATGTCCTTGTTCAAGAGGAGTAACAGCTATTCAGAGTAGGCTTGAAATAATATATAGAACTTTTTATCTCTGTGAAGGGCTTTCAGATTTGATTTCTTCCTTCTCAAGAGTGCTCACTCTGCATAGGAGAGCAGAGAAAGCTCTGAAGGTTAAATAACTGCGGTGTGTGCATCTGGATGTACAAAATCCCCAAGCTGCCTCCCAAAAGCCCAGCTCCTGCCTGGGTGTTCACCTGCAGGGGAAAAACAAGGTCCTAAGAGTCCACTGACTTTGTATTTTTCACTTATTTTGGTAAATACTTTGTTTTCTTTCAATGTTGCTTTGCTTTCTTCTGATGTCACTGCTAGACACTTGCTGTTTCTCCTTTTTCAGACAATTAGTTGCTAGAGTTTTTATTTTTCTATAATTTTTTCTTTTGGTTTTCTTTGCACTCCCCTGGTGGTATGTTAGGATGTCTCCAGTTTGTAGGTAACTCAGATGTACTCCAGAGTCCAGATACACTTTATGAGGATGCTCCTGTTTTCCAGGCTGGCAGGCATTTCCTTTTGTTCTGTAATTCATTCTTTTTTAACCCCTCTTCTAACCAGGCCACCTTTCTGACTGCTCACACTGCTTGGCTGCTGTAAGTTATTATTTCCTTTCTAGAATATTAGATGCATTCTGCATTCCATCCGGAGAGTGAAGTCTAAGGCTCATATCTCCAACCTTTCTAAGGGAATATATCCAACTTTTCTAAGGGAATATCTCCAGCCTTTCTGAAGGAATAAAATGGATGGCAGTGTCTGTGCCCAGCTGGAGCTGGCTGTGTGCAGATGGACCCTGTTTCCAGACCAGCTCTGCAGGCTGTGTGTGACAGGCACAGTAAGTTCTGCATTTAAGATGTGCTGCTGCTTTCCAGCTTTGCTTCTGGTGTGTATTCTTTAAAAGCCAAGGTCTCTGGAGAGATTCCTGTTTATGGAGTTGTATAAACTGAGGTTTGGAAGTGCGCTGGGGTTTATTTTTCATCTCAGGTTAGAATTTGTATATGCTCAGGAGCCACGAGGTGCTGCCTTTCAACATTACAAAATATTGCTGAATATCTGATCAATGACACCTTGCCTGTGAGCAGGGGAGGCTTCCTGCCTTCTGCTGGGCTGCTTTGGGAAGGAATCACAGCTCCTGGCCTTGCATGAGCTATGACAGGTACAATTCAAGGCTTTCCATGTTCCTGTGTGTAAGGATTCACTCCATAGTCCCCTGGCTGTGATGTGTGGCAGTCCTGGCACTGTGCACTTCAGTGCTGCAGAGAAAAGCCACTTGTCAGAAGTTGTGCCTAAACCTGCAATCCAAGGCTCCAACTGAAAAGATTTTCATATTTTAATATGGAACTAGATATGTCTTCCTTTCCCCATTTTAGATTTAGGGAGAAAAATCAAAGCCTTTGGAGTTTTGATTTTCGTGCCATCTTGTTGGATTCATTGCTGGTGTGTTTAATTAACAAATATTGTAATAACTATCACAAATATCATTGTGGGAGAGGTCTGTTAGTGTTGCTGGATCTACTCCAGGATTAAACTACGAGCACCCTACTCTGTGTCTCAGTGATTTGCTGCTTGGTTGGGTGTGGGTGCTGGCTGGTGCTTTTAAAGCAGCCTGACTCATTACATTAATGAATATGTTGCCCACTACACAATCCTTGTATCCTAAAACAAGTGTTTTGAATGTAATAGGAGATATAAAAAGAGTAAGAAAATTACTTACCTGCAGGTCTATATACATGGTAGGACTAGAAAGACCAACTCAAACTCTTTGTCTATATTCCCCAGCACCAGGCCACTACATGCTAGAGATAATTCTCCATGATCATATAACCTTTCCCAAATGCCTCTAATTGTGTTAGTAAACTTATTTTACTGAGCAGCTTTTCTTACTCTCTGAACAACTTTAAAATCAGAGGTTTTAATCAACCCTGTTATTATTTTCCAGCATCATCTTTAGCCTGCTTCTTTTGGTGTTGTTGGTTCTGACCAATGTGACTAATTTCTTATTTATCCATTTCTGTGGTATGAAACTTTTACATAATCAGTTATTATAATCTGTTCAGAACTTTTATTGAAGTGTATTTCAGAGGCTTTTTGGTGGGAGGTAGGTTTATTGTTATGAAAACAATCTTTGTACAAATTTAGACATCAACTAATCTCTTATTTATTCAAGTGAGGTAGTAAGACTGAATTATGTTTCTATAAATTTTCTGTGCTTTCTCGGGAACGTATAAATTGTTTGGAGCTTTTTGTCATCATTGTTTTGCTCAGACAAAATGTATTACGGTAAATTTACTGCTTTGTACCGTGCTGTGCTTCTTAATACTCCACCATGCAATGTTTATTTTGATTGAAAAGGAAATGATTTCTCTGTGTGTAGTAACATGATCCTGCAAGCCAAGTAACACTCCACCATGGAGAGAGATGGGGCCCTGCTTGGAGCAAGTGTGGAATTCAGTTTGCTTCTGGTACCCAGGGTTTGCCAAAGAGAAGATGGGCCTGGCAGCACTCAGCAGGGTGTTGATTGCCATAATGTTGGTCACCTGGGCCTCATCACCCAATTAGACAAAGGAAAGAGAAAATCGAGTTAGTCATCTACCTACCCACCCCTCCTGAGAGGCTCTGTTAGGGCACAGGGACCCCGGGCAAGGGGAGGCAGCACTAAAAGCCTTCCTGCAGCTGAGGTGAGCGAGAGCCTCTCCTGTCCCCTCATCCCCAAACACTGTAATTTAATTGTAGAGATCAGCTGGGGTGATCAGGCACCTCTGGCAGGATCAGTTTGGTGGAAGAGCTCTGAGATCATCGAGTCCAACCTGTGACCCATCCCCACCACGGCCACCAGCCCTGAGTGCCAGGCCTTCCTTAAACATCTTCCAAAGGCTGCCTCCACCACCTGGGCAGCCCACTCCAGTACCTAATCACCCTCTCTGGGAAGAAATCCCTCCTAATGTCCAACCCGAGCCCATCCTGGTGCAGCTGAGGGCTTTGTCTGCATTGAGCCTTGGCCAGACCCCAGCGGGCCGCTCCTGGTGAGGAACAGCTCCGTGTCCAGGCGTCCCTGCAGGCCTGCATGGCCCTGTCCCTGCTGGTGAGTCTGTCACACCTGGCTGAGCCCCAGGGCCCTGGCAGGGGAGCCGAGGAGCTGCTGGCCCGTGGTGGCTGCTCTGACCCTGCAGCTGCTGCCAGTGCACAAGCCCTGCTGCTGGCACAGGTGGCCTCAGTTTGGGGTGATTGTGCTGTCCCTCCTCCCGGGGCGGGAGTCCTGCCAGCTGCAGGGTTTGGGCAATGGGCCCACAGGTGCTTCCAGTCAGCCAGAATTAGCTCCAGGTGCCCTGAGGCTCGGGGTGGGCAGCACAGAGCCTGTATCAGGATCTCAGACTCCATCAGAGCTGTGGAACTCCTGTGGAGGTCACCACGTTGTGGTGGTGCTTGCTGCTGGCTCTAAGAAATAAGGTATTTGTACATGAAAACTCTTTATTTATCAATGGAAAGTCTCCCTGGGTTTGTGTTCCTACAGGGCTCCTCTTTGGTTGTTTTACTGGGCGGGTCTGTTCTTAGTGTTGCGTTTTTTTAATGCCAGAAAAATTATGTAATGGCTTAATTTAATGTTAATAATTTCAATTTTTTGAATAATATTATGAAGCAGAATGGCATGTGATAATTCAGTTTGATAACTGGGAAATAAGACCCTGCAGAATGTGTGGCTACTGGGAGCACCAGTCCCATCTGGAAGTGTTTTCATGTGTGGTGGCTGCAGGTCTGAGGCCTGAGGGTATCCCAATAGTAGGCTTCTTGGAGGCAATAGGCATTTCTTCTTTTAAGGAAAAGTAGGGAAGAGATTTGCTTTGTATCGGGGGGAAAAAAAGAATGTGACAAAGTAGAAAGCAAAGATTCTTTGTGTTCTGAGATTGGACTGGCTTCAGGAAGTACTTGGCTCTTGCCACTGCTCTCTGATCTTGGGCAAAGCACTTAATTTTTCTTGAATTCTTTTTGTCAAGTTGTGATCACTGAATTTTTGTTGTCCTCTGCTTCTCATTCCTCTCTGAGTTAGGAGCTGCTCAGGGCCTGTTTCCGTGGCTTTGAACACTGAATGTGCAGAGGATCTCTGCCCCCAGGGCCTGCTGGAGTGTCTGTGAGAGCACCCAGAGGTTCCAGCAGCTGACAGGGCTGGCCCAGGGTTAGATGAGCTCACAGTGGGACCTGTCCAAGGTGATGCAGATGCCACTTGATTTCTTAGGCTGTGGCTTCTTGGGGGCTTTGTCTCTTCCAGCAGTGCTGGCAAGTTAGGCTTTAAGGCTTTTTGTCCTAATTTTAGATGTTGATGGAACTGTAGAAGAAAGAACTTGATTTTGTATAGGCTGATGTGTTAAAAATCAATTATTTACCTGGTTAGCAATATTGGTATTGAATTTACTTGCCTGGTTCTATAATGCTTGGTATGTTGCTTTACGTGAAATTTTGGAAGTGTGAGATGAAGGGCTGGTTGTAAATAGTGCAGTGCAGCTGCCCAGGGATCAGATCCTGGGCTCTCCAGAGCTTTAAAGCTCAGCTCAGTCAGCTGGAGTTCTCAATGATGGGTAAATTTGCATTCTTTCAGCTTTATTTCAGTCTTGTAAGGTGGGAGCGCATTCTCAAGTCTGAAAATGCCCAGTAATGCAGTGGTGGTTTTGTCACTCTGTGTATTTGCAGTATATTGAGGTATGTTTGGTGTCTACCGATGTTCCAGCAGATATTTCTTCCTCTTTGCTTCTCCCACAAATATTTATGTGTATTAATCTATTGTTTTGGTCCTGCTGTCAAATGTAGAGGAAATGTTGTTATTGAATATTCAACAAATGTTGAATACTTACCAGTTATTGCTGGAAGTAGAGCTAATGGGAAGGAAGGAAGGGTGAGGGATGGTGTGTTAGATTTTTTTCTGACTTCTTTCAGAAGTCTGAGGGCCATGGGTGTCTTTCTCTTAAGAGCTCAAAGTTTCCTCCTTAATGCATGAAGGAAACTCTCTTGGGAATTAATTATCCTGAGCATCGTGAGGGTCTGGGAGACTGCAGTATTAATGAGCATGAAAACTAGGCAGACTTCCTGAAAAAGTCAGAGGCAGCAGTTACCTTTGACAAGTTCACAAATAAACCATTCTAAATGTGCAGGGCAAAATTGCCATGTAAAATCTTCTCAAATGAAGGAAATTGCTGTGATTTATAGGATTTTAAATCCTAGGAAAATGTTGAAAGAAGATTACGTTGTCCAAATTATGTCATCTTCTGAATCTGAGAATAAAAACCTTCAAGATGTGTATGAGGTGTCTGATAAATGGCTACATTTACTTAACCTTGAGGCCTGGGTGACCTGCAGTGTCTCAGGCAAGGAGAAGCTGTAAGTCTTGGCAATGCTTGGAGGAACCTTTGTATTTCATGACTTTGGAAATTTAAGAAGCAGGAATTTATCTAAATTTATTCTTTTAGGTCACAAAAGGAGCACGCAGTGTAAGAGGAATGGTGCCCCTCATTAATTGCATCATCATTTGATAACAGGATGTAATTAGCAGATTTGAATGAGGGCAGTGATAGTGGCAGCTGTTATTTACAGAGGACAGCGTGTGCCCCAGTGCTCTAATCTGTCTGGAAAGGATTGTGGAGCTCACTCCTATCCCTGCCTCTGCACTGGCATTTTGTGCTGTGAAATGAACCCCTGTTTGTTCCACCTGCAAAATTAATTTTGTGCCTACTTGTTGGACTGACCTGAGCCAGTGTGGTATTCATTAACCTATTGTTGAATTTAAAAAGCCTGGTTTAACATTAACCAAGAAAATGCACTTTGGTGAAATCTGTTAAAAAAGATTGAAGTGAAAAATGAAAACCCTGCTGTGGACTTTCCATTTCTTTTGCTGCATATCCCAAATGGAGCCCTCTGAGGTGCCTCTTGGGACTGTGGGGTTTAATGTCTTTGTCAGTGATCCAGAGGTGATGGACTGCATCCTCATGGATGTTGTGTCATTGCAAGACACCAAACTGGGGTGCAGGTGATGAACTCAAGGGCTGTCCTTTGCCAGGATTGAGAAAGAAACAGCAGGAACAAGCATCTCAGAGATTTACAGGGCAAATTCCAATTGCTGCTGCTGAAGTGGTGCTGAGGGGCTGGCTGGGGGGGTCTGGTGGGCAGAGCAGGGCTCAGCTGGTGACTCTGGCAGTGACAGGTGGCTGATCTGTGTCCTGGTGGCTGTGGCAGTGACAGGGCTGTGTCCCGGTGGCTCTGGCATTGTCAGGGCTGAGCTGTGTCCTCGTGGCTGTGGCAGTGACAGAGCTGTGTCCCGGTGGCTGTGGCAGTGACGAGGGGCTGAGCTGTGTCCCGGTGGCTGTGGCAGTGACAGAGCTGTGTCCCGGTGGCTGTGGCAGTGACAGGGCTGAGCTGTGTCCCGGTGGCTGTGGCAGTGACGAGGGGCTGAGCTGTGTCCTGGTGCCTGTGGCAGTGACGAGGGGCTGAGCTGTGTCCTGGTGCCTGTGGCAGTGACAGAGCTGTGTCCCGGTGGCTCTGGCAGTGTCAGGGCTGAGCTGTGTCCCGGTGGCTGTGGCAGTGACGGGGGCTGAGCTGTGTCCCGGTGGCTGTGGCAGTGTCAGGGCTGAGCTGTGTCCTGTGGCTCTGGCAGTGTCAGGGCTGAGCTGTGTCCCGGTGGCTGTGGCAGTGTCAGGGCTGAGCTGTGTCCTGTGGCTCTGGCAGTGTCAGGGCTGAGCTGTGTCCCGGTGGCTCTGGCAGTGTCAGGGCTGAGCTGTGTCCTGGTGCCTGTGGCAGTGACAGAGCTGTGTCCCGGTGGCTCTGGCAGTGTCAGGGCTGAGCTGTGTCCCGGTGGCTCTGGCAGTGACAGGGGGCTGAGCTGCGTCCCGGTGGCTCTGGCAGTGACAGGGCTGAGCTGTCCTGTTCTCCATCAGCTCAAGCACAGCCTGTGCCTGCAGGGAACCAGGATTCCCCTGCTGCTCCTTGCAGCCAGCCTGGAGCACAGTCTGGCTGTGTTGGTGCAGGATGGGAGCAGGGTGGGTACACTGAGTGAGCCCAGAAAAGGGACCACCAAGGGGACAGGGACACCTGAAACACAAGGAGAGGCTGGGAGAGAATGGGGTTTGTTTCTTCCCAGCTCTTGGACAGTACATGAGGAGCCACTGAGGAGATGGAGCTGGGCTCTGTTCTGAGGTGTACAGTGGGAGGATGAGAGGCTGGCCAAAAATGGAAAAGGAGGATGATCCCACTGGGCAGAAGGAAAAAAAAAATCATTGGAAGAAGTTTCCCAAAGAGGGTTTAGAATCCATTGCTTGTGGGTTTCAAAGATCTACTTGTTCTGACCCAGCTTTTGGAGTTCTCCTCTGACCTGAAGGATTTCATTTTTGGAAGTCCTTAGAAATAGTCATGAATTCCTGCTGGGCTAATTTTTGTCTGATAAGTGAATGAAGCAATGTAGTTTAGGACCATTTCATCTCCCTACTTATGTTTTGACTGATAGCTACCTCTAAGTCCTGAAATTTGGAACAGTTTTTAGAAGTTGGACACTTCTTAGCGGCAGTTATTTTTAATCAAAGTTTCTAAGCAAAACCATAAACTTGTCTGCTGACTCCCTCCTGATATAAGCTTCTTAACTGTAATCCAGATTTTTAATATAACCACAGCCAAATATATCTCTTGAAGGATGCTTTTTCTTTTCTTTTAACCAGTGCTTGTGTGCAGTTGGTGCCTCCCAGGTGTGATATTAATCCTAATTGACTGTAGTTAATAAATTCACTGATTTCATAGGCATTACTTGCAACAGCAGAATGAAGGGTTGGTGATAGTTGTAGAATATTTATTGTTCATTTTCTCTCTTTGCCTCTCGAGCTGTGTGTTTGTACAAGATTCATTTTATTCTGTCTAAGAGGCAGAGTTAAAACAGCAAAGCCCTCACTTTACTTGGTCAGTCTACAGCTCATTTCCACCCCTGTGTTTAATATGAAATATTCTTCCCAGTACACTAAACTTCCTTTAAACACTCAAACACTTTTTTCACTAAAATGTCTTTTACAACAGTTAGGGGTTTGATGGGTGGGTAGTAAAATGGGCATTTAATTGGAGGATTTTTATTAATCCTATTATTATTATATAGGATATATAATATAAAGTAGGATTTTTAATAATCCCCATTATTATTAAAATAAAATATTTTAATAATAATGCTCTATCAGTAAAACCAGTGCAACTTCTGTGAAAGTTAGATTGGAACAAACATGTCATGAGTTGTTAAAGGATGATTTGAACTGTTAGCAGAGACTAATGAAAAATAAAAGCAGCAGCTTTCTTGACATACAAAAAAAGCTATACAATCACACAGCAAGAGAAGCTTGGCTGTTGGAACCTTTTAGCAGAGTAGTTGGTGAAATGGGTAAGATGTTTAACGAATGTGCTTATTTAGTGAAATCATTCAGAAATCTAAACCAAGAGACAACCTAAACTCAAATTTTAGGTTAATTTTTAAATATAATTTATTTCAATTGAGCTTAATAGCTTGCCAGGTTGAGAGTCCAATTGTCTGCATTTTATTGTCAAATGTTAGGGTTTTGGTGTACTACATTCCATTATTTGATACTTCAGAGCCCTAATCCTGTTAAACTTTCAAAATGCTGCTCAGTAGTTGTTTGTCTGTTGTTTTACACTTGTGTGTAGTGGGAAGAAAACAAAGCTCTGGTGCGTAACTTCATTAAATTTGGAGTAGGGAAAAGCACACGTGGTGACAGCTACCAAGTTTTGTACTTCTAAATTTTGAATTCAATGAACTTAAGAACTCGTGTTAAACATGCAGCAAGCGTGTGTTTGATTTTTGTGTAGTGATGTGAAAATGGTGTTTTAGAGACTCCCTGGTCTGTTTTCTTGCTCAGAGCTGCAGGCTGACTGCTCTGTGCTGATAACAGGGAGAAGGAACTGACAGGCTGCTCTATCTTTTCCTTTTCAGAGGGGTCCATCATGAGCAGGGCTCTGCATCAGCTCTGACCTTTGCCTTGCTGATGGAGGCAGTCTGTACACACGGGTTTTAGACCACAGTCTGCAGTGAATAATGAGAATTACATTTTTCTCTCTCAAAGCCAGTGGTGTTTGCACGGGGCAAGGTCTGTATGTGCATAGCTCTGATATTTGTTATTGAAACACTGAGAAAAAACCACGAAATCTGACTTGATTATTTGGGTTTTTCCAGTTCAAGATGAAAGGCCTCATAGCTGGGGAAGCTGTTGAGAAATCCACCTGTGAGTCAGTTAACAGTGTTTAAGACAAGAGAAGGAAATTTACAGTAATTACAATGAAAATTAAGGGAACAAGCCCAAAAGGGCACAGAGCTTTCTGCTGGCACAGGTGGGCTTCTGGTGCCTCAACCCTTTTCAAGAGGGGTACTTTGATACCTTATCAAAGATCAGTTGAGTTTTAAATACAGCTTGCTTCAATAACGACCACAGGTCATGTGCTTTGAGGAAAACCTAAATCCCTGAGATGCATTAAAAACAGAATTGGAAAGAACAGATCCTGGTCCCCAGTATCAAAAATAAATAACATCAATTGGCAGGGTTTGGCTTGTATACTCAGAGCATAATTTGATAGGAAGGGTGTGCTCATGCCTGTTTCAATAATTATTATTAAATTTTATTTTCCAGCTTTTCAGTTAGGTTTTACTGATAGAACAGCATTTTTTTTTGATCAGCACTCCAAGTTTCAAGACATTTTTGTTTGCTTTTGAATTAGGACCTGCTTAACAGTTTGTTCTGGGGAATCAGACCTCTCTAGAGTATTTTCCTTTGGGATAAGTCTTGTTGTTTTAAGTAAATGAGCTTTTGTGTGTGTCAGATTGCATGGTGATTTCTCTGTAAAAACTGATTAAAAGGGAAGGAATTACTACAATTGCAGATTCATAATATTTAACATATTATGAATATTTAATGTTAAATATAATATATTAAATAGTAAAGAAACATTGGTAAATACATTAATATTATAAAAGATAGTAGTTTAATATTTAAATATTATTTTTAAAATGCTAAAATATTATTTAAATATTTTAAATTTGTTTTTTATGATTTACTGAGTAGGGCACTGAGCTCACAAAGACCTGGATTCTCTCTGCTCTTCCGCTGATTGTCTGCTCTGTGTCCTTGAGCAAGTCCCTTCCTCACACTTGGTTTGGCATGTCTGGTTGGATTACGAACCCATCAGACCAAGGCCATGTGGCTGGAACAAAGGGTTTGATTGTGTTCTCAGCCAGGCTTTCTGAGCACGAGCAGCATCCTCAGAACAAGTTTGTGCTTTTTCTACCAGTGCATTGAAGCTGCTGAGCTGAAACACGAAGGTGCTGAGTCAAGGTGGGGAGGGCAGCAGGGAAATGGTTGGTTGGAAGCACTTTGGCACGTGTGCTGTGTCCTGAAATTCTGAAAATATCCCAGGCTTGGCTTCCCCGAGGAAACCAGGTCATTGGCACTTGGGTAACAATGTTTAATCTTTCAGTAATTGTAAACCCTTGGTCTGTGGGCCTGCCCAGTCAGCTGTGGAGATATCTGAAAACCTTTATTCTGTTTCTATTTGAATGACACAGAGTCACAGCCTGGTTTGGGTTGGAAGGGACCTTACAGATCAGGGAGCAGTGCCACCCCTGCCATGGCAGGGACACCTTCCACTGTCCCGGGCTGCTCCAAGCCCTGTCCAGCCTGGCCTTGGACACTTCCAGGGATCCAGGGGCAGCTACAGCTGCTCTGGGCACCCTGTGCCAGGGCCTGCCCACCCTCCCAGGGAACAATTCCTTCCCACTTTCCAATCTAACCCTGCCCTCTGGCAGTGGGAAGCCATTCTCCCTGTTGATCTTGTAAAACATCCTCTGGGTCTTGATATACCTAGAACTTTCAGATGCAATCAGTAGGGGCTACTATATTAACAAGCAGTTATTGAATAATCCCAAAACGTGGTTTGTCCCTTTTAGACAAAGACTGGAAATTAGGGTTCAGAAATGGAATGATCATTTGAAAAAAAACCCCACATATTTCTTTTTAAATCACTTTCTGGTCACTTTGGTATGGGTAGTGGAGCGCAGCAAGAAAGGAAAAAAGCAAATGAATTAAGACACCATTGAAGCTTGTGAATGTAATTATTTTAACAGTTATAAGTCTCTTTCAGTCTCATGACTTGGAGACAAAGGAATAATGTAAATTTTCCCTATTACTCTGAGAAAGAAAGTCCGTGTAGAGCTGAGGTTAATGATACTGGGTGTGGTGGGGCCTGATGGGAAGGGATCCCTTTGTTGCTCTGTTACCTTGTCTCCTTTTTGGTTGATGATTTTTTTTCTTTCCTGCTTTGTTTCCCTTCCCCCCTTTTCTCTGATCTAGTGAAGAAATGTAATCTTTTGAGCCTTTCTCAAAGAAAATGGAGCTAATAGCTGTATTTAGTATCCAATACAATCCCAAAGACAGCAGCCTGCTGTGTATTAAAACTAGAGTTGTGTGCCTGCACCTCTGTGCTTGTCTGTTACATTTGGAGGGTTATATATGAGAATATGAGGCAGCTTCAGGACAGCAGATGAAATACAGCTCTAATTGTCTGTGATCAATTGGAACGATGTAGGTCAAGTAGAAACTGCATTTTTGAGCTTTCTCATCTTGTCTCCTGCCTTTGTCTAATACAGTAATGCTTGAAAGGAAATATCAAAACAGCACAAACCCAAACCTCTTAGAAATACTCATTTAGTTTGTAGAGAAATGAAGCTTTTTCTCAGCTTCTCCCAACAGTCTGAGTTTATATTGTTGATATCACTTGTTTTTATATTTTCATTGTTTCAGCTCTCCCTGTGTTTGCTAACCTGGAACCCACTTAAGCTTTAGTAATTGTTGCATTTCAAATGAGAATTCACTTACTCTCCAGACCTGTGGCTTTCTCCATGGTTACCTGGCATGTCTGGTTTGGCACTTTGTGTTGTTTCATTTCTGAAGTCATAACCATTGACGACATCAATGGCATGAAATGATGTCAGAACTTGCTGTAAATACTGCAGCAGCAGCAGCTAAGGGTCCTGGTTCAATTTCATCCTCATTTATGGCATTGTCAGTCTTCGTTAACTCCTGCACCTTCCTGAAGGCTGACATATGTAAGTCTGTAGTGTGTTAATTATTTTGCATCTATCAATACACTCAGGTGAAAGAGTGTGAGAGGTGTCCCAGACACACTGCAGTCAGCCCTGCCAGGACAGCCTGGAGGGGAGATGTGAGCTCTGGATGACAGCTCTGGATTTATTTTCCTTCAGATCTTCCCAGTTTTGCAGCTAACAAAGAAAATATGTGTGCAGAAAGCTGGCACGTGTAAAATTAAAATTGGTCCCTCCCACAGAGCAGAAGGTCTGACAATACAAATATTGCTTAGCATTTAATAGTGAAATGAACATGATCGAATAGCCTCAGTTTCCTTGCTTTCACCTTTTGATAGATCTCACAAACAACAGCTTGATAGGCCATGAATGCATTTCACTTGTCTTCTTTGTGGGATGTAAGAGCTATGTCTTCCCCTGCCAGTGTTCATCTACGCTTATTTTGTCTGTGGTTTACAGCTATCTCTGAGTCCAGTATTGCATCTTTAAATGCAGCTGTGTGGTGCTTCAGGCAGCTGGGGTCTGATACAGGTTGGTGCCCTGAGGATGCTGCTGCTAAGACTCAACACTAAGGGAATGAGGAGAGGGGAAAAGGTAGTTGCGTGTAATATTTGACATCTTGTGCTTTGAGTTATATGAAGTAGCAAATTGTTCAGATTTATTGGATGGCAAACTGAAGATGAGCTCTTTAACCATCCCATGGTCTACAAAACAGCTACAGGAAGGTTGTTCTTTTTGAAGTGCTGCAGGTTTGTAAGTAGAAAAATGTGTGGTTTTTTTCTTTTCACCCCTGGCAGCCTGGGAAGGAAGCCTGTGTCCTTTTTTCAGCTGGCACACCTTGCCTGGTTCCTCAGGTACCTGTGCAAAAGTCAGGCTGAAATCTCCCAAAAGGCTGTGAAAGCTGGATTATTGTTTCCGTTTGTGTTATGTTCATTGTCGTGTTCCACTATGGGGAACTACAAGGAGTTATTTTGAAACAGATGACCAGAGATGAAATTAAGTATAATGAGAAAACATTGTATCTGAGAACTGTTTATTGGTAACCAAAAAAAAGAAAAAAAAAAAAAAAAAGGGAGGAGTTGGCCTACTAGAGAGGACTAGAAAAGGCAGAAAAGGAGGAAGGAAAATGAAACAGCATGGGGGAGAGAGAGAGAGAAGGGGAGATGGAAAGGAAAAGCAGGGGTTATCACCAGAGGGTTTGGGAGTGCCATGTGATTGCTGAACATCTCTGGAAGAGGGCAGTGTCCTGCTGGCCTCACCATGTGAGGTGTGAAATGGTTGCCAGGCAAAGCCTCCCCATCTTCTGCAAGTGCCACATGTGCCACCAGTGCCCTACATGCCTCTGGCAACCAGTATCGAGACAGAAATTAAGGGTAACTGCTCCTCACATTGAGGGAAACCATGCCTGTTGAAGGGAGATTGGTCGTACACTAGGAATTGTGTGGTTTATTTCTCACGGGACTGTCTGAGCAGCTTCAGGAGGCCACTGGGCAATGTGCATTCCCAGGGGGTGAGGGATCCTGCAGTGGGGTGCATGGACATGCTGGCAGGGAGGGGAGGGCTCATATGGAACATAGAGGGAGTGCCCAAGTCTTAACAGCTGTCACTGTGTAGGATGTGAATCCCAGGATCACCTTCAGGGATGATCCTTGTCTTTCTTGGAGCTTGGTTTACACTTGGTTGCAAGTCTGTTACTGAAGTCAATGATAAATCCATAAGGACTTGTGGAGAGGAAGGAATCTGGCTGTGTTATTCTTAGCCAAATATTTCCCTAAATGGAGGATTTCAGGGAGAAGACAGCAAGTTGCACCATATTTTTGAGCTTTTCACTCACTTGACAGGAGTGACTTAAAGGTCTGCTCTGATTTGTGCAAATGTCCATTTTGTAAATAAATTCCCAGAAACCTAATGTCACCAAAAACTGGGGAGAAAATAAAACCCTCTAGCTCTATATTTGAGGTGATAGAGAATCAGGCATTACTTTTTCTGGCCAGGATGTGCCAAGGAAAATACTCCAAATGCACATGTTTTTGTAGGATTTCCCCCCAAACTTTATACAGCCCAAACCCATAGAGATGCACTGGTTCAAAGTTCATCTAGAGATGAGCAACATCTCTACAAAGCACCATCATTGTGTCTGACTCTCCTCACTCCAATGTTAATTAGATCTTCAATCTTGGATTTCTTATCAGTCTTCTCCAGACCAGACATCTCCAACTCTGCCAGAGGTGGTGTCTGAGGGTAGATGTTTGTAGATGGCCACTGATGTTCCCTCGATGGCCTTTTATTTTTCTGGGTGTCTTTGGGCTGCTCCCAGTCTGCTGGAGTGTTAAGCTCATCTCCCTAGAGTGGTGCTACACCTCTTAAAAAAACCAAAGTAAATTCCTTTCCCCAAGGAAAAGTCAAGCCTAACTAGAGAGACAACATAGCACTTGAAAAGTTATATTTTTTTCCAACGCTAATGCTATGAATTTATTTGATTTCTCAAAAAAATGTGCTGCTGTGGAGGCAAATGGTGCAGCCAGGGAGCTTTGTTCTGTAGGGGGAATCTCAGTTAACTTCCATTTCCTCTTCAGAGCTGACAGAACTGCAAGCTCCTAATTATTAAAACTTTGCTTGGAGGTTGCAGAGCTGTGTCTGAACCTGTGCATTTATTCCATTACAATCTGAATCTGTATTACCTGAAATAAAAAAGACATTTCTTAAGCATTGCATAAAAGTTTGAGGGTTTTTAATTCTGAATCCTGAAGTATTTAGCTCATGAGAGCATAAATGAACCAAACTATTCAGCACCTTAGGGCAATGTATTTTTTTATTGATCCCAATTCTACGCTATTATTGTTGCTTAATGAGGAACTAATGTAATTTCTAATGAAACCACATGGTTGTTAAGTAGAAGAACTAATGTTCAGTTTCCCTTGTGACAAAATATACTCTCTTCAATTAAAATCCAGGAAGTAAAATTAATACCAATGTAAAATTTCGCAAGAATTAATGTCAAGACTGAAGCATTTTATTATGTGTATAAATTACTTGGATAATGAGATTGAAAGCAAGTTATTGGAGTATCTGGGCAATCCACGAGCTCAATGGAGACCACTTAAATGGGGAAATCTGTAGAGGCAGCAGAAAGAATGGGATCTCCCTCATCCTTCTATTTGGCATTTTCTTTTCCATTTAGTTCCTGCTAAGAACAGGTCTGCACCCACCTAATGTTGAGCAGACCAGCAGCAGAAAGGAAGATTTACACAGGGACAAACAGCCCCATTCAAAAATTAGGCCCAAATATTCTGTGTTCTAGACTGAAAATTACCAGAACAAAGCATCCATTTCTGGCTCCTGTTCATTGCAGAATTACAGCTGGGAGGAAAGGGTCTTTGACACTGGTTGAGTGGATCCCATTTATCTCATAGTTAGAGAACAAACCTAAAGTGTGAGACCTGCAGTTGAAACGAAAGAGTCACTTGGGTGAGAAACAACCTCTGGTGGGCTCTTGCCCTTTGACAGGACAGGACCCTGTCTTTTTCCCAGTCATTGGGGTCTTCCTTTTTAAACATGGATTTTCAGAGAGGATGGAGAGCACCCTGAGAATGATTTTGGCTGTTCCCAAGCACTGTGATGCATCCATCTGGTACCACAGGCTTGTCTGAACAACTGCCTGCAGTGCTCTGTGTCTGCTGTGGGTCATGCCTGGCTCCTCTAGCCCTGCTTGGAGGGGAGATGACCTGAACTCCTGCTGCAGGGCGGTGCTGCCTCTGCACAATCCTGTTTCTGTCCCAGCTGGCTGCTGTGGGCTGGGCAAGGAAAAATGGCTGGGCCACTGTGTCACACCAAGTGCCAGAGAATTGCAATGAGGGGACCTCAGTCTGCTCACTGCCCAGCCCTTGTCACTCAAAAGTGAACAGTTAAACACTGTAGGGGATGAATTATTTATTAAAGCAGACAAAAGATAAGTCTATTTATTATTTAATATAAAGAATTAAACTTCATTAGGTGCAGTAGCCATGGCTGTTCTCACCACCCTTGACAGTCTCTTCCCTCTTGGTGCTTTATTTGCTTGGCCATGGGGTTGTTTTTCTTCTCTTTCTGATGTGCAAAGCAGAACAGCTTTTACAGGAGCAGCAGAAAAAAACTAGAATTACCAGTGGCAGGCAGCATGAGGAATAGCTGTCAGCCAGAGCAGACTTGTCAGTGGTCTTGTGCCTCCAAGCTGGAATTCATCCCTCTGATTGCCCAGATGCTCCATGGGAGCCTATTCCCAAAGTGCTGTGGGCTGAGAATAAAAACCCACATAAATTTCCCTGTTTAAAGCCACTTAACCCCAATGACCCCCTCAGCTAATTGAAATGGGCTTGCCCCAAGTGTGGTCTAACAAAATCCCTGAAAGGATGCTCTATTTTTCCACGTCTGTCAGTTGGATCAGTAATGTGATTTCCCTTCTGCTCCTGTTCTGGGATAATTTTTTCCAAAAGTAAAATAAGTAAGGCATAAACAGTGGGGAAACTGGGTGCCCAAATCCCTTGGGAAGCTCAAAAAAATCTCAGAAAAAAATTGTGTGTCTGGAAATAGTCCATTTTCTTGCAAGATTGATCTTGTAGCTGTTCTTTCAAGAAATGGTGAAAAACAATGGACCTGCTGGTTTTCTTTTTGTGCTGTTTTTTTTTTTTTTTTTTTTTTTCTTGAGGTATGCTGCTATTTGTTTATTTTAGTATGATTTGAGAGAGGGCACCTTCTCAATGGAAATCAAATCCAAATAACAGAGAGGACTTGGATCTCTTGTCAAACTGTCCTGGTCTTGAACCTCCTGAAACAGCAGTAGTGCAGAGACTGGCTCTTTTGGCTGCTTGAGAGAAAACCTGATAGGTAATGATGAGACTTGCAAGATTAGCTCCTGCCTCAGTAAAAAGGAAAATTTAGAGTTTAGTTAAAAGGTTTCCAAAGTTCAGAGGTGGGCTGAGCTCGAAAAGATGTTTGTTTGTTTGTGTTGAAAGCAGTAATTGCTCTGCAGTGTTGTTCTAGTGAGCACCTACAGAAACTGCAGGACTTGCAGGAATCACTCACAGCAATGTGCTGCCACACTCTCATTTTTAAATTTTCCCCTTTATTTGTACACTTAATGTGCTCAGCAGAGCTCCTGCTCATTTTCCTGCTGACTGCACTGTATTTTGGAGTGGCACTCTCCTGCCATGCATAATGGGAGATGCCCATTGTGGATCACTTGCAGGAGGATGTAATGACTCATAGATAGTGTGAGGTGCTTTATTGCATGCTAATTCAAATTACTGCAGTGTAATGATAATTGCTCCTTTATGAAAAGGACCCCAAGTGCAATCTAAATGAATTCCTACCCTCAGAAAACAAAGGGTAGTGCTGATTGGAAGAAAAAAAAAAAAACCACAGCAAATTTGAGTTGGCGGGTCATGAGTGGGAGTTTTCTCTTCATGAGATTCTTAAATTGAAAATAATTGTAGTTACTAGAAAAAAATGCCCAAGACCCAGGATGGAAATGTTGAGCTCTGCTCAGAATAACACAAAAAGAGTTGAAAATAAAGATCTTGTATATCCAAAAGCTGCCAATCATGCTTTTAGCATTCGGTTTCTCTGCTATCTGTTCTTCCTCAGAAATTATCTATTTACTGCTGAATGCCATTTGCTTGTCAGCATCCCAACCAGTTAAGAGCCTGACAAATAATCTAGTTAATTTACTTGGCTTTGAGATGAGCAGCAGATAATGCAGAGATACTCACCACATGCCCCTGTCGGTCCATCCCATCAGGGGTGAGCAGGAGAAGCACCAGCCTGCACAGGCACCACAGCAGGGCTGTGCTAACACATGTGGGCACCAATTCTCCTGCTTAAATTATCAGCAGCTTTGAGAGATTGTCCCTGTGAGCACGGCTAATTGAAGTTGCAATGATTATACATAACACAAAGTACAATCAAGAAGTTTTCAAAGTAGGTGTAAATTAGGGTGGCTCAAGTTCTAATGAACAGCTTGGAAAGGACAAGAGTAGTGGAAAGGAACTGTGAAATAATTGGAGTTATTTTTATAACTGTGTTTCTAGTACAGTAACGCTACACTGAGGTGCTGTGGTCTGACTGAGTGGTCCTGGTGCCACCCTTTCCATGTGGGCTTTCAGGGGCACTGGGCCAGTCTGACTTCTCTCTGCTCACTGAGGATGGGCACTGTGAGTTTATCCTGTCACAGGGGGGTTTCTGGTATTTCCTTGTTTGCCTTTCCAGTGTCTCCATCCTTACCTTTCTGGCATGGCCTGTCTCACTGTTAACCCAGTTTTCCCCACAGGGTCTGAAAACCTCTTGGTACTTGGATGGTTCTTCAGTTTTTATTCCAGATTCCAGCCTTTCTTTCTGTTCTCTTTTCTTCTCTCCAGTTTTTTGGTTTTCTTTTAAGTATCACACTGTGTGGCATTCACATTCTCTTTGCCCAGGATTTTTCTCCTGGGAAGCTGAGAAAAAACCCTTTGCCCAGGATTTTTTTTTCCTGGGAAGCTGAGAAGCCTCAGAGAAAAGGAAAACAATTCTTCTCTCATTTGCTTCTCCTGTGCTGTGCTCATGTGGAATGAGCTTGGAGATTGTTCACCCACAGGTGATTGTTCCATTGGGTTCTGCTGGGAGTTGTTTTCACTCTTTGGCCAATCAGGGCCAAGCTGTGTCAGGACTCTGGAGAGACTCATGAGTGTTCAGCATTCCCTTTTTAGCATTCACAGTATCCTTTCTGTATTCTTTAGTACAGTTTAGTATAGTATTCTTTAATAGAATATAGTATCATAAAGTAATAAATTAGCCTTCTGAGAACATGGAGTCAGATTCATCATTCCTGCCTTCATTGGGGCATCCCTGCAAATACAATAACACTGTAATTACAGGAGGTGTAGCTGTAGATTAAAGCTGCTGTGTAATATTGCTGTATTTGCTTTTGTTACCAGTCTCAGCTGAAATCTGCGTGTACACTTGTGTGTGTTTAATGAGTTACCTCTCTGTAGCTTGCCTACTTCAGGATATCCAGGCCTCCTTTCTTTCTATTGGTTTTCTCTTTTTAAGAATTGCAGTGTTCTTTTCTTGAGGAACTTGAATCTTTGCTGTGGTGAAGTTCATATTTACCCAGTATTAGCCAGAAGAAAACTCAGTTCAGTGACAGTGCAGCCGTGAGTGTGGTCAGGGTGCCTTTGCCCATTTTCCCCAGGGAGCAAAAATATTTTTGGAAGTAGAGCACCTTGATAAGCTGAATGTGTTGGCCTTTGCTAAAGGCAGATTTCTACATTCACCCTCCATTGGAGAAGATGGGAATTTGGGGTACAAGTGTTCATCTCACATAGCTTTGAAATGGGCTCAACTAACGTGGTGTGGGGAAATGCAGGAATTGTTCAGAGAGATCCCTCAAGTTTGTCTCATTGTATACGCTAGTTTTACTTGTTTTAGTGGGTCCTGTCTGTTTTTTTTTCTCCCTTATCCATAAGCTATGGTTAGCCCTGGGATCTTTCTGAGGCATTTGAGTGCTCCTTGCACTGGATTGCAGCTGTGGGTCTCTTATTGACACTGCTTCCCAAGCCTGCTGTGCTCTATGTGCTGCCTTTGTGTTGTGAGTTTGGTATTGATTTTATTTTAGTGACAGGCTGTGCTTTGGTCTAGGAAATGGCATCAAATGTCAGGCTTTGCCTTTTCCCCATACCTAAGCAATCACACGTTGAATTCACAAAGAATTTCAGATTTTCTAGTGTGATCAAGAGATGTAGGCTGTGAGATCCTGTAGCCTCCTGATTAGCTCTCTAATGACATTATCTTTGCTATCTTCCAGGGAGGGAGACAGCCTTACAACAACTAAATACCTGGTCCCTAATGCTATAGGAGTGAGTCCCCAGTCCTGGAGCTGGCCCAGGTGGCATTTGTGACACCAGCAGCCTTTAGTGTCACTGCTCATTTTTGTGACTTGTGGGTGGGGAGGAGCGGGGCTTGCAAATGACTGAAGTTACCTTTGATTTTTCAAAGGACATCTGGAAAGTCAGCCTGCATGCTGGCTAATGTTCCAGGCACTTTTGAGAAGTTTAAGGATGTGTAAGGAAGGCAGGCACAGCACTGCCCAACTCAAGCAGCAAAATTGATAAGATGGCAGATGGAGGATGGAGTTAGCAGAGAAAATTGAGAGATGTGCAGGGAGCAATGCAGCTCTGGAGTTCAGGTCAGCCAGATCCCAGCTCTGTCTGTCTTGATGCCTTGTGAAGGCTGCCCTAGAACAGAGGCTGGACAGAGTTACAGAATAAAGCAGGGATTTATTAAGAGGCCTCAGTGGATCCACCTTGGGCAGCACAAGAGCCCAGCCAGGGATCTGGTTCAGCCAAGGTGAACCAAAATGCTCACAAAATGTATGACCGGTCACGGGGTCTCACACTTTGATCAGTTCTGCTCCATTTGCGTATTGCAGTTCATTGTCCAATTCCAGCTTTAGCCCATGCAGTCCCATCCTGTTTGTGTTTCTCTCTTCAGCCCACGCTGTTTGTGCTCCTGGGCTGAGATTTGGATCATTTGTCCTTGGTGCCCAGCTGGAGCAGGAATTGTTTTGTGTCCCTGCTCTGTGCAAAGAGCTCACCATCCCCTAATGTGAAGCCCAGACCCACCCACTAAAGCAGCACAGAATGTGAAAAATAGAAAAGCTGAAACCTGAGGCATCAGTCTGACATCCTTCCTACAGCTTCCTGTCCAAATCCTACAGGTACATGCCTTGAGTCTCCCTCTGCATTCAGTCACACTCTCACAGTTCCTCTGGGCACTGGTAGAAGGTGACTGACAATTTAATAAACTGCTTGGAAATCCATCCTTTGTGTCCCAAAACTCTGGGACACAAACAGTGATACAGCTGGAGATGGGCAAAGAGGAAGGTGAAGACTGTGGCCATGAGAAAAGAACCTAAGAGGTTGAATGAACCACCCAGCTTGCATTGAGGCTAAAAGGATGAGCAAAGACTAGGCTTGCTGCTTAACGTGGAAAATCTGTCTGTATGGAATTTTAGTTGTTGATAATGGGTTGAGGGGGAATGCAACAATTGTGTGACTCAACAAAAATTGTCTCTGGCCTCCCTGGCTTGCTGTGTTTGCAGTGCAGCAAAATGCAGAGCCTGAATGTGCTGTGTTAGTGTATCAAGCCTGAATTTTCTCCTTGGGCTTTTAGCATCCCATAATTAATATTTCCTATACTCTCCCTCCTAGCCCACCTTATGATTTCTCTGGGGAAATGACTCAGTGGCAGAAAAGCCCTGTGAAAATAGTCACTGCTGTATGGAGCACACAAGGGGATGGGTGCACGTGCAGAAGGGTAGAGGCAATCCAAGGGCAGGAAAGGCAGAACTGCTGGGGAATGCCAGCCTTGCCTGGGTACAGTGGGCACTCAAGCCTTAGGTAAAGAGGAATATCTTTTAATTGGTTCTGCAGGCAATAACTGGGATTTTTAACATGCACAGAATATCTCACTTCAGCCTGAGAGAGATGGTCTTGATTCACCAGACACAGCTTTGGATCTGAGTGACCTGGAGGATTCTGGCACTGCACGAATGTGCAGAGGAGGGGGAGATGTCCTGGAGTTTGCTGAGCTGCCCCAGCACCAAGTGGATCTCTCTGAGTCCCAAATGCTGATATTCCACCAAGTGGGATCTGTGCAAGGCTTGGCTGGAGCCGTCAGACATCTCCACAATCCAGAGAAGTGAACTGAATGAAAGATTTGTGTGTGGGGTTCTCTTACTGTGCCGAAGCCCTCACTAGGCTGACTCTGCTTTTTCTCTGTTTTCCAAGGTGTAGGAATTTACTGACCTTTGTCAAACATGGAAAGGCTAGAATTGAAATCAGGGGATCCAGGAACAGCTTATGGGATGAGCTGAGCTGCTGTGTGCCATGAGTGAGCACGGGTGAATCTCCTCTGAGTCACCTGAGAACTTGTACAAGCTCCACTCAAACCTGTCAGGAAGCACAAGTCCATCACTTCTTTTTTTCCCATTTCTAAATTTTAATTTTTTTATTTTTATTTTTAAGGAGGAAGCAGGTAGGGGAGCCGCTATAAAATCTGGAGACAGTTTTTAAAATTTATTTTATTATTCATCCACTTATTTATCTGTGCCCTGATACTTCCTGATTCCAGAAAAGATCAAGAGAGGGGAGTGCCAGAATGTGTTCAGAGGGAAGTTAATGTATTATGCAAGAGGTTTCAGCAGACAGTTCAGACATTTAGGAGTCTTAGAGTAGAACTAAGCTGCTAAAGCACACTGAGCTTGCCGAGCCCGGTGGGTGCAGTACAGCAGCCTGTCATGCTAAGTGCCACATTAAATTCCTTTGAATTTAAATAATGGTCTCTAACCTGCACTTTTTAGGTATTACCACCAGGTTTCCTCAGAGGTATTTTCCAGGATGCTGTTAAAGGACACAGTTTGGATTTTTGTGTTTTTGTTGTCATAGTTAAGATGGAGACAGTACAAAGCCACACTCCATTTTCAGAAGGGTTCAATCTGTTTTTATTCTAGTATGCATGCTTTTAATCCATTCTTACAAAGCTCATAAGATTACACGTTACTCATTGGTCACAAGGGACAAACAAAGTGCTCATTGGAACAGGCAGTGGCAGGTTTCTCCTATTTATCCTTCTTTCTTTCTTGGTTTCTATGTCAATGACCTTGGTAGAAAATTCTTCCAGGGGCAAACATGGATCCTCTTATCAAACTTCCCTCTGGCTCACAGAAGTCACTGTAAAACCTCTTCCACATGTTCTGTCTTTCTTTTTCCATGTCTAGTGGAGTGGGAGAGCCACAGTCCCAGACCTTCTCTTCCCTGAATATCCATATTCACTTCCTGACTGATTCCTGAGTCTTGCAGTTGTGTGATCCAGGTGCTTCCAAGGGAGAGGTGGCCTGCTGGAGGCAGCCTCTTTACAGCTCTAAGTTTGATTAGTCAGAGATTTGACCAGTGTAGAAACTGTTTAATCCACGAGTTAGGTTGATTTAATGATTTTACACAGATATATACAAAAGAAAAATGCACATAGTGTATATTTTAACAGAAAGCTTCTACATATACTTGTAACAATAATCAATCCCTGCCAGTGTTAACACCCTGGTATGTAATTATTTTTTTCCATGTGGAGGAATTGAGGCATGGAGGTGATGGTTGCTTTCCTTGGCCACAGCAGGTGTCCAGAGTGGGCTGGAATAGGAATCATGGATCTGTGGCTCACACTTGGATCCTTCATTCTCCATCCTGGCCATTGAAGAAATCATCAGTTTTCCTCCTTTGCAAATGCTCAAAGGGTTGGAATAACAGCACTGCCTGTATTGTGGAGGGGTTAATTGTGCACTCAATTTGAACAATCTAAGTGGAGAAGAAGTCTAATAAAGAACAATTCCATTCTGAAAACTTTGCTCTTCCTCCCTCCAGTTTTGGAGATCAAAACACTTTGTCACTGGTGGGATAAGGGCTATAAAAGATGACATTCTTGCCATTATGAAGAAAATATTTCCTGTTAGACAGTTTATTGCTAAAATGCAGCTCTAACTCCGCAATAATTGATTATGAATGTTCCTTTTATGAGCTGTTAGGATTGGTAATGCAGACGTTATGTCTGGAATGAAAATATTTTAGCATTTCTAAATACAAATCAGGACTGGAGTAAAGATTTCACTATTCCTCATCACCTTTTATCCTTGGTGAAATTTGTAAAAACTACTCAGGAATTTCTGGACACAGTGCCCAACTATTAAATCCATTTCTTCCAATATTTTATCAGGTGTGGCTGTGGTTCCTGTGCTGTGTCCCAGCAATAAGAGATGATAACTCTGAAGCCTCATTTGATGCAATGACCTGGCATTTTTGGTGCTAGTGGTTGCAGTTGTGATTCCCTGATGCTACCTCTTGCTGCATGGGTACACAAAAATGTTTGAGTGCTTTATGGACACAGCTGTATTTAATTTTTGTGAGCAGGCATATGATGAAGATCTGATATTCCTGTATGCTTCTAGAAACAGTGGGGTTTATTTTGATCTGTATGGTGGCTGGTTTTTTATATGTAGGGATTGTTTTGAGTCCACTAAGTTACTGAAGCAGTTCAAGAACAGAGTTGTAAGGTCTTTTTTTTTGCCTTGGAGAGTTAGCATGGATGAAAGGCAGTAAAGATGTGGTTTGCTTCTGGCTCAGCACAGTTCTTTTCCCCCCTCTTCCATTCCCCACATTTCACTCAAATCCCCTCATTTGGCTTTCAGCACTTTGCTCTCCACTTGTCCCAGAACAGTCCTGCAGTCATTCCACGGCTCTGGAGATTCTGACCAGCGTGCCTCTGCCACTGTAAATCCCTAGCACTTCCAAATCCACATTTTAGCTGTCCTCTCTGGTGTTCATCCTCATAACCCTTCCAGGACAGTCAGAGATCACCCCAGAAGGGATGGAGTTTGTCAATTAACAAAGTCCCTCCCTTGGAGAAGGTGACAGCTTGCAGTGCTGGGTGCTGATTGTGTGGGGAGGGAGAGGAGGCAGCTGTTGCAGTGGGTTTGGGCACAGATCTGAGGCAGGAGCTCCACATGTCCCAGAGCTGCTCCCAATCTCGTTCAGACTGACTGGTGTGGGTTGGAAATATCTGTGTGAGCTCTGCAGGGCACTGGGGAGCACAAACCTTGTTCCCCTGCCCCAAGGAAAGCTGCAGCTCTCCAGTGTCAGCAGGAATCACTGCTCCTGCCTCCCTGCTCGCTCATGCTGCTGCCTTCAGTGGGTTCTGTGATGTTATTTGATGTAACTCGTGTTGAGCAGCTTGTGATAAGGCTGGCAGAAGTGACCATTGAAGGGTGAAGGTGTTGAAGTGTTGAAGGTCCCTTGTAATGTTGTTTTTTCGCCCTGCAGATAAACAAGTCAGAGTGTGGAAGCTGGAGAAAGAGAAGTGCTCTGTTATTGTATTTTCCTTACTTTGTTCAAATTACTTTTGTAGCTGTTCCAAATGCTTCACTGTAGCATTGAAATTATTGGATTTGATGCTACCACAGTGGAATAGGATTCTGGAATAATTCCCATTTTTTAAAACAATCCCTACTCAGGCTGTTTATTTCAGCACTAACCCGTCTACTCTTTGACTCATACTCTAGATGTACTGCTCATAAGCAATCAACCCAAGAATTGCAGATAGTCTGTGAAAAGCAATTTTCAATGTGAGATTTCTTCTCTCTACCCCAGACCTTTTGACTCAGTGCAGGGTTTAATGAATAGAGCACATATTTATTTTCACAATGGGGTTCCATTATTAATCCAACCAGTTTAATTTCCTGATTTTACTACAGCAAGAGAAAAGAATTTAAATTGTAGAGATGAGCAGTGCCACCTCAGGGGCCAGCATTGAGTAGATTCCTGCACTGTAGATGACAGGCACATTCTTGTAGTCATGTCTTATTTCTAAGTGAAAGGGTTTGCATGTGCTTAAGAAAATCAAATCTCTCAAGTCTTTATTTTTATTGCTATTATTTTTTCTGATCTAGGTAGTCACAGTTTGTCTCCACAAAATGCAATAGCTATAAAATGGTCAATGAAGTATTTGCTTCTTGGCAGGAGCTGGCTACAAATGTGATGGATGAAGCGCAGAGTAGCTGGCACCCAGAGAAATGCAGGAAGCAGCTTCCTAGAATACTAAGGTGGTTTTTAAGAGCTTGGAATCAGCTGGATGATGGATACCCCCAAACACCCAGGACAAAGGCAGGGCTGAGCTGTAGGTGTGCCCCAGACAGACATCCACTGCCTGAGGTGGCTTCACCTGTGGGTTTGAGCTGAGCTGCTCCAGCTGGGAATGCAGCTCCCAGGGTGGGGCTGCTGCTCTTGGAGCTGCCAGCCAGGGATCCCCAGGGCTCTGAACCTCTGTGACACATGGGACAGCAGCACGTGGTGTCATGAGCTTGTGAATGTACCAGGACAATCTCTAATGCACCCCAGAATGCAGCAGAACCTTGATATTTATGCTGCACTCGTGTAGAATTCAAAATATGGTCTAGAAGATTGTGTCTGGAATACAAAATTCTCTTGGAATATATTCCGAAGCTGAACTCTCAATTGTGCGATGTCTGGTGATCACTCCTAATGATTTTCCTTCCAAACACCTCGTTCAATTCAATCCCTTTATTCCCTGCATTCCCTTCTTCCCTCTTAACTATTCTTTCCTCATGCAGATTCCTGTAACCTTGAACATTCTTAAGGCTAGATTTGGGGGATCTTGAGGTCTGCTGCTGCTAGAGATGCTTCCCCAAAATTTCAGTCCAGAAAACACTTATTCTAGAGTAAAGGATAAAAAAACCCTCTCCATCCTTTGGGATAAAGAGTGAAATATCCCCTCTGACGTACTGGGAGAATAGTGTTCCATCTGTAATACAGTGAAGGCTGTGGAAGAAATTATGTCATCACAGAGTAGCTTCATGGGTAAGTGAAAGAACCCAGAAGTCTGTACTCCTTGAAAAAAAATAAAATACAAAAACTGTCATGTAAAACCCTGGAGAGAAGGGAAGTGAAATCCTCATGTTGTGGAGAAAGCAGTAATAGTATGTTCCCAGAATTGGCTCTAAATGGATTTCTGGTGAGCTGTCGGCCCTTTATGAGCAGCGGCATGACGAGAAAAGCTGGGGATTTCACAGCGTGGACCAAACCTGGCACATCTTAAACGATTGTCTCAGAAAATTGCCGGGTGGCACCGAGCACCACGGGCTTTGCAGCGGGCGGCTGCGGGGTGGCACAAGCAGAAGCGGCAGCAGCTGCGCCGGTATCCGTTCCCGTTCCCGGGTGCCCGTTCCCGGGTCCGGACGCGTTCCCGAGTGCCCGCTCCCATTCCCGGTGCCCCGTGCTCATTCTCAGTGCCCGTTCCCGGGTGCCCATTCCCATTCTCAGTGCCCGTTCCCGGGTGCCCATTCCCATTTTCAGTGCCCGTTCCCGGGTCCGGACGCATTCCCGGGTGCCCGTTCCCATGCCTGGTGTCCGTGCCCATTCCCGGGTGCCTGTTCCCATGCCCAGTGCCCGTTCCCGGGTGCCCGTTCCCGGGTGCCCGTTCCCGGGTGCCCGTTCCCGGGTGCCCGTTCCCATTCCCGGTGCCCGTTCCCGGGTCCGGACGCGTTCCCGGGTGCCCGTTCCCATTCCCGGTGCCCGTTCCCGGGTCCGGACGCGTTCCCGGGTGCCCGTTCCCATTCCCGGTGCCCGTTCCCGGGTCCAGACGCGCTCCCGGCCGGAGCCGCCGCCGTTCCCGGGACACAGGCGCCCCCTGCGGGACACAACTGGCACTGCGGCTGCGGACCCGGACCCGGGGGGAAACTGCTCAGGGACAGGGGACGCTGCACAGGGACATCTCCCCTGCGGGACAGGGGACACTGCTTAGGGACATCTCCCCTGCGGGACAGGGATGGTGGGGGCACTGCACAGGGCCACCATCCTGAAGGGATAGGGGAAGGGAGACACTGCACAGGGACAGGGGACGCTGCACAGGGCCACTTCCCCGGGGGGAAAGGGGGACACTGCACAGGGCCACCTCCCCGGGGCACGGGCAGCGCTATGGCTGCGAGCGGGCACCGACCCCGGGGGGACTCGGCTGGGAACCCTCGGGACAGGCAGGGTGACAGCGGCACAGAGACAGGCACGGGGAGGTGTCGCCTCCCCCGGACAGGGGTGGGTCCCCCTGGCAGGGGGACAGTGCACAGAGCCGCCCCAGGACTGGGTGACAGCGCGCACGCTGCCCGGGCTGCCGCCACCAGCACCCCCGCGGGCTCGGGTCAGTTTGGCTTTGCGCTCTCTGCCTCCCTTTGGGGTTGGTTTTGCACCTTTTGAACAAATGGGTGTCGCTGCCCCGGTGATTAATTAGTGTGTGAGTGTCCATAGTGGCTGCGGAATTCCTCCCTCGCCTTTCAGGCAATGCAGTGTTCTGGGGGAAGGTTTTCCTCACCTGATTTATAGAATGAGCAATAGAGGAGAAGGAAAACCCTAAAAAAGGGATACCTGAGAGTTCAGATGGGAATTAGGATAAAGGGAATAACAGAAACAGAGGAAAATGGAAGTAGAGGGGCTGCTAGTTTAGTTCTTCAAGTTGAATTGATTATGAACAGGACATCTCAAAAGTAGTTGGTGAGACTGAGGAAACCAGCACCTCTTTATGTAAGAAAAAAACACAGTATGGGTTTTTTGTTGTATTTTTATTGATATATTTGGCAATGTTATAATTTTTGATTATAATACTTTTACTGAGAGTAATCATGTAAGTTTGCCATCAAACTACGAGAAATGACTTAAACTCTAATGAGACCTTAGTTTCCATGGATGCCTATAAAAATAGAAGCAAAAAAGCCTTTCTGTCTTGTGAACTAAATCACTTTTGAGAGAGAACCTCAAAGCTGCTTGAGTGACTTTTGATTTGAGGCTGTCAAATTAAGGGAAAGTAGAAAGTGTGCAGGGTTAGGAAGTCTCATAGGGAGGGGGAGGGAAAATGATCCCAATATATCAGTTAAATTATGGCATTGTGTGCTATATCCTCATATTTGCAGAGATCAAGTGCGTGAGCTTAATCTGGTGTGAGTTGTGGTTGGATCCATCTCTGGATAAAAGCCTCTGTGCCACAGCTCTGGCTGCTCAGTTGAGTGTTATCCCACCTGTCTAAAATATATTACTACTTCTGTGCAGGCCTGAGGGTATTAACTTACTGTTTGCTCTCTGTGGTTGTTCCCCTGTAACTAAAATTTGTTTCCTAAAATGTTCACAAAAAAGCATGAAGGATGACTGCTGGTAGAGACAAAGTAAATGGATTTTCTAAATGGCATTGCTTACTCATGCTGAAAGCTTTTGTGGCATTTAAGTGCTGACAGCTGATGTAAAAAATGGCCTGTAGGAACCAATTTTGAGCGTTCAAAAAGTAAGTTTTACACTTATCCCACACCTCCGAGTTTGTGTCACACTGGTTAAAGATTGCTCAGTGTGGCAAGAACCAGCCTGAAAGTTTGCAGATCCTGGTGCAGAAGAGAACTTTGAGACTGGGAAATGGGGGCTGAGGAACAAGAGGAAAGGATATTTGCAGATAAGCAGCATTAAATGCTCTGGCAGCAGAAAGGTGGCATGCCATGGCCAAGGGTGCACCTGGCTCTGGGCACCCTTGGTTCATCTCCTGGCTGATGCTGCTGTGGAATAACTCTGGGACCATTCTTTGTTATAAAAACTTTGTTCTGCAATCTTCTGTGCAGTTTTCACTGAACTGTTGTGAGAGTTTTACTGTGCTGGGACTCCAGGGTTCCAGGTTTTTAGTGGATTTTTTCCTTCTAGTACAATTTTCAGAAGATCCAAGTGCATGCAGGAGCCTGGCTACCCCAAACTTTTACTAGGCTTAAAAAGGCACTTGGCTATTTTAGACAATTCTACTTCTTGTTCACGCTGGGAGAGTGTAGGCAGATCCCTTTGTGCCTGAGCACATTTAGAGGAATTAAGGGTTTGATCCAAGTAATTGGTGATTATGGGACCATAAACATGGGTAGTGATAATATGGGACCATAAATTAAGGTAGTGATTCTCGAGCTGTTCAGATCCTTCTGGAAATCTGAATTTTAGGATTAAATCCTAAAAGGTTTAGAAGGCAAAGCTGTGTACTCTGTATGAGCAGAAAAATTTCCTTGCAGCCTCCCAAAGGGCCAGATTTACGCAGGAATTGAACAGAGGGGGATCTTGGTGAAATGATTCCCAGTGTGACACGCAGGAGCCCTTTGTGATAATGAAATGTGTGTTCAAAATCCATTTTAAGCAGCAGATTTATTTTAAACAGCAGCCTGCAGATGTGGCTCTGAGAGGCAGTCACTGTGAGTTTCCCATCAGATCCGTGACTGCAATAACCAGGCGTGCACGGATCATCATGAACTCTCACTAATTGTCCAGCAGTTCTGGGAGCTATAGATCTCCATCCATGAAAATAATTGCCTGTGTCACAATGAAAGGTCACTGCAAAAGAAGCATTTCATGCCTTAAATAGTCAGTTAATATGTGATTTAAAGTAGCATTGTTTGTACACGACTGTGGTACCCCAGGAAAGAATTGTGCCCGTTTAGTTAAAATAGGAAAATGGTTGGAATATTCCTTAACAAAGTCAGAGCTTTGAAAAAGCTCTGCAAGGTACTTTCCCTTCTGCATAAAGAGGAAATATTTGCCCAGCTGATCACAGAATCAGCATCTCCCTGCTGCTCCTGGGTGGAATTGCCCAGCTGGGAGGAACCTGGTTGTGTGATGCAACCCCAAACTGGGGCGCAGAGCTGTCCCTGGAAGGGCTGGGTGACACTGGAGGTTTGGCATCACAGCATTATCACAACCCATCATTATTTCATAGTTTATCAAAAAGGTGCTGGCTAAAGGTCATTTAATCTCCAATTTATGGCTCAGCTTGGGGCACTAAGGAAATGCCTCTCTTTTTCTAAGAATGCAAAGAGCTGTTTCAGTCCTCCATGCCTCCCACCCTCTCCTGCACCCTTGGGAGCAGCTGGAACGTGGGATGCTGACTGACTGCTGATGCCAGGCTCCATTCCTCATCCCCTGGGACAGCCCTGCTGTGCTAAGGAGGAGTTGCCATTCTAGTTCTGGTATCTGGAGGATTCAAAGGCTGCAAACATCAGAGTCTCCTGGGAAGCAATCATTTTGGACACTCAGCAATCAGATTATTTGGGGAAAAACATGCATTGAAAAGGTTGCTTAAAACTCCAGGTGTGTGTTTCTGTCTTTGGTGTGCTCTTGCTAATTTTAATTGACTTTTTAAAAGTATTTTAGGTAAGGACAAGTACAAACAATATACAAACATTTGTATAAATATCTACAATATATAAACAATATTTGTGCTCTCTGTTGTAACAGCTGCTCCCAGGGGGCTGTTGGCCACAACATCAAATCAAGTTTATTCTAAATTTGAGGCAGGAATTATCCATGTGTTTTACTTAAACACAATCAATTATAGCAGGAAAGCCAATTTTAACAGCAAAATGATTTGTATTTCTGACCACCCACTTGCGTGGTGCTGTTTTAGGTGGCACAGTGGATAGTGAGGGGAGAATGGCAGCAGGTTTGTCTTGTGGCAGTTCTTGGGCTCAGGGGCATAGCTCAGGTGAGTGGAACTCTCTGAACACTCATTTGAACATCACAGAGCAAACACAAGTCCCTGCCTGCAGCACAGGTGAGCTGTGCCCTGTCCCTGCAGCCCCAGGCAGGGAGGAGGCAGCAGCAGAGTCCATAAACAGAGATTTCAAACAGCAGTTTCTCTCAGGTGAGAGGGACATTGGACGATTTTTATCTCAGTTTTTGTCTTGGCATTGATGGCTGTTACTGGGATGTATTTAGTGTACACACATGACAGGTAAATGGGATGAGAATGCAGATTGTGAGTTCTGATACCTGGAGAGATGAATATTACAAGTTTCCTTTCTCTCCTGTGAGGTTTAGCTCACAGTTGATACAGCAACATGTCTGGTTCAGTTGTTAAAGTTTAATGCTTCAAAACTCCTTTCTTCCCATCTAATGTAAAATGTAACACTCCTGAGAATGGACTTACAGTATCTTTGCTCTTTTCCCACTCTTTGTCCCACGTTTGCCCCTCTTTCTATTGCACTCGGATTTTTGCTGCTGCTACAAAAATGAAATTAATCACCAATCTCATTTGTAGCTGCTGGGAGCAAAGAGTACACAGAAAAGCAGGCTATGGAGTGGATTTGGATTGTGTGAAAAGGCAGCTCTAGCTGTAAAACCACTGGTTTTTTTTCCTGTGGAATGTCCTTGTAACTGTTCCTAATCTTTTATGACCTGTTTGGCTTTTGCTTGTAATGAACTTTTGGTGTAAAGAATCGCTGGAGCAGTTCCCCCTGCTCCCCACACTGCAGCTGGAGATGCATAAGACATTTCCTGCTGGTGTCATGCTTTGTTGCCAGTTTTTCATGCAAAACACACCTAAAAATGTGCTCTGTCAATATGATTATTTAATGGTCTGTGACTGACATTTCTGTAGCTCCCAGCACATGGCCATAACCCTTGCCCCAAATGAGCACTTTTGTAATTACAAAGAGAGTAATAATTTTCTGATCTTTTTTTTTTCTTTTTCTCTTTTCAAGGGAGTGCAAAAGCTGAGCCCATTTCAGCTTGCAAAGTACATTTAAATCTCTGCTATCTGGAACCTTTCAAATTGCTCAGTACTTTTAAAATAGTGTCAGCTCATTGTCAGGGCATGATACCGAAAGGAAAATTGCTGTCTCCCTGCTCTCAGCAGTATCAGACAAGCTTTCTGATTTAAGTACTGCATCTGAAATGGAAAAGTTAATCATAGCCCTGTTCTGCATCATCTCTTTCAAGCCAGGGTAAAAGCAGCAATTTTAGATGTTATATTAGAGCTAATTTAGTTGTTTGCAGTGGAAAAGTGCAGAACCCATCAGCACCTTCGTGTTTGGGTCTATCACAGGTGGCCATCTCCCGCCAGCAGCCATCCAGCAATTCCTGCTCCAGGTATGGATGGACTTCCCTGGGCCTTGGCTGGGTGTGGTGCCTGTGCTCTGTGCAGGGACAGCCAGCATGGAGCTGGTGACCAATCCCCTGCAGCTGTGGCCCTTTCCCAGGGCAAGCGGGCCTTGCCCTTTGACTCCTCTTTCAGCCTCCCATGGCTGACAAACCTGGGTGTGCTTTTACTCTCTCAGAAGTTGTCTTGCACTCACTTTGAGTCAGAATAGAAGAGCCTCTGATTTGCCCATCGTTCAATAAATGTCTGTCCTGTTTGCTGCTCTGGAAGGTTTTTGGGGTGGCTTTTGTCACACACCAGGGCCTGCAAACACGAGAGAAAGGCACCTTACAGATGTGTGTGCCCAAGGGATGTACCCAGATGTGCTCTGCAGGCAACTTTGAAGGAATTTGACTGAGAATTGTGCCTGTCTGTGGAAACAGGGAAGCCTCTGTAGCATTTTCTCTTCATTTTAGTATTTATGGAAACAGGGAAGCCTCTGTAGCATTTTCTCTTCAATTTAGTCCTGCCTCCACTTGGTGATTCCTTGTGAGTCCAACCCTGTGGCTGCTGGACTAATTGAACATTCGCTCCAGGACTGAAGGGTCTTTGGTCACATTTCCTTGTTTTGTCAGGAAGAATTTTCTCTCTCTCAGCCTTTCTGCTCAACTCTTTACCTCCATGATTTACACCAATTATTTACCTAATTTTATTATCCATAAATCAGTCTTCCCACTGTACTGACTCCAGCTCTGCTGCTTCAGGCCATTCTCACAGCTGCTCCAGTACCTGTAGGGCTATTTTGCCTTTAAGACTGAAGCCTGAAGCACAGTGGGAGCTTCTGAGTACTGGAAAGTTCTTAGAGAATGCTGCTTTGGTCACCAACCTGACCAAGGCCCAGAATAAATCCCAAGGAAGGTGTGAATTCTCTGCTCCCTGACCTGAATGTGCTCTGGAAGAGGGAAGGATGCTCAAACATGGTATCATGGGGAAGAGCCCATTCTACATAAAAACTTCAGTGTTTTTCATGTCTTGTACACCTTTATAACCTATGTTCCACCAGAAGCATTATCTTTGGGAATTCATGATAATTCCTTTGGGCCTGCTGCAGGGTTCATTTGGTGTGCTTTGTCTGAAATATGTGGTTTTCCCCAAATGTACAGGTTTGGTTCTATCTCCTTGCTGCTTATCTTTGTTTGAGATGTAATGACGCAGGTGATGGGTTAAAATTCCCCAAAATTCCCCAGCCATTTGCAGTGCTGGCTGTGGAAACTGGCACTCTGCTACACGTGATGTCTGATTTCCCAGGGAATAATGGGAATGCTTTTGTAGGCACCTGGCTGAACGATTTCTGTGTTCTCCTGCCTTTCCCCAGCTGCTGCTCTTAGCTTGGAGCTGCAGCTCTTTGGGAGCATTTGTGAACCCAGATGAACTGTGCCACTCTTCCCTCCCGCCCCCATGTGCTTCAGAATCAAGCAGTGGCTGCTGAGGATGCCTGTTGTTCTCATATTATTTAAAATCTGAAACGTTCAGCACGTTTGTGACTGGAGGATGTAACTGGAGCAATGCTCAGTGGCTGTGGAGTGTGTACAGAATATGAATTCCTTTGAGCACTCATGTTTGGTTTCAGCAGGGATTGCTACTTTATCAAAAAACCAAAGGGAATAAAGACAAGGTTTTGAACTTTTGAAGCTATCAATTTTATTTTGCTATCAGCAGTTAGTCCTGCTTCAGTTAATGGTGTTAATCATGACCACCACCAGCTACAGAGGACACTGGTGTAACAAAGAAATCTGCCCCGCCTTACCCTACTAATGCAGTTGTGAAATAATGCTGCCTTTAAAAAATAATTATTAAAACTCTAAGCAATTGCACCTTTCATTCATACCAATTTCTCATTTAAGAATAATGTCTAAGAATAGTTATTCTTAAATGACATTTAAGAATAGTTTTTTTAAATTGGGAAGTAGTTTACCATATAGAACGGTGAGAGTGTTTAGAAACAGTTTGGACAGAAGTTTTGCCTGTCCTTTGGACTGCAGAGGTACTCAGTGGTTTTCTAAAAGAATTCATGTTGCTTTTCAAATCTCATTTGGAAAACCTTGTTTCCCACTGTGTTCACAGACTGACATAGAATAAGTGTTGTACAATGTATACTTTATATTTATTTAGGTTTGAAGCTTTTTTCCCTAGTTCATGTTACATTTTAATGACTCTTAAATAAATAGATAAACTGACTCTAAAATATGCCGAGGCAAAACTGTGCAAGCAGATCAGACCCTAAACAGCTTTGGTGTATTTATTGAATGGATTTTTTTAGCCTACAGATTTCAGCTCTATTAATAAAACTTCAATGAATTAAAAAACCAAAAAAGCCCCTCATGACTTGTCTATAAGAGGCTTATTTGAGGAAAGCTTGTCTGCTGGGTTAGAAGGTTTCATGTCTGAACTGTAGCAAGCTGTTGGCAGCACAGTTCCTTGGCTCGAGGGCAGCCCATGCCCTCGTGGATGCCATGTGCATAACAAGCAGGGAAAAGCACTTCAGGATCAGCTCTGAGATTATTTGACTTCCAGCAGTTGTGCAAAAAAATCAGAGTGCATGTTTTATGCAAAGCAGAAGTGTTGGGCATAATCCTAATCCTGAAGGAATTAATTTTATGGCATTTTGCGTAGTCAAGAATTCACCTCTTTGATCTCCAGAACACTTGCTTTCTGAGACTCTCCTTTTAGGTTTATTTTCTCTTTATTAGCTTTATATGTAGCCTTATATGAGAAGAAGTGAAAATATATCGTGGATTGTCACCCTGATTTTCTAAGACTTTGCTAAGCCTTCTGATGTTTTCATTCTTGTAACAAACTTTCTCACACACAGTTCTGTAAACAACTTATGTTTTGCATTCTTTCATGGAGGAGGAGAGAATTGATGGACACTTGGTCTGTCCAGTGTCATTGGAGAGGTGGCACTGTCACCCTCCAATCCACTGTCACTTTTGGAAAACTATAAATGTTGGAGTCAGAAAATAAAGGTCCCTCTTTTTTGTTCACCTGGAGAGCAGCAGTGTCCGTGTCGTCTTTTCGTGTCGTATTACGACAGTGGATCTTTTTAATATTTGTAATATCTTATTGCTGGCATGCAAGGAGGTTTGTTAACAGGTTGTTGAAGGCAATTGAGTGATGCTGGAAGAAGGAAAGGTCAAAGTGAAACTCTGAAACTGGTCTGGGTTTTATCACTGCTGTGTGAACACCTCTTTCCATAGATTAGGAAATAACCACACCTGGTGTTACCATGGTTTCTAGCAATCAGCAATAGAGAAAAAAAACAAAACACAAAACCCCAGTCCAGGTTCCACTTTTGCTCAAAATCTTAGGCAGTTGATGGTCCCCATGTGTACTAAAATGTAGCTAGAAAAGAGATATTTGGTTTGACATCAGTTTTTGCTGATCTTCAGAAGATTTTGTTAGGGCTTAAACTGGGTTTCACCATCCAGCAGCTGACAAGTGCATGTCTTTCAGTAGATTTTGTTATGGCACAAATTTAAATCAACAAATATGTTAATGCTTTATCCTTCTAAATTACTTGAATAATTAACTACCTAGTACTGGGTTCGAAAATAATTAATAAAAAAAGATTTAGCTGGCTTTGTTGAATCCTCAGAAATATTTTCTGTACTCATACTAGACAAGATTGAATCTTTGCCAAAGAGTTGAAAAAGTGGAGAAAATTGGTTTCCCAGTAGGGTCTTGCCTTGGGTAACTTTTTAAAGGTTCATCTGAGAACACTGGATTTCAAAGATACTCAGCAGACAACTCTGACAAGGTGATGATCGTGCTCTCCACTGCTGTGATAACTCCGAGTTTAAGCCTGGTCTTACTCAGTGGAGTAAGAATGGTGTAAAGTGGCATTAGAGCCCATCTCTGAATGAACTGTAGAGCTGAGGATGCAGCTGTGTGTGTTACTGCTCAGAGAGCCAGGAAAGGCTGCTGGTCACAGGTACACCAAGTGCTGCCATGCAGGAGGCAGCAGGAGTCTGCAGAATGTTGGAGGAGCAGAAACTCCCCAAAAGAAAAATTACAAATCACAGGAGTAGGGAAGAAAAAAAAAAAAAAGGATTAGAATCAATCTATTTAGAAACTGGATTTGAGTGCTCATGTTGGTTCAGATGCTGATACAGAGCACTGACAACGCTGAGATGAAAATCACAGTGGGACCCTGATAAGACCCTGGAAATGAAAGCAAACATTAGTTACTGAAAAGGTAACCTAGGGTCTGAGGTGTAATGCCTTCAAATGACCTGATTGTAAGTTAAAATTACCATCAAAGCAGGTGCTGCATTCTCGTTTGGAGTGTTTTATCTCATCCTGCTAACATTTCCAGTGTCCCCTGTGCATCTTGCTTTATGCCACAGCCAGCCTTTATTAGATGGATGAGTTTCTGAAGATGTGCAGCATTACTCTGGAATGGAAAAAATTCCATTAATTAAGATAACAAGTGAAAAATATTTTGATTACACAAAGCTCTTTGGGAGCAAATTAGCAAACTGGCGCCTTATGGTGTCCACATTTTTGTGGTGTGGCCATATGGAAAAATGAGACACTGAATTGAGCCAGTCAGTGTTCCAATCTCATGGAGAGAAATTAGAACTTTGATCAGTTTGTAGCCAGCACTGCTGCCTCGTGGATGCACACAGACTCAGGCAGTCTGTGCTTGTGTCTGGGAGCTATGTGGACGAATTAATTCATTTACAGAGCTGACAAATAGCTGTAAATGAATTTTTGGGCCCCAGCTGAGGCAGAAAGTTTATCTGCAAAGAAGGTTTATTAGATCTTGCAGTGACAGTGGAAGTCCTCTGGTGTGTGTCTAGCCCAGCTTGTTACTGTGCTGAAGGTTTATTTTGGTGTTGTACCTGGTCCTTGTGCAGATTTGTGATGATTACTGTAGATGGCAGCAAAAGCTAAATAAAATACAACGATTTAAAAAATTAATTAAACCCCTCCCTGCTGCTGTCCTGAGTGTGCATTTTGTCTTGGTGCCTGCCAGCTGTTCTTGAGGATGGAAGCAATTATAGGCAGCAGAAGCCAAATTAAATTACATATTGAATAAAGGTTTCACTCACAGGCAGCTGGGGGTTTGTGGCTCTGCTGGCTCTCGGTGTGTACTGTCTCAGGTACCAAAAGCCAATTTTCAAGCTCCCCTGATGTTCTCTGGATTCCCCTTTTTTCCCCTGTGTGTGCCATGGTGTCAGGAAGGAGCAGCAGCAATTCTGACAAAGGATAATACCTCTAGGAGTACTTTTATTTTTCCTCCTGTAATAAGTGTGCTGTTTGCTTTCTTTTATTGCAATTAAATTAGTTTCCTCTTTTGTTTTTAATGTCCTTCCTTGCTCCTTTCGTGTGTTGGCTGTTCTCAGTTGCCACTTCTTCTCTGCTCAGAGCACATAAGGAAAAATGGTTTATTGTGCCATCATGCTGATGAGCTGTCTAATAAGACACAGGATTTTCTCTTGCAATCCCTCAGACTGCAGGAGAAACACAGGACAGCCTCAGGACAGGCACTGGCCTGTCTGAAGTAGTGGCAGGATTTGGAATAGTGGATGGATCTTTAATGGCAAGTGACTCCCAATGTTAAGTTTATTACACAAAGCAAAAGCTGAATTTCAAATATTGAAAGGGCATAAAACCCAAATGATTATGGGTGAACTTGAGAGCAGGATTTAGGGGCAAGCAATAAATAATAAATGTAGCAAAAGGTCCATATGTGATTAGCAAAATTGCTTGAAAAGAACGAGCTGTGAGAGCTGGGGGTCTGCAATCTTTGTTTTTACTCTGAAAACCATAAAACTCAATTTTCTGCATGGCAGATATTTAAAATTAAGCAAAATGTAGTGCATCAAAATGACCCTGTGCTTTTGAAATATTTCTGAAATCCCTTTAAAATGAAAAAGAAGGATGGCAAAGTATGGAGCTGCTGTTTGACAATGGTGTTCAATATATGATGAAGGTGGGCACAAAGCTCTAGGTATTACAGCTTATGAATGTATTAATGCACTGCTTTGGGGGAATTAAACTTTAATATTGATGATAAACCTTCCATAATAAAATGTGTGGAGAGTGAGAGTAAATCTCTCTTGCAAAGTCCCCAAACTATTTAAATAACTGCATGCAAGCTACAGCATCTCCTGAGATATATTATAAATGAACTTCTGCATACGAATGTACATTGTGCACAAAGTGGTTTTCCAGCAGAGTTGCTTTCTGCCCTGGAAAAGAGACTGCCCCAAATGACTGTATTTCTTTAAAGTGATTGATCTCTAGCATTGATTGCACAATATTTCTCTCCAGATACACATCATTCACTACCCAGAGTGCATCCCTGTGGGAGATTCCCTGTTGACTGCTTTGAAATGGTGTGAGATTTCTGCAGTGGGTTTTTCTGCCAGCCTGATGTTGTTATTTTTAGATAACATTATGAAAGAGAGATTGTAATGCTTTAAAATATGAAATGCTGAGGAGCGAGAGGAAATTGTGAGTTACAATGATCTGCAATGTAGCAGCAGATTATTGAACAAGTACGTCTGGGAAAAAAATCCCCAACTCGTGCTACCCATTAAGCTGGAGGAGGAAAAGGTCATTTTAGAGAGCCACTGTGGAAAGTGAAGGTGTTCTGGAAGTTGAACTGACATCCAGTCTATTTATTACTTTCCTACCAGAGTACAGGAATGTAAAATTTGCCTTTAGAAGAGTTTGTGTGATGAACTCAGCTGTACAAACCTTAGGAACAGCTAATGACTGGAGCAGCTACACTGATCTGCCGATCATGGGATGTTGCACTGTCAGTTTAGATCTATATCTGAAGAGTAGAGGAGAACTGTTATCACAGACCTGCAGATTTCAGAGGGTGTCAGCAGAACCTTGAGGAAAACAAATGTGCTCTTGCTCCCTTTACAAGGTGGGAAGCTTTGGGAGAGAGTCCACCGTGCTTCCAGTTGTGGAAATTCATGACGAAGAAGGTAAGTTAAAGCAGGAGGCCATTCTGGAAGCCAAACCCAGGTACAAATCAGACCTGACAGAAGAGCTTTTTGCAGATGGTTGTCAATAGCAATAACACAGCACTGAAATGTTCAACTGCTACTCTGGCAGCTTTTATTTCAAAAGCTCTACAAGTGTTGCTTTGATTATTTGGTGTATTGGGTTATGGCAAGTGTTTTATATTTTCAGTTCCTGTGAGTATCTTCTGGCACCTGTGATGAGCTGAGCTGAGCAGTCACCAAAGGGTTCCCAGTGCTGTGCTGTGTTAACCTGGAGAAACCTCTCCCTGTGATTAATTCACCTTTTTGGGAAATGTCCTAATGACCTTCTGAGTCAACAAAATGGCCATAGGAACATGGCAGCCTTTTCATTTATACTTTTGCAAAGAGAAAGGCATTTCTTAATAGTGATATTGCAAGAAATATTTTTTTATATTTCTACTTAACAGGAAATCCTTATGTCTGATCAATTCCGGGCATTTTGAAGTAGTCATTGCTGCTTCTAAAGTTAATCAAAACTTACTGCTGTGTAAGAAAAATCAATGGAAAACAGATTGAGATCATATAAGGATAATTCTGCTGCAGGGCCTCTCTAGCTTCACCCATCAATAAGCAGGAGACTGAGTGCTAAAAGTTTCATGTGTTCTCCTGATATCTTTATTAATCACCTGAGTGCCAAATCCTCCAATTTACCAAACTTCATGGATCTCTTTTCAGTTACAGGGTGGGGATTTTGTGGTGATTGGGCCATACAATTTTGCCTACAGGATCTTTCAGAAATTTCAGGATGTTTTCAGTGCAGATGCAGTATAGTGAGTTACAATTAGATCTGGTTGGAAAGGACACTTGGATTGAGAGTTCATTCTGGGCTAAAAGGGCAGGGAAGCTTCCTAAAGGTGTTTCAGTGTTCCATTTGAACAAACCCTGAATCTTGAGTTTTGGTCACTATTGTACAAAATTACATTCTGCATTTATATAATTGTAGTCTCTGTTACTACATAAAGAGTATGCAATTATAGAAAAATAATTAATGTAAATATCAACTGTAATATAATAATTACAACTATAAATGTACATATAACTATTCTCCACATATACATATTTTTATAGTTTTTTTTGCTATGAATGATCTTATAAAATAGAATGGTGGTATTTCAACAGGTCAGACTGCAGTGTGATTTATAGTTAATGGCAGAACTAGAAGCGTGCATTGCTTTGACTTTGTGGCATGTCTGTGCAGCCATTGTCATTGCAGGCAAATAATTGGCAATGCCATCTGTTCCAAATGCAGGCTGAACCTCTGCATTGTGAATTTGGGCAGAGTTAGACAGTTATTGACTTGGGAAAATGATTGAAAACAGGATTTGCCTGCTACACTAATTACTGTCCATTAGATGATTATTTTTTTGTGTTATCAACCTTTTCCTGCACCCCTCCCTATACTTGTGGGCACACTACACTGGAATTTAAACAAACATTTGATGGCAGGCTGTGAATTTCCTCATCAGCTCTCAGTGTTTGTCTTCCTGAGGGCTCTTCAGTGGCTCCCTGTGAGTGTGGCTGACATGGATCACGTGCCAGCAAAAAATACATTACTGCTATGGAAAAATTAAATTTCTCTCTCTTTTCTTTAGGATATGTTTTATTCAATTCCTCTGGGAACAAGGCAAAGATGTAGTTTGCTTTTCATCTGAGGAGCTTGTCATTTTACCTGACTTCATCTATTTGTGCTGAGGACAGGCAGCAATTGCTTCTGTTTGGGTTGTCCGTGTGCTCCCACTGGTCGGCTAAACCAGGCTGCCCAAATGTCTGTAAAAATAGAATTGATGTCCTAATTAGTTGTAGTTCAGAAGGAATTTTGTGTCCTGTTGCTAGGCTATGACAAAGAAAAAGGAATTATAGCTTGTGCCTATTTATAAAAGTACTGCTCACATTTAGCATTTAGGATTTTGGGACAGTGGAAACAAATTTACTTAATGTGCCCATTTAAAAATGGCTACTCTTAAACTTGCCCTAATTACGCCTTTTAAATTATTTTAGGAAACATAATAAATGGTCTTTTAACTCTGCAAGCAATCAACAATCAAAATAGGTAAATACAGAGATATTTGCATGCACTTTCCTGTGCATATCAATATGCCACAGGAGCCTACTCAGTGGAGTGGAACAGCATCTTTGGAGTCATTAGGAACCACTAATGTGTAGTTGAATAATGATAATTCTAAAGACCTATTTACCTGATAGATTTTATGGCCCTGATGGAACTATCAGGAGCTAAATAACAAAGATTTTCAAATGTCCTAAATATCTCTAGAAGACCTAATTGTTCCTGAGGAGCTCCATTTACAGTCAGCCTGGCAAGCTGCAGATGCCATTTAAGAAGCTGTGTGTGTGTAGGGATGAATAATGTGTTTATGATGCATGGCATGCAGCAGCATGGCACCCTGCAGTCGTGGGGTAGAAAAAGTCAGGGAAAAGGCAGCTTTCTTTAATAAAAAGGGGGAAAAGGCAGGTATGGCTCTGTAAAAACACGATTTAGGTGTTGGTTTCTTTGCATCCTCTTGGCACAGTTGTGTGTCCCAGTTAAGGGACACTAAAGCCCTGCCTAGGTAGGAGGAAGGTGAGCATGTTCAGCTGATGCAGCTCCTGTTAAGTAAGGAGTGGAATATCCTGAGATTCTTCATCCAGGAAGGTAGGGAGGTCTGTATTAACCCCAAATTTCTAAGACATTTCTAAATAGTTTCTCATTTTCTGTTAGTTTAGGGTACTAGCAGATGAGTTTAGCTATTAGTGGTGGTGTTTTTTGGGCTGTGGCCATTGGCCCTCAGGTCCTGTGTGTGTCCTGTTGGTCGCTGCCCCCGAGGCCATGGGCAAACAGAGACTGGGTGCAGTGCAGGTGGTTCTGCAGGGCTCCAGCCCCAGCCTACCTGTCTCATGTCCCACAGCAGATGTACAGCTGTCAATTCTGTGGCTTCCAAACCTATTTAATGACCTTCCCAGCTGCCAGTGGCACCATCCTGCCCAGCTGGAAGAGAGGCATCTGTCCCCAGTACCCAGTACATTTGCAGTTCATCTGCAATGGCATTTTCAGGAGTTTGGCTTCTCTTTCACCACATAGCCTGAATTTCTGTGAGAGATAATCCATGTTAAATATAAGGATCATTGTGACCTGAGGGCCCTGATCTATTTAATAAAGCCAAATCCATCCAATAGTGCCTAGGAATGTGAATGCTGCCTTTAAAGAGCATTATCCCACACTTAGGAGTTTTCCCTCTTTACTTCAGCTACAGATCTTTATATCTTACCACATAAATCATTGAATAGATCTCAAATCTCATGTCTCTATTGCTTGAAACTGTGCATTAATTTACATTTTTTTTTCTTTTGTAGAAAGGAGGACTTTTTAATTTTATTTTTTAAGAATTATCAGTAAGTACCACATGAGAGCTGAACTCTGCTGTGACACTGGCAGCACTCATGGCATGGCTGGGCAGCTGCAGTGCTCTAGCAGATGCTTGTTTTACCAGATTTAGTCTCTCTATTGTTTTCCCAAGCTCATTATTCTACCTGCTGTCTGTTTCCCTTTGTGCTGACAAGATCCAAGGCACAGATCTGTGCCAAGCACAGTGGAGCACAGGTTTCAGTGTCCCAGGCTCCTGGGCATCACTGCTGGACCAGGGGAGCTCAGCCAGCCTTCAGGTGACTTTGCTGCTGCTCAGGCTGCCTGACACAGCCTCACTGCAGCACCTGCTGGCTCAGAAGACACCTGAGTAGGAGAAATGGCTGGTTTTCACTTCCAACCAAAGAAATATTTTCCTTCATTCATAAATCATCATTTATAAAGATGAAGATTAAATAGGCAGAAGTATTCAATGGCAACAAAATAATCTTTTTGTTATGGCGTGGATGACTTCAAGGATGTTTTGTTTTTCTCAAATTGTGCAATAAATGAACATAAATTAAAAGCTGTTTGGCAAGAACACCTGTAACAAGATGCTGATTCTACTACAGAACACACCTAACTTTGTTGGGCTGGAAAAGACAGTTCATTAGGAAACCAATCCATAATTTGAAGTATATTTCATTTTAGCTCTCTGATTTCTTTTCCATGTTCTAAATCTCCAGTGACTTTGGTTATCAGGCTTTAGAAGGGAGTAGATGAAGAACTCTGTAATTGCCAGCCCAGTGTTTAACATCTGCTGCTCTTCCAGAGATAAAACTTTAGGAGTAGTGGTGTTGGTAGGTACAGATTAGGTGTGTGCGGAGTCCAAATAGCAGAGTAAAAACTGCAGATACTATGAATAGAACAAAGCAAGTACAGACTTCTCTGGATCTCATTATACAGGAATAGTCTCCTCATTAGCTCATTTGACTCAAGTATTTCTCCTGCTGGGTTGCTATTTCTGGGTTCAAAGTGAAAAAAAAAAAAGGACAAATAATGTGTTTGCTCTTTGCTGCCATTAGTTGTTAATTATGTTTAGAGAGATATTTCTACAAATAAACCCTGTCTGCAGCGGTGTGAGTGTATTTCCATCTGTATCAGCAGCAGTGCTCATTTGCTAAGAGTGGAACAGAGGTCCTAGAGAAGAGTGGCAATGAGGAACTTGACATTGGAACATGCAAGAAGGGTTTTCCTGTGTCCTTCACTCAGAGAATCCCTGTGGCTCAGAGATCCTGGATCCAGAACACATCCAGGATTTCTACACAGGGCTGGGAGTACAAACTACACTGGGAGTTGATAATCTGAAAGACTGACCAGATTCTAAATTTCACAGCTGTCTCTGGTTTTATGGGCCAGCTGAGAACTCTGCATCTGAAGGGAGCTGCTACTGGGAGTTTGGTGCTGGAGCCAAAAGCTCCATCTGTGGTTGTGCTTTCCAGGCTTGAATTAAATAACCAGCTCCTGAGAGCTGAATAAAACTCATCTTTGGGAGTTTTGAAATGACCAATTGTGCTCAGGAACAATTCTCTAGTCCTGAGGGTTGGCTTGCCTAGGTGTGCGTGTGGTTAGAAATAAATAGTATGGAAATCCTTTAAGGTTTGATCCACTAATGCTAAAATATTCCCAAAGCAAAGAGGTCTGTAAATACATGTGCATCTCTGTCTATGAATATTAATGATTCAGGTGCTGTACCACTTTCCAAAATTGTTGAAAAATTCAAGATCTTTCACATTCAGCCTCACCTTCAATTCTTGTGCATCGTCTGCCCAAACTTATGTAAAATAGCAACCTTTATTCATTCTATTGCTGCGTGTGAGTCAAGGCTGAAAAAGAAGGGGTTGCTGAGATTAAGGAAGAGGAAAACCTCTGAAGCTGTACTGGCAGTCTTTAGATGCAGGAAAAAGTTGCTGCAGAGACTCAGGTAATGATGATAATGCAGATCCACGGGGAAAAGAGCAAATGGTAATGGGCTTAAATTGTAGCAAAAGAGATCGAGATTTGGCATTAAGAAAAGCTCTCCAAAAGAAATGGAATAAATGAATTGGGGAAGGTGGAGTTTTCAGAACTGAAGGCTTTTAAAACCAGGTTAGATGGATGGCCCTCAGGAATGACTTGAGTTGTATATCCTGCTTTTTGAAGTTAATTAAGTGTCTTATTCTTCTGCCTACTATTTTATTTTCTTTGATCCTGTTTCTTTCTCTTTGTGAATGTTGTAGTGTTCAGAAAAAGTTCTTGGTCAAATGTACTATCAAAGGAAAACAGTTCATCACAAACATTGTTTTCAATGGCATTAAAGCCCCCAGATATTCTCCTGGTTACTTACTTTCATTAAATAATGAAAGTCAAGTCAGCTCAGTTAAGTTTTATTCTGGAAATTCAAGATTTGTTTGCTTTTTAATTAAAAAAGAAAAGCTCTAATTGTAAACTAGGTGCAGGAAACTTCTGTTGCCCATTGTACTGCTCTTAACCTCCTTAGCATCTGCAATGTAGAGCCAGCTTTTGAAAACCTGGACAATCAGTTAATTATGAGGAAAAAGTTATTGTGAGCTTTGCAGCAAAGCACTGGCTTTTGTTGAAGGCTGGCTGCAATCACCAGGACACCTCTGTAATTATCCTGGAGCTCCTCTTGGGTCAGGAGCCTGCCCTGGGCTGGGCAGTGGGACTGATCTGTTGTTACAGTGAGCGCACTCCTGTCACACAGCTCCTGGCTGTCCCTGCACTCAGAGCTGGGAACGCCTGCTCTGGGTGGTTTCTGCACCTCCTGCCCTGCCAGCAGCGGCTCCAGAGCTGCAGCAGCTCAGCCCCAGATGAGTGATGAGAACACGAGGCCGTGCCTGGGACTGCAGCTGGCAAAGCAAAAGCAAAGCATTGGGCTTGTGGTGCTTGAAAACAAAACTGGTCTCCTTACCAGGACAGGGGAAGGGGCTGGATAAGGGAATATGATTATTTGTGGTAGTTAAACAGTGCAATTCCATCCTGTTTAGCTACAGCAGACTCACTGTGCTGAGTCACTCCTGATTGCTTTATGCAGAACATGCTCTGCCTGTGCCTAAAGAGGGTTATTAAAGACTGCTGAGTACAGAGAGCTTTAACAAAGAGATCTCAGAGTAAACACTGACATTTGTTACTGCCTCTGTTTAGCACTGCTGAAGGTCCCTGGGAACTTGGGAAATTGAGCTGTCAGATCTATGAAGATGAAATGAAACTTTGTTCTGTGGTTTCAGTCCCTTAGGAAAGTTTTTCAGGTCATTTAGCATTAGTACTGTGAGGAGAGCTTATTATTATTTTCCTAAAAATTATTCCCTTTTGTTGATAAATGCAGAGTGACAACTTGGCATTGCTCTTAGTCCATTTCTGTTTGGTTGAGGCAATGCCTGAAGGACTGACAAGGCATTTTGCAGGCAGCTTGCCTGGGCTGTGGGCAGGACAGGATGAGTGATGGGTGTCAGATGGAACCACTGCACCAATTGACTTGTCAGCTGTAGTTAAGCACGTTCACAGGATGACTTGGCAAAAAAGCACAAAATGTTCTGGGAGGAAGATTCACTTCTCACTGTTTCCAGGCTGAAGCATAGCTGCTGTTTGAAAAAGAGAGAGATTTAGGGGAACGATGGAATGACAGTGAAGCCAAGGTTTGACTCTTAGAAACTGAGACTGGGCCTTGCCTGAGATTTTGTCAGTCTAATTTGGAAGGAGGAAAACCTCAGTGTTTGTAGAAGTCTTCCTAACACTTTCTTTGGATTGCTGCTCTAATGAGTTTTTGTAAAATGTGTATATTGTATTGCCAAGCAATTTCAGAGATATAAACGTGGGCTGTTTGAAACACAACAAGTTTTCACCCTGGAAATATCAGTTGTGAATCAGAAAAACCCCAAAAGGCTTCTCAATTTTCACAGTGATTTTCAATTCCCTGACTAAGGGCATGGAAAGGGCTCTAGGGACTTAAAAATAAGGATAGAACAGCTCTGATCAACATTTGGCTCTCAGTATTCCATGTTGTATGAACCTGGGAGAAGAGGGAGCTGCCATCACTGCTCTGGTCAGTATTTTGGGGTTAGTCCTGTCCTGCTGGGGTCCCAGTTCTGCAGGTTTTATCTGTCCCTCATCCCCCTCCTGCCCCAGCCATGCAGGCAGAGTGGGGAGGATTCTGATCTCAGCCTTCCCTCCAGTGAGAGCAGAGCTGGGAAGATAGAGCTGCTCCCTGCACAGCCCTAGGTGTTGAAAGACTAAAAATGTAACATAGGCTTAGCATTAAATTCATGTTTACACCTTCAGGCAGCTGCGCTGTGAACAGTGGAGTTGCAGTGCTTATCAGTACTTTTCTGAATATAAAGGGGTATTATGGCTTCTGGTATCAAGCCCCACAATCTGCATGCAGGATTCTTTTCCTTTAAGACCATAATCTCTTTTCCATTGCTTCCTCAGTGCCTGAGGAGCGAAAGAGTGAAGGCCAAAATATGAAATGTGCCACAATCCACTGTTCCTCTGGACACAAAGCAAGAAAACCTCACCTTTTATTTCAGAGATGCTATTTACAAGCTGACTGTTGTTAATGGATGCTTCATCACATGTAAAGAAAATAGTTTTCTTTGGGACAGTAATTTTTGGCTCTGTGTTCATTTTCCTGATACTTTTCTGACAGGCACAGCCAGTACTCCTCCAAACAGTGAGCTCTAATACTGCTGTGGCTATTTTTTAACTAGATGTCATTTGATTTATAATCCAACAACTCTAATTTAAGATTCAGTAAGCTCCAGATAACAGAGCAGGTCCCAGGTAGAGCAACTTCCCATGTAAATTCAGCTTTAGTAAATAACCAGGGAGCTGGTTGTGTGTTTGAAACAGATCAAAACACCAGGAGCCAGTGCTGGCTGCTGGAATCTGCCTGCTGTGGGTGGGGAGACATTTGGACAAGCAACAGGAGATATAAAACATAGTTAGTTCATCTAGATCTGCAACTGGTTGAATTTCAGCTGTTTCCTGTGGGCGTGCAGGAGCAGAGAGGTTTGCAGTGACTGGAAGTTGTGGTGTTGTCCTGCCCAATGCTGAATTTTCAATGCTGAAGTTGTGGTGTTGTCCTGCCCAATGCTGAATTTCATAGCCCACGTTTATTTGAAACAAATATTCAGCCTTTTCTCCTGATGCTGTCAGGGCAGACCTGCAGCTCCACTTGTGGCTGTCAGAAGCTGTGCATGAGCTTGGGGTGGGATGTCCTCATTCATTTTGAATGCAGTCACAACTTTTTGCTCCAAGTTCCAATATCTTAGAGCACTACAGAGACACTGAAAATTCTGGCAGAACTCATTTGGCTGCTGTTATTCCAGATTCCACAACATGCCATGGAAACAGGCTTACCCTGATGGCAGAGAGCAGGGAGATGCTTATGGGGAAGTGATACAAGGATTTTGTCTTAATTTCCAATCTTGTTGCATCAATTCTCTGCATGTTTCAGCACTTTCTCAGAGCATTTCCCTTCCTTCTCTCTGTTGCTATGTTTTACTGCTGTTTTTCTTTAGCTGACAGGTTCTGTGGTACATTAGCAGCAGCTACATAATTTCATAGCTTGTATCCCTTCATAAACTCACTGTCCAAAGTATTATTTCCTTGCAAGATATAGATTTATTTTTCTTAAATATACAAATTTTAAATTGCCCTCAGGACTCGAGCCATTTATTCTTAAATTGAATCTTATTTATTGTAATCCAGTTCCAACTGATAGAGCATTCCTCATATTATTCTGACAGAAATAAACACAGAGCTGAAGTGCTATCTTGGCAGAGTTATATGAGCTTGTAATAGCTGCATGCAACTGAATTTTCATTTCACTTTTATTTATTGGAAAGCTATCCTAGGATTTTGAATTGATTCCTCACTTTTGTTTGCATTTATATGTATTTCTTCAATAAAGGGAAGAAATTTCCTGTTATTTCAGGCCTCATCAACCTTCCTGAAAAATAACATGAATGCTAGTGTATAAGGAAAATGGAAATACTTCACTGTAGTTTTGCTATCCAGCCAAAAGAAATCTGCTAAGCCAGCAAGTGTTCAGGGCAGAAGGTGGCTTGGAATTGCAGGAGTGGGTTGAAATGGCATTCAGAGAACAGGAATTGTAATGTTTTAACAAGTAACAGGTGGTGCATATGTTAAATTGTCCTGTGAATGGAGCAAATCTAGGGTTACAATACTCTTGGGGAACTCCCCAGGCCCTGGGCAGTGCACAGAATGCTGCCCTGATAGGAGCTGAGGGAAGGCCACTTGTCAAAAACCACAGCACAGGGTGTAATGCAGTAATATTTCAAATATATATCTTCATCAGGTCTTATTTCAGAGTCATGGAAGTAGAGTCCATGGTGTGGGCTCTGGCAGCAGGAAGGAGTGATGGGAATGCTCTGGACAGCTAGATGATGCTCTGTGGCGTCCACCAGGGAGCTGAGGAGCAGTCAGCTGTTTCCTAAGGGCATTGAAAGCAGAGGGCTTGCTGCCACTGTTTAGCCTGTAACAACTGCTAATTCTCCACAGCAGTGAAATATTTACCTTTTGAGTCATGACTCTGTCATGTTAGACCAGCAGCAGTCCCTACAGAGGAGATTGAGATGCATGTAATGTAGCAACGACTGGACAGAGTGTGTTCTGCTCTTTTCTTCCTGAAAGATTCTGTGTAATGCTTGTTAATTTTACAGTAATGTAAGAGATGCCAGTTCTAAATAAGAGAACTTCACAGTCATGTAATTGTTCCCAGTAATGTAACTATAGCCTTATATTGATTATTTTCTGAAGTCTCAGCCCTAGAAACTTGATCATAGCTTGTCTAAGCATTTTGGGGCAGAACAATGCAAGGTGGAGGGTGGATTGCTGTAGCAGACTATTAATGCTTGGATTTGTGCACAAATATTATATATTATCTACATATATATATATATCATATATATTATATATAATATATTTAACTGATGCCAGAGAATCACATGAAAAGTATATTCTGTGAGGAGCATCCTGCAACAGTGATCGGACAGATAATAGATTTAAAATATAATCATTGACTGAAAATTCTGTAGCATAAGAATATTTCTGTGCCTGGGGGAACAAATAAGGTGGATGCATCTTGTAGCTGATCTTTTGTCTTTAAATCCACCTAATGAAAACTATGGCTAGTTGGTGAATTAAGCATTTCCTGATGGGGTGATTTGGTGATGGGGTTCATTGGAGAATGCTCCTGTGAGATTTCCATCGTTGTTCAGGATTCTGAAGCTTTTTCTTGGCACATGGAAAAGATAATTTCCCATTAAAAATTCTCCTCGCGTGTCTTGCACTGCTCTTTCTGCTGTGCATCTGCAAGTAGTGGTTGTTTCTTTCAGCTTTGGTCAGTGAAAATCAGGAATCATTGGAAACATTTTCCCAGGCTGTTTGGAGTAGAGATACAGCCCAGCTGGGTTTATCTGAGCTTCTAGCAAAGACAAACTTTGATTTCTTATCTGAACTCAGCTGCAGTGTCACTGGGGCTGTACCAAGCACTCCCTGCAGCCAGGGCAGGGTTGGTTAGCAGAGTTCCCTGGGGACCTCTGCTGCTGTTCCAGTGCAAGGGCAAACCTCGGTGATGATTATCACTGCTCTGCAGATTCTGCTCCTGATTGTCTCCTAATACTCCCAGATAAATGTACCTGAGTGACTTGTAGGTTACTGAAATCTCCTGCCTCAGTAAACCTAAAGTAATTCTGCTCGGGAGATAATGGGCAATGTCAGACATGCTCATCTGTGCCCTTTGTGATTACATTTTGAAAGTATTTATTTAACTCTCCACTTGTGTTTTGTCTTTTTCTTCACCTTGATTTCACAGCAGATCCTGCAGTAATTTACCCACTTCATGGACTGCTGGAGGATTAGGAAATACAGAATCATTCAGTTGAGCAGGACTAGTGAGGAATATTCTGGGTTTCTTCTTGCACTGCTTACATTCTTCATCTTTGGGAGACATCTCTCCCTGCTCTTCACAGGGCTTCATTGTTCAGGATTCTGAAGCTGCTTCTTGGCATGTGGAAAAGATAATTTCCCATTTAAAAAAGCTCCTTGTGTGTCTTACACTGCTCTTTCTGCTGTGCCTCTGAAGTTAGCGGTTGTTTCTGTTCCTTCACCTCAGACAAATAAACCCTTTTAAAAAAAGATGCTCTTTTCTTGTGTTTCTAATCTTTTGAGCCCTTGGACAGCCATGCCAGGCTTCTGTTTGTTTTTCTACTGTGGAATCTCATGCTATTAGACACATTCAACTGCAAAATGAGTATTTGTATGATTTTAGATGATATAACATTAATATGCTTATCACTCCTAGTAAATCTCATCCTTGTTTCTTGACTCACTGAATCAGTATATTGGCAGGTCCTGACATGCAGCCATTATCCTTGGCTTGTGATAGTGGGATTTCACTGAGAAGTTTGCATTAAATAGGATTCAGGACCACGGATTTAAAAAATGAAATATTTTCTTATATCCAATAAATAAATGATTTTTTTCTGTGACTTTACATTTTCCAATTTATTTCTATGTAACCTTTGATTCACTGTGTGTTATCTGATGGAAAAAGGCAACATTCCTTTTTGCTAGTGTATCATCATAGTGTATCATCATTATACTCTATAAATATATGAATATATCAGCGTTGATTAAATTATATTTTGATTATTTGGTGAAATGTTGTCTTCCAGATAAAGCAGGAGACATGCAAAGACTACATATGGATGAAAATGGCTCCACATTCCAGTGCTGACTGTGAGTTGTGGAACAGGGATGGTGTTGTGCACTCCCTGCTCGAAATGGTAGAGTTGGGGTTGGTTTTCTCTTTGGGCACCATAGGAAGGTATTTCTGCTGTGTAGCACAAGAAGTGAAACCCCTCAATAATTCCAGGATTCATGCCATAAAGGCTGGGAAGGCCTTGGACACCACCTACTATTGCCCACCAGTTTGAGAGAGAGCTCTGCTGCTGTGACATTTCTGCATGCAGCATTGTTCTTTGTGTGCCTGGAGAGCTCTGGGGGGTGTTCCATCTCCTGGATATCGTGGGGCAGAGCTGGGGTATAGCTCTGTTAGGGAAGCCACAGTCTGTTCCTGGTTTAAAGGGTTCCTGTGCCAGACCATTATCTGTAAGTTGATTTCAGTTTGGTGTCTGCTCAACCTTGTGCATCCTTATGTTCTCAGCCCTTTTCAGAAGCCTCCAGGACATTTTCATTAGAGAAGTCTTACAGGAATATAGAGTCCCCTTTCCAGAATATCTGAATATTTGCTTTTTTCAGGAGTTTCTGCTGCTTGGGTATTGATTGTCCAGATTATTTTCTGCTGGGGGACCCAGAGGAACAAATGAAAACATGTCAGGAACTCTGGATTTAACAAGGGACCAGCATTGCTGTGAACTGGACATGGGAAAGGAAAAATAGTTGTATTCATCTGATGGGAAAGAAGTACCACAGTGGGGAGGAACACAGTGACCAGGCCACCCAGTCCTGGGGCTTTGGAGCTTTTCTGTTCCAGCCCAGAAAGGTTACAGAGTTTGAGGCAAACTTTTCTGGAGAAGGGCATGGATGTCCAGCCCATTTAGAGCCATCAAATGCAGTCTTGTGCTACAAAGAGACCACATTAAGTATATTTAAAAAAAAGATTGGACAGTTTTTGTCCAGAAGAGAAATGGATTTCCAATTAAAAGTGGAATAAAAGAGAATATTTCTAGTAGTTTCCCTTCTCTGAATTCTAGGATAGGGAAAAAAACCCCATTATTTTATTTCCTATTTCCAGTCTCTGCCATTCCACTCTGCTTTCCAACAGCAGGAAAGATTTCTTCTTGTTACTACTAGTTTTTTGTCCTTTTCCTCTTCTCTGAAGCTCACCTTGAGGCTGCTGACCCTCCATGGATCTAAATGTCCCCAGCCCCTGACAAGGCACTAGCTCCTTGCAGAACCAGACCCCCACAGACTCCAGGCTCCCTTGGCTTCATTTCCTGCTGCAAAGGCTCGTGCTGATGATGAGGAGGTGTGATGAGGAGGGCCCTGCTCTGGGTCTTGTTTGCCAGCCCCACTTGGTACCCTGCAAATCAGCCGCACTGTACCATCCAGCACCCTGATTTATGTGAGACATCACGTCCCGATGCCTTTATAGACAGCAACTTAGTGTTTCAGAGGAGTCTGCATGTTACAAAAAGGGCAGCAGGTGTTATTTAGACTAAATTGACCTTGAAATTGATTTCTTTATTTTATGACTTACTGAGGGGAGATTAATACTTTTTTTTTCCTGCAGCCTGAAACAATTTACATGGTAATAGAAGGCATAGTCAGTCAAATAAATTGCTGGAAGTAGTGGTGTTCCAAGAAAGAAAATATGGATCTTACTTGCATTGATTCTTTCTATCCCCAGGGAGTAGCTAAGACTTTTAACACTGGGGAAAGACTGCCAAAATTTATTTTTCCCATTAAAGTCAGAAGAATGGAAAGTAATATCTGTTAGCTGACATTTAGTCCAAACTTTCAGTTTGAGGGGAGGGGAGAAGGCTGTGCCCCACATAAAATTTAGGGAGCGTTTTATTGCTATTTCTTGATTTCTCTAAGGGCAGATGGGCAGTGATGGGAATCATAAGAAACTTCTGGAAAGCCAGGCATGGACACAGCATAGCTGCCCTTGGTAACAGAACAGGCCCTGAAAATAAAACAGCTTGTAAATTGTTGTTGCAATTCCACCTTCGAGTACCCAAGTAAAAATCACCTCAAAATACAAATGTTAATGGAAACAAGAGACCCAAAAGAAATTACCTGGAGGAAGCACTGATAGGAACATGAAGTGTAGCTCTACAGGAGGGAGAAAGTTTTTGTTATTGTGCTGCTGCAGTGTTGAAACTGTGTAATTTCCATTTTCCTGTGGCCTCCAAGACAAGTGCATAGTTAAATGATTTGTCAGTGGCACAATACTTTGCATAACCTGAACATGTACCAGATATTATTATGACACGTTACCTGAAAATGAGTGTGAAAGCAACTCCACAAACCAATTTTTTGTTTGCTGTAAATACAGAAATGGTGTAGAGGAAAGTGTCTTATATGTGCAAATCATTGTGATGGGAATTAATCTCCTTTGTCTATCAGAGCTGAATGCTGCTATTGCAGCTGTAGTGAGGAATGGTGATTTCAGCCTGTGTGATGCAGGAGGAGGAGAAGGGGAGTTGGTGGATCCCAGTCCAAGCGTCTGGAATTACTGGAGAAGGGATTTGGGCTCTTGCTAACAGGTTTAGATTAGTCTTTATATTGTTGTTGGAATTCTCTGCCCCTTTAAAAACAACCTAGACCTGAGGAGTTTTGCTATTTTTGCTTTTATTTTTTCTGGTTCAATGTGCCTGGATTTTCACAGGTGGTAAGCAGGTTATTAATAGGGAGCACACCACGAGCTTCCCAAGGAGCTGTCCCACATGCAGCATTGGCCTAAAGCTGTTTATTAATTTGTTACTGCTACACAGAGCTGTGCAATGCTTAGAGATTAACTGGTTGGGGGAAGAAAAAGAACTATATTTGCAAAATAGCTGCTTAAAATGTCATATTTATTTGGAACTCGGGGCATTGCCTTCTGGAAGAGTGCTGTGAAACAAAATGTGTTGTCTCTCTGCCTGCCTGCCTCTCCCAGGGAGTTTCCCAGGAGGAACAGCCCTGCACAAAGGTTAGTTTGGATTCCCCCAGTCCTTCCTGAGCACTGTGAAGCTGTGACCCTCAGGTGCAGCCTGAGGAGCTCTGGAACCAGAGGGGGAAGGAAATGGGCAGGGAATACCAATAGCTGCACATCCAAACTGCTGCACAGAGTGCTTGCAAAGCAGGAGCAGGGAAAGGGCTCTGGGGCAGCAGGGGCACAAGGGAGGAGACTGACAGGAGTCAGCTTGAGGAAAATCTGACAAGGCAGCCAAGGCACAGCTGCTCAGTGGCACTGCAGTGGGTAAGGGTGTGGAGGAACTGTGAAACCACCCAGGGCTGGAACAGAGAAGGTTTGCTGGGTGGTTTTCTTCAATATTGGTCTCAGTTTGCAGCTTCTTAGCGGACAACAGTGACTGCTATTCTCTGTGGGAAACATGGAATTGAGCTGCAGGGGTTTGTCTGGGAGGTGATTTTGGTGGTAGTTTATCTATTGACACCTTGTGAAGGCTGTTTGTTGGCACTTCCTGTGAAGGAGATGGTGTTTGCAATGGCTAAACTGAATGGACAGTGAGGGATGCTGTCATTTATACAGTTCAGAGGCTGGGGGATACTCAGGGTAAAGGATGGAGAATCACTACCAGCTCCCTGAAATATGATCTGTCTCCTGGGTCATAGCACATCCCCTATAAATAAAGGCTCTAGAAGCTTTATATATGGAGGCATGCTTGATGATGATAATTAAAAGTTTATAGCAGTTACTCTTTGCTGTCTTGGACAGATAGGCCTCAATTTCAGCTTATCAGACTTTAATTCCCAAACAATAGGGGAACTGTGTAGCTTGGCTTGCCCTGTGAATCTGATCTTTATTGACAGGGAGGGCATGACAAGAGGAGGCCAGCCCTGGGAGGCCTTTGCAAAATACAAATATGAGTGTAATGGCTGTATTCATTGAGGAAGAGGCAAAAGTTTAGCATGCTAACTCTTTCTAACATATCCTTTTAAAATTAGAACTGTTTTAATTACTGCCTGAAGTCTTGCAGCTGAATTTATTGCACCTGTATTTAGACACTGTGGAACTTTATCCCCTGTTAACAACCCCTCCAAGCCTTTGTTCCTGTATTGCAGTAACAGCAGAGTACTCAGCTTCTTCTCATGCCCAAGCCCCAAGCTTCTTTGTGACTTGTGGAATGCCAACTGGGCTGTAGGAGAAGCTTCCTGAGGAGTGTAAAATGAGGGATTTTACCTTGCTTTAGGGTGGACCTAGATGGAGATGTGACACAAGGATGGTGAGCCAGCATAGCCGTGGGCCTGCCTCCTGCACAGCCTGTGCTGCAGGGGTTTGGAAGAACATTTACAGGGCTGTTGCTAAGCAGGAAATAAACCATGGTCCCTCTGAAGGAATGGAGAGCCATTTGTCATCGGATGCTGAGAGAATTTTGAGTGGCTGGGAAACTGTCACCCAAATTTCATGTGCAGAGCTGGTTCAGGAAGTGCGATGGAGCCCTCCCCTGAGTTTCTGAAAGGCAGAAATCCTGTCCTTCCACCCCACTGCCTTCCAAAAGAGATATCAGGCTGCTGCCTTCCTTGGGGATCATTACGGTAAAACCAGAAAAGTGTGTAATTTAGTCAAAAGAGTCTAAGGCACAAGCTGAACAGCACTGAAAATCTCCATAATCAAATGTTTTACTAATGGCACCTCTGAGTCTAATCGCAGTGGTGCTCAATGTTGGTCTTTATTCCTGATTTGTAAAGTGCCATCCATTATCTTTAATCTGACTATTTTTCCCCCCTTTTTCTTTTCAGGACTGTAAATCTGATGTTATGACTCTGGTTTCCAGTGCCAAGAACAGTCCTCAAGGTCCAGTAAGTAAAGCATTTTGCTGAAGAGATTAGATTTTGTAACTGAATTTAGATCTTCTTTTAAATTGTTTCAGTCATCAATCACTGGCACTAACTCTTACCTGTGACACCTTGCTGCTTTTGAAGTGACTGCACTTGAATTGGCTTAAATGCTCTTTAATATGTGAATATGTAGTACAGGGAATATCTGTCTTAGCAAAGAGAGGCAAAGTGATTAGAATTGTTGCAGTTGGGTTCATTAATAGCCCCGTGGCTCTCTCTCGTGTGTGCTACAAAATGTGTCGCCTGCACACTCAGGCTGGGCTCCAAGCTGTGTCCCTGCTCTGCAGAGGGGGATAAAATCAGGGGGAGTGGGAGGGTGGGCTACAACTGCTAGCACCCCTGGAATTCCATGTTCTGGTGAGGAGGGCAGGTACAAAAAGAGAAAGCAGAAGTTTGGGTGAGTTCAGAGCCATGCAAGGGCAAAGCATTCACAAGGGCAGGGCCCCTGCTGGCTTGGAAACTGAGCAGGGCTGGACCAAAAGGGATCTGCCTTATCTTGGCCTAAAGGTTGGATATAACCTACCCTGTGTCTGTGCTGTATGCTCCATTTTCTGCATAATATCACATTTTGTCAGGGAATGTGTACCACAAACCAAGGTTATGCTGAGGTGCTATGGATTTACAGCTCCTGTCTGATTTACAGAGGGCCTGATGTCACTCAGTTAATCATTCACTTCAGTAAAGGTCCTTTAATTTTTTTTTTTTGTCTCTCTAAAGCGGTAATATTGTGCTACAGGGCCTTTCCAAGTGCCTCTCCTTGGATAGTGCCAGGAATTGAAATGATGTCACTATAAACACTTAGTTTGGGTATTTCCCCTCCCTCTTTTTCTGATTATCTAATCTGTATCCCCTCAGACTTGAGGTTGTGGGAGTGTGGATTTATGCCAGAATAAGGAAATACTCAGTATTTTAAATGTTTGGCAACCCCCTTCTCCCTGTTTGCAGGCATGATTAATGCTGTTTTAAACATGAACATCAAACATTAACAGCTCCCTGAAAGGAGGAGGTGGTTGGACCTTCTCCAAATGAACGCTGTCTTCCACTTGGAAATCTCTGGCTTGGAAAGTGCTTAGTCACAGCAACGGAAATACAAAAATATCTTGAAAACTGAAAATGTATACAAGAGGTTTTTAGCTTCTCTGATGATTTGACAGGATCTTTTTTTACCCTGTATAGTAGGTTTTGGAAGAATATCTTTCAATAATTCTTCCTGCACTGATGCTTCTTGCTGGAACATCTTGCTACACAAAGTCACAGCCTTCCTGTTAGTTTGTCAAAAGTTAACTTTGAGAATGATGTTCTGAGAGCTGGAGATTTATTTTTAGGAACTTGGTTTTTTTTACTTCATACATTTGCATTGAAATTAGGTTTGTGTGGGTTAAAAAGGAACGATTTGAAGAATGATGTAGTGTTTCTCTGGCTGAATGTGCTCTCTAAACTAGGAAATGTTTTCACAAGTGCAGGACAAGATTTGATGAACACATGTCATTTTGTACAGGGAGGGGGGGGCTTTACTGAATTTCTTGGTCAAAGTGTCTCAGGGAGTTCTATTTTTATTTTCTTTTTTTTTTCCCTGTGATTGAATCCTTTTGTTATCTGTAACAAAGTGTCCTGAGATGTTGAAGTAGTGACTTAACAAACAAGATTTCAATTGTCTTCCTTGAGCCTCAGTAGCTTGGACTTTGATTATTTTTTGCTTATTTTTGAGTGATGGAAAGAGTTCTACAGGCACTTTTAGCAGTGCATTTTAATGCATTGAAGAGGGTTGTGATGGAAAGAGGAAAAGGTTTCCTGTTTTCCATGATATTTCTTATGCCACACTACAATGGCATAAAAATAATGAGTTAGGAGTTGAGCTTATTGCTCTTGAAATTACACTGTCTCTGTTGTTGCTTGGAAAATTGTTTGTTGTGATGGATGAGGAGGAATACGTAGATTTTTCAAGTGTGTTGCCAGATCATTGCTTATAGAACAGTCTGGTAATAAAAGGAGAGTTGACAGATGAGAATTCAAATGGACCTGAGAACGAATTATTGAATAATGCCCTGGTTCCAGGGCCTGAAAAGCTTATTTCCAGGGTTTTTTTCCTTTTTTTAAATAATTGTTGGCTGCTTTTCCTGCTCTTAGTGACAGATCCTATATGAAAGTCTAATGTAGCTCAATCTCAGGCTGAATTCACTTCTGTGTTACATCACTGAGACTGCATGGAAAGGGCTGGAGTCACTGTGATATAAAGCTCCAGCAGGGAGTCAGATCTATCAAACTTCATGTTTCCTGATAGCTGGAGCTGCCTAATAGATTGTTTGTTAAATAATTCAAGATGTTTTCATTAAGCTGAGTGATTGAGTCTTTTAAAGCCTTTCTTTTGTTCTTAAATCTCATCAGGCAGTGGGTTGTACCTGCAGAGCTAAGAAAATCTAACTGAAGGAATTATTACTGGGAGCTTTAGGAAGCTGTAAAATTAAAGACTCTGCCAGACCATGGAGGGGGATGGATTTGGGCTGGATCCTTGGATTTCTGTCCCTTCTTCTTCTGGCTTCCTCTGAGTGCTGCACTCTTGTATCTGCAGCTTCACAGTCTTTCTTAGGCTGCTTTAACTTCTCCTTCCTGCTTATTAAAGGTTCATGTTTTCTAAAGTGCCTTTGCTTTTCCCCCAGTCCCCATTTCTCCCACTCTTGTCTATGTATTGATATTTGATAACAAATATCGTGTACTGTTTTTTAATCAAGAAATGTTGAGAAGAGGTAGTGGGAGTAAAATAGGACTCTTCAGGGTAATTCAGGAGGGACAATAATGATTTTTGCTAAGAAATAAAATCGCTGCAAGAATTGCTGCCTGTGATCTGAATAGAAATGTGATAGTACCTGAAATTACTTCATCTCTACTGCTGCTTCAGGAGGGATATCTATTAGCTGGAGATAATGACTTGCAAAATAAAAAAAGGTGGATTTCTTTAAATTTCAGATTCCTATTGAATAGAAAGTGTGTTAGTATTCTTAAAAAAATATTAAATGAATCTGTCACTACCAGGGAGAGAACAATAGAACAGAAAGCAAAAATAAGTCTTCCCTGAGCATCATCAGAGAGCATTTGGATAATGGGCTGGGTGGCAGGGGAAGAGTCTTCTGCTCAGGAGGAGAAGGGAAAGTGCAGTGTGCAGGCATCTCAAACAGTAACATAGAGCTGATCTAACTCGTGCCAATAAAGCCAACAAATCTGGGGAATATCTGGCTAAATTTGGTTTTATTTCTGAAACTCATCTATACTGAAAATAGAGGAAACTATCTCATCTACTGAAAAACAGAGAAAATTCTTTACAGCTCTGTCGTGAGGATCAGAGAGTGGTTTATGATGAATGGAATACAGCACGAGGGGAAAATTTTACCTGAGATGCTTATTGTGGGAAGATTTTGTAAAGCTTTCCATCCCATTACTGATTTGGGAATGCAGGCTCATGAAATGTTGCTGTGTTGATGCACAGCAGATGGGAGAAGTCAGAAGCAGGTACAGGATGCTGAGTGCTGCTCCTTCCACCTCCATCTGCTCCCGGTGTTTTGCTCCCATGGCTGTGTGTTTTCACCCCAGCAGAGGAATCGGCCCAATGGCTGGAGGTCACAGCCATTATTCCATATATTATGGAGAATATTTCCATATTATCTGGAAATGTCTCCTTGAAAACACTCCAGTGTCATTTAGATGATGAGACAGTATTACTAGAAGTGGTTGTATAGGGAAAATCCTCAAATTAAAAATGTTACTTCGTGATGAACGAACTTAGGACAAACCAGTTATTCCTAGAGTCAGACTCCTGTAATATATTGACACCTTTCCCCTGTTCCACCAGCCTGTACTTGTGTGTTGTTATTAAACCAGGTGCTGAATGTTGTTTATCAGAGTTAACCTTGCCTGGAGTGGTAATGGTGTGGTGTCTACAGAGCTGGAGCTGATTTATTACTTGTAGAGAAGCAGATCTCTGGGATAAGTTGACATGGTTGAGTTTTTCATTGATTAAAATTGAATCAGGTGTCATCTTTTCTGGCAGGAGAGATGAAACTAAGAAATTACCCTCTTCTCCCAGCCTTCCTTTATTTCACCATTAGAGATTCTTCTGTGTTTGTGCTTCAGCCTAGGAGGTGAAAGACTAAATAAAATAAGAATAAACAATTTCCAATAGCAGGAAATTCAAGTGCTAACAAGCAGGTGAATCCAGAGAGCTGCTGAAATGCCAGGTATGGTTTGATAAAAGATCCTTGAATCTTCTTGAATACTCATGATTCTGGTGTGGAAAGAAATGCTGGAGTTGGACAGCAGCTAAACACATGGACACAAGACATGTCTAAAGAAGAAATGGGCTTCTTTTAAAAGGAATCGCAGAAAAAGCAAAGGAGAAAACCAAAACCCTTTTCTGCTGTTAGTAATCAAATTTTGGTACTTCTAAATACTGGAATTTAGTAGACTTTCAGGGAGGGGCTTGTGAGCGTGCTCAGAATCTAAGAATGAATGGAGGGAGATGAAGAAAAAGCAGGAAAAGGCAGTGTCTGCAGCAGAGTTGTATGACAGGTGAGCAGAAGTTGATGTTCTTCACTGCCAGCAGGACTAAATTGTTTGTAGGGTGCAGTGTGCTCCCAGAGATGGATGGGAGAGACTGTAACAAACAGGGCAGAAAAATCCATTTCAGACAGCACTTCTGTGATTTCTGCTTGCATCATCCAAGTGAAACTAAAGGGGAAGTGATCACTTTGCCTTGCTTGGTCTTTGAATCTTAATTTTCAGTCAGGATTTGTGAAAATGTGCTATTGGGAAAATAAATGAGCACAATTATTGATTTGCATAACAGTTTGCACAGCAAGAGTCTTAACCATCAAGCTAGGTCTGTTCAGCTGTGGTGTGGGAATTGGATCCCATTCATTTTGATGCTTTCGTGTGTCTTAGAGGCAGATAAATCAGTGCATCGTTGATATGGAAAGTATTTATAGTTCAGATAATATTTTTAAATTCTGTTTTTATTTTACATTCTACCCATATTAACAGTGTTTGTAGAGTACTAATACCCAGGATTTGAAAAGACAACAAAACCAAGTAATCAAACACCAAACTCAAAAAACCTGCTTCTGGAATCCGGCAATAAAAACTTTGGAGAACTCTGATGAGAAACAGAATTTCTATCGATTTTATTTCTATTTTATTTCTATTTTATTTCTATTTTATTTCTATTTTATTTCTATTTTATTTCTATTTTATTTCTATTTTATTTCTATTTTTTTCTATTTTTTTCTATTTTTTTTCTATTTTTTTTCTATTTTTTTTCTATTTTTTTTCTATTTTTTTTTCTATTTTTTTCTATTTTTTTTTCTATTTTTTCTATTTTTTCTATTTTTTCTATTTTTTCTATTTTATTTCTATTTTTTCTATTTTTTCTATTTTATTTCTATTTTTTCTATTTTTTTCCTATTTTATTTCTATTCTATTTCTATTTTATATTTTATTTATAAATGAAAATATTATGATCATATTTTATGATTATAGTATATTTTAAGATGATATATTATAAAATTAGATTAGATTAGGGTATTATATTATTATATTGGAGTATCATATATTATTCTAGTATATTATTATATTTTATTTATTTTATTTATTTAGATGTTTATATTTGTTTTATTTTGTTAATATTTTAGTTATAATTTAATTTTACTTAATTTTATTTGATTTTACATAATTTGATTTTACTTTATATAATTTAAATTTATTTTATTTAATTTCTATATCAAGATGAGGGCTATAAATTAGACCTGTCAATGCTCCCTGTTAACAGCAGTGGGCAAAGGCAGTGGGATGTGTATCACGGGCCAGTTTGTGGGGTCAGTCTTGGGAATTCCCACAGGATGGGGTGCAGGGCATAGGGACCAAGGCAGGAGTTTGTGTTTGCCCGGCTGAGGTCTCAACAGGGCGCTGGCTGAGCTCTGGGTGGGAATTTATAAAATGAGAGGATTTTGGGAAAGCTGCAAAAGGTAGGTTTTAGAGACAGTAGAAGTGAGGTGAGAGTTAAGCAGTAGCTGTCAGGTAAGTCAGCAGAAAAAATATGTAAGTAGAAAAGTAAGGACAAATAGAACAATGGTTTGTGTATTAATGTTTGTTCAGAATAACTTTTTAAGTTGTAGAAAAGTATTTTTAGCAAGAATTAGGACATTTTAAGCTCAATAGTGGAGTTTTGTGCATTGTATTTTATGGTTTATATGCAGATATTGTATTTGAAATAAGCAAGCATTGTTTTAACTGAAGGTATGTGTGTTTGTAGTGATTAGATAGAACTACTGGCGATATGTTTTTGCTTTGTGTGATTGGTTAAACAACTTTTAAAGTAAGTTGTAACATTAGGTTTTTAGTTTGCTGCTTGGGATGTGAGTTGATGGCATTTTCTTGTGGAAATAACCATGTAATGAGACAGGTGTTGGAAAACAAAACAGCTCAGAACGCGTTCCTGGCAGTCCCGTTCGTGATTTGTACACAGCCCCCGGCCGGGAGGTGCCGGGCTGTCGGGACCCAGGACATTCCTCTGGCTGCCCTGGATGGCTCCAGACCCTGGCACAGAGTCAAAGACTCCTGTGCCTTCAATTTTAACCCATGCAAAAAACTACCAACTTTGTATGAAGATTTACAAGCCACAAGAGTTTGAGTGGAGTGATAGCTAATTTGTCTCAGGGGGAAAAAGTAGAATTTTAGGGTTTTTAGAATGAGGGTTCAAGAGGCAAGATGGAGGAATCTGGGTGTGTCCTCTCCTCCTTCTCCTCCTTCTCCTCCTTCTCCTCCTTCTCCTCCTTCTCCTCCTTCTCCTCCTTCTCCTCCTTCTCCTCCTTCTCCTCCTTCTCCTCCTTCTCCTCCTTCTCCTCCTTCTCCTCCTTCTCCTCCTTCTCCTCCTTCTCCTCCTTCTCCTCCTTCTCCTCCTTCTCCTCCTCCTTCTCCTCCTCCTTCTCCTCCTTCTCCTCCTCCTTCTCCTCCTCCTTCTCCTCCTTCTCCTCCTCCTTCTCCTCCTTCTCCTCCTCCTTCTCCTCCTCCTCCTCCTCCTCCATCTTCTTCTCCTTCATCTTCTTCTGTGATGGTGACACTTCTGGATTGGTTTGGTGTAGAGACAGAGTGTCTAACATAGGTGATAGGTGTTGGAATATTATTGTAAATAAAGTACACGTCGTTCTTAGTATAAAAACCTAACGCCACCCCAAGGGCGGTCGCTGTGCCTCAAACTGACCTGCCGGACAGATCTCAGCGGGTCAGAGAAAGAATGTTATAGATAGGAGAAAATAAACAACCTTGAGAAGCAGAACCGAAGAGTCTCGGCTTCTTCTTCGGTCTCGGGGCTGGGAGAAAAAGGTCTTTCTAACATCTCTGGAGTCTTTTAAAAGAGGCGCAGAATCGCGACCCCAGGGATGCTCGGGATGCAGGAGGCGTCGGGAGCTGCCGAGCATCCCGAGCGCGATGCCAAGGTGCCACCTAGTGACAGCCGCAGCAAACCGAGCCGCCGGGGAGCCGCGCTGCTCCTCGGAGCGCAGCCCAAACACCGGCAGGCTGCTCGAGTTTGGCTTTGTCTGAGAATGGTTTGGGCTTGTGTTCGTGTGGGAGCGTGTGCTCAGGGCCCTGGCTCTCTGCTGTGCCAGGGCAGGAACTGCCCCTGCTGCCTCCCCGCTTATCGCTGCGTTTGGGGTTACCATTTATTATCGTGGGTCTTCAGGGCAGTTAGGATTTGGTGAAGGGAAGGAGAGATCTTGACTCCATTTCAGAAGGCTGGTTTATTATAGTATGATATATATTACATTAAAAAAGACTACACTATAACTATACTATAAAGAATAGAGGGAAAAGAATTATCAGAAGGCAAAATAAAAATAGAAAAGAATAAATAACAAAGTTCTGTGACTCCCAGAGAGTCCGAGCACTGCTGCCCTCTTGATTGGTCAGCAAGTAGAATCATCCCACACTGTCCAATCGAGGAAGCACCTGATGCATTCCACAGCAGCAGATAACAAATTGTTTACACTTGAAGCTGAGGCCTTCTCAGCTTCTCAGGAGAAGAAAATCCTAGCAAAGGGATTTTCACAAAATATCACAACCACACCGCTCACCCAGGCTCCCCAAAATGTGGGTTTGGTGAGTTTGGTGCAGTAGTGATCTCAGCTGGCAGAGAACAGATGTGATAATGATGGAAGAGAAGCTTTTCTGAATATAGAACACTTAGATTTTTGGTTTTCTAAAACAACCTAGTTTCATTCAAACTTGTGAGTATTTGCAGGATTTTCCCTGTTCATTATTGAAAGAAAGGTTATCAGATTCATAAAATGTCTGGGGTTTATTGTTGGGAATTTTTTTTTTTTTTACTTTTGCAGGGAAAGAACCAGTTTGAGAGTGCCTGAAATGAGTTACCACGTGCAATGGTCTGTGTTTTTTGCTCATAATAGATGTGGTTTGCTTGGAGAGAGTAAAATCTGGGAAAAATCACATCTGAGGCAGTTTAATTTTGTTCCAGAACTAATCTTTATTGTGGGTTAGGTGGGAGTGTGCAGTGACTTACTGGCCAGATTAGCACGAGTGGGGAGGAAAATATTCCTGTCTGTATGAATGTCAGATGATAGGAGCTTTCACAGGATAGAATTTTGACATCTGAGAGTTCAAGTCAGCAAAGTCCAGCACATCTCGGGTTCCTCTGGAAAATGGCTGTAATCATCCCCTTCTTATTTACTTAGCAGAGAACAGAATGTTCTGATTGTCAGTGCACTTCCCCACAGTGAGAGTGTGTACAGAAGGGGAGATGGCTGAAGGGGTGATGGGATAAATGTCCTCACATCACGGAGCACTTGGATATTCTTCACGTGAAGCCTGTGAGCACTCTGCTGGGGAAAGGTCAAAGCATTTGCTTGGAGCATTTTAGCAGGAATCTCTCAGCCCCAGAATAAAGATTTGTGGGTACCTGTTTAAATAGACACATCTGTGTTTGGATGTTTGAAACAGAAATGCAAATTAGGTGCAAAAATTAAAAACAATTTGCAATTACCACACGTGGAGATTCTGGCCCTCTGACTGTATTAAGGGTGAAGACCAAACAGCTGAAAATAGTGGGATATTGATCTCTTCCCTTGGCTGTTTGTGTCCTTCCATGGGAGCTGTGAAGGAAGTATTTGTGTTGAGGGATAGATTTGCTTCTGAGGAGATGGCTAAACATCCATTTAATGCAGAATACTATTTAAAAAAATGCAGGAAGAAATAAGCTCCCCAAAGCAATCTGTAGTATTGATGTTTTTAAAAAAGGAAGGGGTTATGAGAGTAATTGAAGCAATTGCAAGTTCTGCCTGTTGCTCATCAGTGTTTTCCAATTTACATCCTAAGAAAACTGCCAGTAATTTCCTGCCTAAGTAAGATGGAGAGTGTTGTTAAGAGCACAACAGTGGTTGTACTTGGTGAGAGTATTGTGCATGATGCTTTATTCCAGTGGGGCCAGATATTATGAACCTTTAAGAACTAGCAGATGTGCAAGGATTTTTATTGTGGTCCTAAATTTCCCCAGCTTAGGCCCTAGATGTAATGGCTTGTTGGAAATTTCCATTTTTGCCTTTAATAACCTCTAATAAATATTCTTCCTAAGTTTTTCCTCTAAATAGGTTTTGAACCTGCACATTTTTGGGCATTTGAAGTATTTTTAATTCTGTCTTTTGATCACTCAGTTCAACAGGGCTTCTCCCTCCTTGGGGAAACCTTAAGTTTTTTACTACTACAATTTTTGACACTGTTTTATTTTAAATTCATACACAACAGTGGAAGAAATCTGCTGGTTTTTCTTCTATGTATACAAAAAGTCATGGCAGAATAATTCAGAATTACAGTCTGTATCTAAGTGTCTGTTTAATGCCACATGATTTTTGATTATGTAAAAGCCACTGAAAAATCTCCCATGAGTGAGTTGCCAGTGGAATGTTTATGGTGAGTTATAGCTGTTACTAATGCCAAATATTGTCAGAGTAAACTGTGGGTTTGATTAAACAGTTCCATAATGATGCTATCAAGGCCTCGAGCATCTGAAATATGGAAAACAAATGTGTGAAAGTACCAGCAAAGAGAAGAGTAAAACTGTGAGGCCTGAAGTAGATGTGCCAGAGTGTGGGTGTTTGTTATTTCATCTTCATTAATAAAACACTTCATGAGCGCAGCAACAAAACGTGAGTCACTGACCTGAAGGCAAGGAACTGGGACTTGAACGAGATAGAAATCTGATCCAAGAATCCCCAAATAACAGCAGTGGGTTGTGATGTTCTTTTACAATGTGGGAGAGAGCTTGAAATACCTGCTTTGAAACTTTTTTGGTTTTATAAATGGAGTCACAACTCAAATATTGCAGGGAAATTCCTTACTTACAACTGGGCAACAGATCTTACCCCCAAATGAATGTTTATACCAATAACTGGTGAAACACAGATTAACAGAGGAGCTTCAATAAATGGGGTGTAGAGCAGTGAGATGAGACTGAAAAGCAGAATTACCCACTTGGAGAGGGAGTTTGTCCCAGTGAGACCAGCTCACGTGGGCTCCAGCTGCACCTCGAGCACTGGTTTGGCTCTGGGACAGTGTGAGGAAGGTTTTGAGGTGAAAACATCAGTGGAGAGGAGAAATACACAGGGGAAAACCACATCCCAGTGCCTCCCAAGTAAACATTTTCTCTGTTACCTCCACTGACATAAATATCTGAAGTGTTGAAAATCCATTCTAGTATTCACAATGCCTGTTTGCCCATTAAATGAATTAATTCCTACAGAATACTGGCATGAATAATAAATATTGAATTGAACTCCTGGTAGCATCATATACTGTGGCTAATCTTCCCCCACAGCTCATTGGGAGAGTGCAGGTGTAAATGTTAATTAAACTTCACTAAAGTCAAATTATCTTTTTAAGCTGTCAGAACAAGTTTTTCCTCTTTCAATCAAACCCTACTGTTTTTGTATTTTTTCGTACAGAAAATAGAATGGATACTTTTAAATTTGAAAAGTAGTACTTTTATTTATCAATGAAATGATAATAATTATTTACCCTAACTGGGGGAGAAGAGTCAATGTTTTGACAAAAGTCTTAATAGGTACCATACAAAAAAAGGCAAACATTTTCAATTTTTTATTATTATTTCCTGCTTTCTGCTTTTCCAAATCAAACTCCATGCAGAAATCTATTGTCTGCAGCACTGTATTTAAAGACAGAAGGTCAGCTGACCCATCTGCCACCTGTATCTTTTGGATTTTTTATATTTATAGTAGAATTGTGGACAGAAAAGATCTTGCTATGTAGCAACATATAACCAATGTCAGGGTTTAAGTGAGCTACTTTTTCTCCCCCTCTGGCAGGGCAGGTGCAGAACTATCACCATGGGCTGGGCTGGGGCTGCTGCTGCTCTGGGAATTGTCACCCAGGGACGAGTGACACAAACTCACAGTGCCATTACAGAGCACTTAAATCCCAGAATTTCCCCAGGCACAGAAAACTCCCAGGGATGTTTTCCATGGGAATTGCTCTCAGTGTTCCCTGCACAGCTCCAGGACCTGGATCTGTTACAGCCCAAGATCCAGGCCAAGTGCAGCCCAGCAGGATTGGGAACATCCCACTGGAGAGGGGGAATTTCAGTGCTGTGCCTGCCTCAAGCGTTCCTGAATCCTAAATATTCACTGGCAGTGAATATTTCAATATATTCTGAAGAGTAGAAACCCTGTTTTTCTTTACCTGCCCCTTTTGTGGGTGATTTTGGTGAATGACCCCAGCAGCAGATATTAACTTTGATGAAGTATTTGTGAAAGACACATTTGTAGCCTTCAGGTATTATGTCTCTAATACCTTAAAATATTTTAAGGCTACACTGTGTGCCTGCTGTTAATATTAATTTCAGGAGTCTTTTTATCTTTTCTCCTGAGTCCTAAATATGTCTTTATGAATTCCTTTAGCCCTGAACTGACATCTCTCTTCCTCTCAGTTAAAAGTACATTTATTCACTTGAAAGAACGGGGACAGAACCATTGTCACATACATATTTCCTACATTCTCTGATTAAAACTCAGGTGGAAGCCAGGCATGTTTGGATATCCTCTATCCTAGCATGTAGGAGCCTTTCACTGCTCTGTACAAATTGGACAGCTTTTATATGTTGCAGGAAAAAAATATCTTAGCTAAAAAAGTGATTTGTTGCAGCTATGCAACTGGGCTCTGTGCAAGGGCAGCCAGTGCTTTTTGTTTTATGGAAATCTAGCACTAAATCTTCCAAGTTCTCATTAAGACTACTGAAGGAACTTTTGTGGTTCACTCTGTGGTGATGGGTCATTGCAAAAAGGAGTTTTGAATGGTGAATTTTGTGGTGTTTGTGGTCATCTGGAAGAAAGTAGAGCAATTTAGAGAACAAAGCCTCTGTGCTCTTGTGTGTCATGGAATCCTACAAGCCCATGGGTGTCATCTCTCCAGCCCTGTAAACCAGGTAACCCTTTTGGTCATGATTTGGGGTACAAAAAAATAGATTATTCTTCATGGCAAGACCATGAAATGACCATCCAGTTTCAGGGGTGTTTACATCTCAGAATTCCACCCATTTGAGCCATCAATGCACTGGCAAACTGCATCCCTTCACTCAGGTTCATCTGTGTGAGAAGTGTTGTATGAGAAAGCTGTTTTTTCAACATTTGCTATTTGTAAAGACTTAACAAGACCTAAAATGCCTCTACTCTGCTTTAGGGTCATGGACTTTTTTCAGGTGGGCTTGTGATCTGTTTTCCACTCAGGGTTCAGCCTTGCTGAACATTTCCCCTTTCCTGAGGGCCTCTGTTAGGAAGTGCTTTTTGAACAGAACAAGGCAGATGAACAGGCTACAGCTTCATTCATTGAGCCAGATAAGGCAGCTTTCTGTGCTTGTATTTTTCCCCCTTTAAAAGTAAGATGGAATTAATATTTTATTTTTCATAGGATGAGTTATATGTGTCCTCAAGCCTAAACTAACAACCAAATCTGATGAGGGAGAGCCCTTCTGCTTTTAAAATGCTGGTCCCAGCATTCTGGATTATCCAAGGCGTGTGTTAATGCAGAGGTATTTGCTCTCTAGACCTGCAGGCATCAGGGGGAAGTTCTGCTTGATAATCAGAGCACAGTGTCAGTGTTTCCTGCACATGCTTGTGTTATCTGTGCATTATTAGCAGTCACTGAGCTGGTGCATGACTGATTTCCCTGTGCATCTGATTTCCACGTGCTGCTCTGCCCACCCCATCCTGCTGTGGAGCAGATGCTTATTCCTCTCTGCAGCACCCATGTCCAAAAGATGGCATTTGCCAGGATTATCCCAGGTCCCTCTGAAAAGCTGTGGAATTAATTAATTGTCTTTGTTTAGGAAGCTGGCCAGTGCATAAAGAACAGGGTGAAATATCCCCTTACCACTTGTGTAGGAGCTGTAAGACAAACCCCTCTGCACAAAAAGACCAACCAGTTGTGGTGGGAAGTCCAGCTGAAGGTACTGAAGTGTACAGAGCACATCTTCCTAAATGAATAGGCTAAATGGAAAGCAGGGAAAAACTGATTAGTAAAGCAAATGGTGGGATTTGTGTTTTTGAAAAGGGGATGTAGTGAAATTCCTGTGCCTCCTTTACAGAAGTGAGCCATAGACACAGAAGGTTCTGGCACAAACATTGCATTATGAAAGACTCTGCTTTTTTGGTCTGGCTGCTGCAGCTTCAAAAGTCTCATCTGCAGCTGCAACCCAACAGAACCAAACTAAGGCATTACCATGTTTGACGGGGTTGGCAAAGGCCTGGATTTCGTGTGCTCTGTCCAAATAAGGACATCTCTATTTGGCCTTCATCCCATTGTGAATGATGTAACCGAGAGGGAGGAGTAGAAATGAAGTGGCTTTGCACAGGTCCTGTTCTCACATATGGATGCCCTTTCATCTGGTCTCATCCCCCTGAGATTTCCTGTTTTAATGAATTCCTGAGTTATCTGAGGAATGGCACTGTAAAAAGGGAGTGAGTTTGCTGAAGTTCAAATCCTAGGAAAACATAGATTTTTAACATCCTTTTCCACTTCAGCTGTAACTGTATCTCTGTGCTATCATGCAGTCTTTGTGTACAAAACCTTGTAAACTTCTTCTGTTTTCCCAGGATTAGACAGGGAAACTCAGTTTTCTCAAAGTAAGATGTTTACCTGTCCCGTGTTGTTATTTGTGTTGTTATTAGGTCTGTCCACCCCAGGTTTGGCTGTAGTAATGTAGAATGTACTCCCCAGAATGAACAACTCTGAAATCCCCAGTAATCAGAGTAAAATCCTGTCATTTGCCCTTGACTTCTAAAAGCAAAATCTGGTTTCACCAATTCCTGGTTAGCTGTATTAGCAGGTTGGCATAATTTCTACAGGGAAATTTGCTGTCCCCATAATGATAAATGGAGCTGCTCTCCCTTTACTTAACATGTTCTCCCTGGGGACTATTATGGTGTCAACAGCATTTTGAAAAATTGCTGCAGAAATAATGAGGACAGGGAAGTGTGTTTGTGCCCATTTCATTCATCCACCTCTGTCCCTTTTTCACTTACTCTGTAGCCCTCTCAGTCTTGTCTGAGACACCTAAAGAAGAAAAGTGCTGGAAGATTTTTTGCAGTGGTATTTTCCCTGTCTAGTTTTGCTTACAATTACCAGTTCAAGGTCGGATTAATTGGGAATGGGGGAGGAAAGATTTTTTTGTCACTTGATTTGTAAGAACTTACACCTGATTATTTTCCAGAGCATTTATTTTCGTGTGTTGGGTAACCTCTAAATGCTCAGTGCCATCAGTTCTGCCAATTTTTCCTCCTTACAATGAAGAAATCACAGAAATGTAACAAGGGAGAAGGAATATGTATTTTCTTTTTGGCCAAACAAAGCATTGCAAATGCAAGAGCTTTTTTCCTGAATGTGATGGTGCCCTTTGATAACACAGAGACACTGTGTGGGGGTCATGTGTATCTTTTTAAAGAGCTTTTTTTGGGCCCCTTTAATATTCTATATTTTTTCAGAACTTTGAAGGTTTAGGATTGAGTCCAAGAGCCACAGACTTTCCCAGTGCATGTTGTGCATATATTTAACCTTCAGCTCAGACCCTTTTTTCTCTCTAAGACTTTCCATATCAAGCTTTGGAGCTTGTGTTCTGCATGTCCCCTATGATCCAAAAAAAGTGCTTTGCTGCTTTTTATGATGCGTGGCTCCTGTTTATCCATCACAGTTGTGTTCCAAGAAATCAGGAGTGAGCTGTGGGAAGAGTTTGCCCTCCTCAGGCTCTGAGCCTGTGCTGTTCCAATGCCTGGTGTGCAGTTGGGGATCACTGGGACAGCTCTGACAAGGGGCTCTACAAGCCCCCCAAAAGACACTCATTTCTGATGGGTGAACCAGTCTTACAGCAGATTATTGAAGTGATTCAAAATTTACCACTATGGTGTGCAAGGAGTATGGAGAATTTTTATTTTGTAGTGTTTTCTACCTGAAGAGCTTCAACTCGTTTACTTGAAAACAAAAGATTGACTCATTTGAAAAGGGGATAAGAGCAATGCTGTGGCACAGCTAGCCTTTAGCAGGGGATATTGGAATGAAAATCTTGATGCAAAGACCCCTTCAGCCCCTGGGGTTGGAGTGCTGGGTGGGTGGATGGGGCTGCAGTGGGAGCAGTGCACCCTTCAGGGGTGGGAAGGACACAGGCAGATCTCCTCAGGCTTGAGGATCTCCTTGCATGAGGAATGATTTATTTTAAACAGAGTGTGTTCTCAGCTCAGGGGTTTGGGTTTGTTCTTTCAGTGTGTTTGTCAGAAGGTGAGCACATCAAGAACAGGGTGTGGGCTCTGCTGTGTGTGACTGACAGCATCATTCCAGTGCTCTTGGTTGTGTAGATGTGGAGCAGTGCCTGGGAGCTGGGCTGGAAGCAAATGTCAGCATCCCCAGATGTGAGATGAGACTTCCCAGCTGCTCCCTGTGTGCTCAGGTGTGCTGCTTGTCCTGGGAGCAGCACAAGGGAATGGAAAACTCTGGAGCTGCACTGTGGTGGTCACAGCTCCAGCTCTGTGGGTCTGGCTGGCCACTCTGGGGTTAGCCTGAGAGACACAGCAATCATCACAGACAGCATTTTGTGGGTTTTGGGGATTTTTTTTTGTTTTAATTACCAAATTGAATAAAAGTAAGTGCAGATCCTCATGTTTTAAAGACACTGACAAGTGTTGTTGTACCACTGACCCTAATGAAGCATGTTACATTTTTACCTTTTCAAGGCATGTCACTATTTCCCAATGTCAAGCATAACCTTTATAAGCAGTAGACAAACTGAGGACCTTGTAAGGCTGGTTATTCTCATGATGCAAATTTCAGAGCCCATTAACAAGATTAGCAATGCAGAAAGGCAAAGTTCAAGGTAAGGAAACAATCCAAGCTTTTCCAAAGGTAAAACTTTGTGTTATTGTGGTCCAGCTATGTGCATAATATTTTTTCTTCAGTTTCTTTTCTCCCTTTAGAATAAATTGACATAGAATAGAATGTTTATCTAGAAGAGATCAGCCTTTTAGAAGAGAAAGTAATTCTTAGGACACTGTGTTTTGCTTTTTAGAAAGCTATGATTTTCAATCCATTGCAATATTAAAATAGGCAGCTATTTAGTAGTTTAAAGTGGTGAAAGAAAAAAGTTTGCTCTTGAATGGGAGCATTTATGATTACAGAGGGTATTTTTTTTTTTTAAATATGAGTAGGGAACATGCAGGGGGAAGAGAATCCCAGCTTGCAGAAATTGAAGAGTTTTCAGTGAGGACAATTATGCCTTTAATTTCTATCCACTGGCAGCCTTATTATTGTAATAAGGCCATGACAAGGGTCTTTAACCAGTGCACCTTCAGCTTTTGTCTTCAGTCATCACTGAAGTCTGATTTTGAAATTATGTTCTTCTTTTACAAAGGCTTCATTCTCTGAAGGTACTTGAACATGCTGAAAAGATTGTTGAAATTTTGGATACCATGATGAATTAATTACGGGTGTAGGATGTGCTGTGATGGTGCTGCTGCTGAGGCTCTGTTCTGAGCAGTTCCATTGTTAATCTCTGCTTTTTACTATTTTATCAGTTGTCATTGTAACTTCATCTTGTAAACACTTCAGAGTGATGAACTTATCTTGGTTTTGGGGCTTGGCACAACTGGGTTTTGATCCTTGAATGAAATAAGACACTAAAAGACTCAGAATGTTATCAGAAGACACAGATGCTCATTTTAAGGATTTTTTTTGCACTTGCTTATTCTTACTTTTATTCACTTGCTCTGCTCTATAGGTGATGAGTTTTGAATCTCTCCTATGGCATCTCTGGACCTCTCTTCCAATGTTTCACCATATCCCTGATTAAATTTGTTTTCCTTCTTTCTAGTCAGCAGTTCCTGCATGTTCCAGGCTGTGTCTGTACCTCTCATTGCTGTGCTCCCGTGTCCAACTCTGGCTCTCCCTCCCAAAAATTGCCTTTAGGGAGCTGCAGGGAGCCAGGGCTTCCATCAGCTGCCTGTTCCCAGGGGTGACCCATCCCAGTTGTGTCACTGCTCAGTCCTCAGTGCTGCAGTCCCTGACACCTTCACGGGCTCTGCGGGCCCTGTTCTGCTGTGCCAATGTCTATCTCAGACTGTGAGGCCCCAAACTGGGCCCACGTTTGGGTTCACAAGTTCTGGACACAAGGAAAGGGTCATTTCTCTCAACCCCAGTCTCGTCAGGTCCTCTGACACCCTCCTAACAGCCACGGAAACACTGAAGTTTATTTTGCTTGCCAGTCTTAAGCAGCCAGGCCTGTCAGGCACAGTGACAGTTCCTAGAATCATAGGACACTTTGCTTTTCTTATTTATTTGTTAAATTTTTTAAATATTTTTTTCCTATTGAGATGGTGTCTAGTCCCAGCAGATGCTGGAACACTTGAGATGTGGACCCAAGAGCTCAGGGAGCAAAGTCAAGTAGAGGTGATCTTGAATCTTACAGAGATGGCTTTCAGGGTGGTGTCAGCCCCCTGGAATTCTGGGGATGTAGCAGCAGAGATCCTTCCCAGGCTCTGGATGAATTCTCTCCTGTGAGCTCTGGGGTTTGTGCCTGGCTGGCAGACTCTGAGAACACCCAGCAGCATCTTTGCTGGTGTGAGTGGAGGGTCTCCCTTGCACTGACTCCTAGAGACAAAGCACAGAGTAACCCTCAGGTTCAGAAATGTTTTTCTCAATTTATTTCCCTCACTCTGTGAATTTTAGGCAGAGCTACCTGGCAGTGTGGTGCTTATTTCTGGGTTGGGATGTTCTAATAAGCTAAAATAGGAAAGTAAATAACACCAAGTAGCCAGTTCAGTGCTGGGTGCCCCAAGGGCTTTTTTTAGTGGTTCATCAACACCAAAAAAAAAGTTATTATTTCTGGAAAGTCTATGTGCACATGTGTGTATGGATGTAAACTAGTTTCATATTATTCTGTGCATGGGGAATTGGGTGTGGGGTAGGATCTGAAAGTGGATTTTGTGTCTTTTAACAAGAGACCAAGAGAAAATTTGTTCTAGTGATAGAGGGAAGATTTCAACAATGTGTTTGTACAAGCTTTAGGACCCTCTGTATTTTTTGCTGTAAAAGAACAAAGTTAATGAAGGGAGGTAATCTTTGGGCAGAGACTGAAAAAGCTAATGTGTGCAATGATGATATTCTGCATTTGTTTTTTTTTGGTGAAGTTTTGTTAAGCAAATACCTTCAGGCTCAGAAAGATGCACTGATTGCTCTCAAAATGTCCAGAGGGTTTCTTTTTTTAACAAAATTCAGATTTATATTATTGATTTTGGGAAGTGCCGAGTTGCCATATTGCAAATGCAGAAATAGTCCAAGCCTGTTTAATTCTGCATAAACAACACCAAAACTTTTTCATTTAGAGATGTAGGAGCTCTCAGCTGACTTGCCTTTTTTCTCCCCCCCATTTCCCTCCCCCAGTTAATCTCTGTTGTTTACCTACATAACATTCATGGTGCCAGAGGCTGTGGCACCACTGCTGCTCTTGGTGTGGGTATTAATGCAATAAAGGACAAACCCTGAATGGCAGAATTCAGCCCTCGCATTACTTGCAAACTCACACCAAGGAGCCCTGGGAGCTGCTGAGGAGGGAACATTGGCACTGCTGCTCTGCTCTCTCCCTGTCAAGAAGCAGCTTGACAAAAGCAAAAGGGAGATCTGCAAACAAAGCATGGCATTCCTGACACGGCCTCAGCCATTTTTAGTGTTCATCTGCGGTGAGTCTTGTGGGAGCTGATGCCTTGGGAAGGCTGCCCTAGAACAGAGGCTGGACAGAGCTAAGGAATAAAGCAGGGATTTATTAGGAGGCCTCAATGGATCCACCTTGGGCAGCACAACCCAAAATGGCCACAAAAATTCACAACCAGTCACAGGGTCTCTCACTTTGATCAGTTCTGCCCCATTTGCATATTGGAGTTCATTGTCCAATTCCAGCTTTAGCCCATGCACTCCCATCCTTCTTGTGTTTCTCTCTTCAGCCCACGCTGTTTGTGCTCTTGGGCTGAGATTTGGATCATTTGTCCTTGTTCCCCAGCTGGAGCAGGAATTGTTTTGTGTCCCTGCTCTGTGCAGAGAGCTCACCATCCCATAATATGAAGCCCAGACCCACACACTAAAGCAGCACAGAACCTGAAAAATAGAAAAGCTGAAACCTGAGGCATCACCTGTCTCTGCAGTGGGGTGACTGCTGTGTGTGACCCCACAGGAGCTCTGCAGGCTCCCCCCTCAGCGCAGCCACCAGGACACGTGGTGGCCTTGGCAAACCCCGCTGGAGGGTTCCATCACTGCTGCCTGGGGTCTGTGGGACCTCATTAAAGCTCAAGCCCAGCTGCTCTCCTTGTTCCAAAACTGATGCCTTTTGGGGCCACTTAAAAACAGAGGCCAGACAAAATGAAGGGAATAAAAAGCAGTTCTATTTATTGAAGGGCCTTCAGGTGCATTTAGGGCAGATGAAGCCCCCCAGGGGTTACACCCAAAAAATGGATCACAGATTTTCACACGTTTATAAGTTTGGTCCATTTGCATATTGGAGGTTAATCTTCCAATAACAGCTTCAGGTAATGAAGTCATTTACCCCAAGTTTGCTCCCCCAGCTCACTTTTGTTTCCATCCCTCAGGCCTGAGGCAGTGAGGAGTCCTTGACTCCCAGGCCTGCAGAGGAATTGTTGTGTCTGCCCAAAATGGGGAAGCAGCAGCTGACACTGTACATGGAGTTTAGAGTTACTCACTAAACACTGCAGGATGACAAATACATGAAAAATATAAAAGCTGAAATCCTAAGGCATCATTGCCCCTGATGCTGTTGGGAGATCTGAGGTGTTTGCTGTGAGAGATCAGCCTGGGAGCAGCTTCTCCATCCCCTGCACACAGCAATGGCCACTGGGCCCTGACAGAACAGAACTCAGAGCAGATTGAAGCCACTGCTTTGAAAGTGCAGAGTTGAAAAAACATTGCAGCTTCCTGCAATTAAATGTGGATGAATTAATTATAGTGGGGAGAAATCCATCCACTTTACAGTTTCAGGAATGATTTTTAAATGTGGAAAAGGATGTTAATCACCACAGTAGTGATATTTGGGAGCCTTATTTAGTGCTGCTGGCTGCCTGGATAAACAATACTGCACAATGTTTATCTCTCAGTCCATCACTCAGTTGTTCTCACTGTCTCTTTCTCTCTCTTTTCCCACAGTGTGATATTTTTGTGTTTCAAAACAAAGGCTCTCACTTCTTTCAGTGTGAACATTTAAACTATGCCAAATGTAAATTTGCCTACTAAATACCCCACTTTTCTCAGAGCAGAATGGCACTGTATTGTTTTCTAAAGAGCATTTTAAAATGCACTTTAATTTCAGGAGAAATCAGCCAATTTTGATACGAGTCGGTTGTACACATGGACCCAGTTCTTCTCAGTGTACCTGCCCTGCCTTGCCCAGCCTTATTGTCCTCTTGAAATGGTAGAACTTCTCTTCTCATACCATTCTCATAGCAAAATAAAGTAAGATAATTTTGCCTTTATTTTTTTTCCTTCCCCAAATCTTGTGATTTATGAAAGCAAAAGGATATGGCACTAGCTGTCTCCCCAAAATTTGAATTTTTTTCAGCTTTCTGAACTTCAGGCATGCTGGAAGATCAGCAAATAGTGTTTGCTCAAGTTTTCTTTACTCTGTCTGTTCTTGTAAGTCTGAATATGGAATATAAATCTGTGATAAAATTCAAGTCCTTGTATTTAAATTAAAGGATCTGTAGCTGGGGAATCTGAATACTCTGCCAGGGATCTTTCTTTTCAGATGCTGGCCCATGTATACTGTGGATTCTTTCTCCTTTCCAAGTGGAATTTATTATGTAGTGGCTGGAATTAGTGACCAAGAGATTTCCTCTTGTTATTAATGTAAATAGAGATGTAAATATTTCCACTGAGGGGACCCTGAATTCTTTCAATCCATTAGGACCCATGAGCAGGATCTTTCTGGAAACACAAAACAGGTACAAGAAATTCTTAGCAAGAAGCTGAAGCAGATGAAAAACTCCCAAACCAACAAATTCTAAAATATGATGGCAGCAATTGTCTTCTGCTAAAATTGAGAAACTGGAAACCATGAATCCAAGTTCAATTTTGATTTCTAGGGCAGGATTAATATCATTCTATGGCAAAATGGGATTTCCAACTGTCTGGAATGAAGCTCTCAGCAAACTGGCAACATTTTACCCAGCAAATGCAGCAACTGCTCACCTTTCTGAACAAGGCAGGATCCAGATGTACACCTTCCATCTGCACAGGTATCAGCCTGCACTTCCTTTTAAAGGTCTTTCCCCCCCTTTTTTTTTTTTCTCTTTAAACTTCCAAGCAGGGGGACTGTTAGCAAGAGGGATCTCTAGCAAAGTATATTCAATAATGTGCAATATAAGGAAATATTTAATTGGCACTGCTTTTTAAAATGCCTGGCAGTCTCCAGACATTAATTTGGCAAATGCCTAAAGCCTGAATAATGTTTCTCCAACTACTTTAAAAGCCTAGGGGACACAATAGGAAGATCTGGGTCATGAAAATAGTTAACTCAATGTTTTAGTATTTGAACAGTAACAGAGCTAAGGTAGGACTGAAATTCGAGGATCGTTTCAAAGTATCTCTGTCTCATTTCCCTTTATAGCCTCATGCAGATGCTAATCCATCATGTTATTTTGTAGGACCTCAGAAAGTTTAAAGGTTGTTTAGTTGGTGGAAGTGCTCAGGGTGATTACTTCTGGTTTGCTTATTCTGCACTTTTTTTATAAAACAGTAACATTTTATGCCCAGTAAGCTCTATTACTCCTCATTTGTTTGTAATGCTTCACGTCACACGCAGGTGCCAGGTACCTGGGTTATTATTCATTTTTGAAAAATGCTTAGTGCTGTTCCTTGCCCTGTCTCCTGCAGCAGACTGATTGATGGTGCTCAGACCCTGCAGCTCCCCAGGCTGGGGCTGCCTGTGCCCCTGTCACAGCTCCCCAAAAACACCCCCCACACTGCTCCTGGGCAGCCTGAGCAAGAATCTTCTCACCTGGATAGATTTTGGGAGTCATGGATGGATTTTTCTTTAGTATTTATATTTATATTGACATTATACTATAATATTAACATATATTTATATTAGTTATGTTTAACACTTTATTTTTATGTAGATGTCATTTACGATTCAAATAGCCAACATATTTTATTAAAGGATTTATAGAAGCATTATCTATTATTTAGAGCATATTTATTAAATGAAAGAATACATTTTATAAGTTTTGGCTGGTTAGGTGTAATGCAGTTTATTAGATCATCTCTTAAGAAACTCCAGGTCATGTTATTTGCCATGTAGGTGTTTCTTCTCTAAGCCTATGAAAATGAGCAGTGATGGGCAGTGATGACAGTCACTAAGCTGAGACTCTAACTATTGATTGCCTCTCTTGCTGTGCTGGTTTGGATGGAGAAAGGGTTGATTTTCCCACCACCCTGCAGCAAACAGTGCAAGCTGAGCCCCAAAACTGGGAACTGTGTAATGAGAGTGAATCAATAACTGGGGTGGAAACAACTCCTGCTCTGGGGGCGAGGCCAGGGCCTGGGCAAGCTGTAAATATTAGGCAAGAGAATTTCTTTCTTTCTTTAGCAGGCAGCTGCTGCTGCAGGGAGCAGAGCGAGGCCTTTAGCATTCCTGAGCAAGACACTCACAGGTGCTGCTTGGGCCTCCTCCTGTAAAGGCACCCGTTGTTAAATTTTCAATGCTGAATCCATTAGACCTCATTATGGGGTAGGAAAGCTTTGAAGAAAATCAGACTCAATGATCTCTGTATTTTCAGAAGCTGGGGGAGGTAATCTTTAAACCTCATTGCTTTATTCAAGCTGTTGCTGTAATGGTACAAAGCTTTTTGCTCTCATTGTCTTACAGTAGTGTAGAAGTTTAAGGAGTGGTGACAGGTTAAAACGGAGCAAGGTCACAAGGTGAATTATTGCTCCACAGAATGATGTAGATTTGGTATTAATTTGTCATCTCTGTTCCTTCCAGTGATGCCCCTTTCCCTAAAACCTCAAAGCAAAGTGTTTGTTGCTGAGCTGGTTTGTGTGACATCAGGGTGGCTGGACACACCATTCCATGGGGCAGCCTGGCAGGAGGGCTGGGCTCTCTGCTGGGTGTCCAGGGGGAATTTTGGGCAGCAGAGGGGAGGATGGGCTGCCTCATGCCAGAGACTGACTGCTCCCACCAGCTCCTTGCATACCAGGTGATGCCTAAAGAGGCTGACCTGGCACAGAGGCTGGACAGAGTTAAGGGAATAAAGTAGGGATTTATTAAAGGCCTTCACAGGATACTCCTTGGGCAGTACAAGAGCCTGGCTGAGGCTCTGCCCAAGATGGACTCTGAGTCACGAGTTTTCACACTTTTCTAAGTTTTGGCCCATTTCCATATTGGGGTTCATTGTCCAATTCCAGCTGCAGGTTATGCAGTCCCATCCTCCCAGTCTGCTCTCCTCAGTTCCTGTTTGCCCTTTTTGGGCCTGGAGCTGCAGCGGTGTCCTTGGTTCTGGGCTGGAAAAGGATTGTTTTGTCTGAACTGTGAGGAGAACTTGCTAACGCTTTGTATGAAGTTCAGAGTTACACACCAAGGCAGTACAGAATCTGGAAAATATTAAAGCTAAAACTTGAGGCATCACAGGGATCTCTCCTTGCTGTAGGGTTGAATTTCTAGATCCCTCTTTACTGCATTGTCTTGTGCTGTTTAAATAGGAGTTGTTCAGTTTATTCTTTTATTTTATTAGGAAGAATGCAGATAAAGTTGTCCTCTGCTAGGAACAATCATTGGCTAAACTGATGTGTAGGGAGCCACAGGATCTCCTCTTGTGCTTGCAAAGTCTGGGTTGGTACAGTCACCTCTGCAGTGTCTCACCTGTGGGCAGGTGAGATTCAGGGGGTCATGAAAACATCTGTACCAGCAGCTGCCAGGAGAGAGGGAGGGGAAAACAGGAAAGAGGCTGAGGATGTGTGGGGCTCTGGGTTAGGAGTTTTAATTATTTACATAGTTTTCCTGAACTGGGCACGGTCCCATGCATGAAATGAACAGAAAAACAACCATTTGCAGTCATTGGGCAATGCATGAGCAAGAGAGCAGAGATTTTCGTCCTTAATTCTAAAGCAGTTCTACCTATTTAGGGTGTGTTTATATGATTTACTATGAGACATAGGAAGAAAAGAAATGGGGAAATATTCCTGAGAAGGAACAGACCTGCATTTAGACCCCTGTTTCCAGCAGCAATGCCTCAAACTCCTTTTAAAAAGCTGGGTTTGATGTCTGTAGGTGGAACATGAGTGTGGTTCTCCTTTGAAGAGCTGAGGAGCAGCAGGGCAGCAGCTCAGGCCAGAGGCTTCTCTCTGCTCTGTGTGCAATGGAACTTGCTCAAGTGAGTCACTTGCAACCAGGGAATACAGATTGTGGTTATAGTCCACTTGATGATGAACTTAATCAGTTAGGGGAAGAATCTTAACTAGGGCTTTCCCACAGTTTTATTTTTTCCAAGTGGCAATCAGGAGCTCTAGCCAATTTATCTGCCAATTTGGGGTACTGAATCCTTGTAAGCATTTCCTTCTGGTTCTCAAGGTAATGAAACCACTGAACCCTTTAGGATTAACAGTCTCTTGTCATGAATGGAGACACCCACACTACCACTGCCCTTGTGATTAGCCATGGAGAACCAGAATTCCCAAGACAGCAGGGATTTCAATAGTGCTGAGCACAGGAGAAATGATCCCCATCCACACAATTGCTTCAAGGTTTTTTAGAGAGGGTTGTTTGCAAAAGGATCCATTAAATGGGTAATTCTTAAAGCCTAATTCCTCCCCAAAGTGCACTTGTTTTGCAGGCAGAGTGTGCTTCACTCTCATGTCACACAGCAGAGCCTCCTGAACCCAGCACTGCTGGATGTGGTGGTGGTTCACACCTGACCACCAGCCCGTGTCATCATATCTCAGCTCCCAAAATAGAAATGAACTCACGACTCCCATGTCCCAGGAGCTCTGCCCCACTGTGGAGCACTCTTGTATTCTCAAGTCTTTGCCGTATTCAGAGCTAACATACATTTTCTACCAGGGTTCATTACTTTTTCACATACAAAATGCAGAGAACATGTTCAAAATAACTATTTGTGGTTATTTTGACAATGATTTGTAGTTATGCTGATGAAACAAGCAGCTGTAAATTGTCACAAATTACACCCTGGGATGCAAACAGTGCCAGCAAGGGTGGATGAGGCTGAGATATATCTAGAAGGATGAGGATATGGATTAATTACATACAATAGGAGAGATGCCAAGCTGATCATATGTGTCGCTCACCTGAAGCCCAGGCAAATGGGAAGAGAATGGCAGCAGGCATTCTGCAGGGAAGAAGCAGATTAAAACCTCCTCTAGAAATGTCTGAAGTACAGTAGGTAAGAAATCAGAGGGTTTGGCTGAAGCTGAACAAAGCTCAACAGGACTTTGTGCAGCAGATCCTGGTTTAACACATACATCAGGCTCATCACACTCCTCCCAGAAGGATTGGCAGTGATGTCCCTGCATTTGAGGATGCCCTTGTGTGTTCAAAGTGCCTGTTTCCCTGCATGCCATTTGCATTAGCATTTTAAATGTTAGTCTCCATAAAAAAGCCTATATGGTACATTTTCAGCTTACAAACGAGGCTCTGAGTTAGGGCAATGTTCACCTGGAGGATCATACATTTCATGCTTCATTGCTTTCTGCTGGTGATTTCTGAGGTAATCTGCAGTGTCTCTGAGAAGAGGTGCCAGTTACTGTGCCATGATTGCTGTTTGGGGAAGTGTGCTGTTAAAATGTCTGTCTGGCAGGCAGATTAACCACAGATTTATATGCATTTGCTGAGAAAAAGATTTGGCCTTCTAAATCTTGATTTCTAATTGGAAATAAGCAGGATTTTGTACTCTCCCTCCCCCTCTCCCTTTGTTTTCCCCCTCATGAAGCACAAAGAATGAGAAAAAGCTCAGGTATTTACTGGAATCCTTTTGTTACTTGGCAGTGCTCTTTTAGCTGTGTATTGGTCATCTCCTGCAGGTTCATATATTCCCTCTCCCTTGATTGCTTTATTTCTCATGGATCCTTGGCAAAAAGTATTCCTCTTACTGTTTCTCTGCTGTTTCTTCTTCAATATCAGTTTATCAGCTGGAGATGCTTATTATGTTATTTCAGTGAAAAACGTCTTGCCATCTCCATGTCACTGTAAGTCTTAGAGTTAGAAAAGGTTTAGCTGGTCTCTATTCTCTCCAGCCAGCTCTGCAATATTGAGAAGAGTTTTCTCTGAAAATTGAAACCTTCTCTTACTCCTCTTATGTTCATCCATCGGTGAAACTCAACTCTCCTGAAGGATTGCTGCATTTCCAGAATAGTTCCTTATTTTACTGAATCTCTTTTCTCTTGTAAAACACTGGCCTGGGTTAGAGTTTCCCTTCCTTGCACACGATATCCTTTCCCTTAGTTTTACAGCTTTTCCCCAGGCATCCAGGACACACTGTAATCCTACAGCTTCTGTTGGGAAGGAATTTCCCAAACCAGTGGTGAAAACATTGTGCATTCAACAACAGACTTTTTCATAAGTACAGTCCTTTTTTAAAGAGAAGACAAATGACAAAAGATTAAAAAAAAAAAAAGCCTTGAATAAATACAATCAAAGTCTTGCTGGAATAAGTAAGAGGAATCATGTCAGAAGTATTAGATGCAAAGGGAAAACAAAACCAGGAGAAGGCCAGAGAAAAGCAGAAAGGGCAAAAGGAACAGATGCTGAAACAGTGATGGTTTAGTATTTTTGTTGTTAATGGTTTTTCAATAATTTAATTATGTTGGTCTTTTGTTTGTTTGTTTTTAATTTGGCTTTTCACTGTCTTGAAGTCCTTCAGCCAATAAAATCTGGGGCACAGGGTCTGGTGTCTGTCTCAGAATCAAATCAGAAAGGACTACTTTTGAATGATAAATATTTTCTCCAGAACTCGATGTGTTTGCTGTGGTGTCAGCCTGTCAGTCTTGCTGTGATGTGGTCACCAGAGGGGTCTGCGGGGCCAGGCTGTCTCTGCCATGAAGTGCATCTCCCCCAGCACAGCCCCAATGAGAAGAGAGGCTCTGTCAGCTGCACTGAGCTTTGCAGAGGAGCTCACAGCACAGGGACCCAGGCTGTGGGGATATCTGGAGAGGAGCGGGAGGGGAAAACGTGGCATGAGGTGAAGGGTGGAAGACAGAGATCATTAGAGCTGCCACGGGCTCCAGCCTGTCAGAGCTGTGCAAGGGGAATATTCAGTATTCTAGAAACGTATCCATAGCGAAGCACAGGACTTGATGGGGCTCAGAAGGAAATTTTTTGTGACACTTTTCCTGATAAAAGCTTTTCTCAAACCACACACCACAAAATGCTGGGCTGCGAAGGGACTGGAGCCTCTTCCAAGCTCTTTGCAGACTTTGATGGAGATGACATTGCAGACAAGAAAAAGAAAGGCTTCTGACATGCAGAGGCTTTTGGTCTTTGAGTGTTGTGATGACTGAATGACCTTGTGAGAAAAGGAAAGTGTTCAAAGCAAGATCTGTAGGTGGATGCTCTGCTTGATATTTGCAAGGTTGTGGGTAAGGCATTTACTAGGACTGGAAGTGCATTTGGCATTTTCCTACTTATACGGTTTGAAAATGAAGCAAAAGGACATGTTTAGAAATTTTTGCCAGTGTGTTTTTCAATCTGGCACATTTTTTTCCCCCGTAGATTTCGTTATTCTGTTTTGAAATTTCAGTTCAATTTAGATAGGCATTTAAAAGTAAAAGTGAAATATAAGTTAAAAGCAGATCAAAACTATTTAACAAAGCATGATTGACTTAAATGAACAAGCATGCATTGAAATTTGTGACATTTTGCTGAAACTCAGTGGGTAAATGTACATTGATACATTTAACTAAGGTAAAAATGGGCTAAAAAGGAAAAAGGAAGAAACCCCACCACATTTTGTGCTCAGCCTCCAACAGAGCAGCCCCTGCAGTCAATCACATGCACTGGGTTCTCTGGGTACTGCTGCACACCAGGCTCCCCCTGCAGCCACTGCTGAGTGGCACTTCCAAGCTTTGGAGATCTATTTCTGGTTTTGTTGGTTCTCATGAAAGTGAGACATTTGAAAGCAATCTGCAGAGCTGGAAACAGGAGACACTGAGCTTTCCATACACAGTGCCAACATTTAGACTGAATCTCTAGCTGTTTAAATGCTTCCCAGTGCTTGGCAGTTCTCTGTAGCTAGCAGTCTGTTTAACTCTTTGTGTCATGAGTTCTAAGAGACAGGCGTGAAAGTTCCATCACGTTTCTTTTCCTGGGAGGTCTGTGCTGACAGAGCTGATCTGTCCAATTTAGAAAAGAAATACAGGTGGTTTAGCACATCAGCTACACATTTTTGAGTGGTGAATTTGTGTGTAGAATATTCTACTTCAGATATTTTTTGTTCAATATGTAGAATGTGTACAGTCAACATTATGATGTTTTTCGCTTTATTTTGGATTCACTCTGTCAAAACCAATTATTCTAAATTTTGCACCTAAAACTTAGAGGTGTTGGTATCTGGACTGCTGGGCATCTGTGGGAAACTAAAGCAAAGCTTTGCTGATTTCCAGCTGATCTTGGTTGTTTCCTACATCCCAATCTCAGCAAAGTGATTGTTTTGTCCAGCCTTGGGACTGCCAAAGTGAGACATCATGGGTTTGTAGGATGCTTTGGGTTCAACTTAAATGATGTGGGGTTTTGGCCATTTGGGAGGCCAGATCATGATCATATTTATTAATAAAATAGTTTTCAGAGCACCTCTAATAGTCAATTTTCTTTTCACAATATCTTAGTTAATTCCTTTCTATGATTTTTTTCCTCACTACCTGCACAAAAAATCTTATTTCAAATGAAAGGTAAAAAACCACTTTAGCATTTCTCAAATTAGAGGAATTTTTAACATATTAAATATTTTTCTCCTGCCACACAATGTCTGGCTATGAAATCAGGAGCAGTTGCTATTCTTACAGATCCTGTCCAGTGCAGAGGGATGCAGAAATAAAGCCCAGCTCTGCTCCTGAGTGAAGTGTGGAGAGATGTCAGCTCAGAGCTGCTGCTGCTGCTGCTTTTGAATATGCTGATTGTGCCTCTGGAAGGAGGCTGGGATCCCCTGGAGATCTCTGATCTCTGCTGCACATTAGAGCTGTCTCCCCAGTGAGGCAGCCTGAACCAAATACATAACTTTGAGTTCTCCTGGCCTCAGATCTACACTCAGATGACAAAAAGTAGAAAGAATTAATCAGGGCCTAATGCAGCAGAGCGTTCTGCATTGTATCTTCATTAGGCTGCTTTTGCTTTCCTCTTTTGGAAGGGTCTTTTATTTACAGATTTCAAAGCCAGATGAGAAGGAGAGCTGGTAATGCACTTCAGCCACTGCAGCACTGAAATTCAAAGGCAAGGACACAGGAGGAGAAAGATTATCATCTTATTAGTGAAGGAGGATAAAGATTATCAGGCTGCAATGATCCATTATTTATAGGAATGCTGTCCTTTCCTGTGTTACTGAGGCATTTAATGTATTTGTGCTAGAGATTAACATTGATGTTATTTTCTTTAATGTCTGTTTTCAGTCTATGCTATGGAGGTTGGCATTCAGGAAACCCAGCCAGAGGAGAAAAACAATAGTATTAATTAGGAACGTCAGTCATGGGTGTTATGAAATTCAAAATTGCCAAGTTTCCAGTGCAGTTTAGTGGTAATTATAATAGAGTGTGGAGACAAGCTGTTCTGTTCCCTCTAAAGAAATGCAGAGTTTGTTGGATCAAAGTGCTAATGCAAATCCTGGGGAATGCAATGCTGTTTCTAGAGTCACTTGGACTTTTTGGGGTTTGTTTTTGTTTTTAAAGGATGTGTTGCCACAGCTAATTCATCAACAGTAGCACTCTCTTCTTCTTCAGGGCTGTTTATCACAGGATCTTGGTCTGCTCCATAAATTATCCTCAATTTACAAATGAGAATTTTGGCATAATAAAACAGAGTTTAATGGGGCTTATCTGAGTCATCAGCAGAGCCGGACATTGGAATTGGGCTCCACCTGAGCATTTCATTTCTCCTGAGAGTCAGAAACCTAAAGCTGCACCCCTGAGCTCCTGGGACTGCTTTTGGATCTGCTGTAAGGAATTTTCAGTGAAACCCGTGCAGACCAAGGCTGTGCTCAGAACACTTGTACTGCCTAGACGAGGATTTTTGTCCCAATGGAAAATCTATCCTCTTCCACAGAAAAACCTCAGACAAACAAACAACAACAATAACAACAACAAGAAACCAAACCCCCCCCCCAAAACCAAAACCAACAACAAAAAACCCCTCAAACCCCACAACCCCAATAAGAACAAAAACAAACAGAAAACCCCACCCAACCAAAAAAACTTCCTAAAAATTAAACCAAACCAACTAACAATCACCAAAAAAAAAAAAAAAACCCAAAAAAAACCCCAACAAAAAACCCCCCAAGCAACAAAACCCACAAAACCCAACGAAACCAAATCAGAAAAAGTTCAGAAACATTAGGAAGGAAAGCTGGTGCTCTGACACTGTTGCACCCTTTGCTGAAAGCACTTTGCTGTTTGCAAGGTTGGGTTTTGAGCCTGAAATGTGAAAAAAGGGCGTTTTATTGACAGCAAGTTAATTTAAAATTTATTGTCGTTATTTTTAATGAAGAAAAGTCTTCCCAAAGCTATGCAAATCACAAGCAGTCTAAGGGTCTCTCTTGCAAAAGGAAAACATCAGGCTCAGCCTATGTTTGCATTTGAGTGATGCATTAAAAATCAATTAAATCCATTTGAATAATTGAGGTAAATTGGTAGTAGTGAACTGGGTTGTCCTGACTGAGGATGTAATTAACTTCCAACTAAGTAATTGTAAATTAATTAGAAACAATGTATGCTCTCTATCTTGTAAACATTTTAGTTAAGGATTGTTGGGAGTCAAAATAATAAGGTTAGATTAGAATCAGCAATTGAATTCAGGGAACATTTAAGGAAATAACCCAGGGAATGATCTTATTACAGGAGAGGATTCTTGGTTTTCATTTTCCACTTCAGGGAAATGGAAAGAATAAAATTTCTGATGCTTACATAGCTTTGCTACAGTCCTTGTTTAGTATTTGACTGAAGTTCTAAAGTAACTTCTCATTTGAAAGATTCAATTCAAATGTTGCTGATGGAATAATCTCCTCAAACCTCAGTTTTTGGTACAGATTTGTGTTTCCAATGCTGCTGTTAAGTTTCTGATATTTTACTGGTACCAGGTAGTTCAGAAATAATTGGGTACTTTAATATCAAAGAAACATAAATAACTTAAATTGCTTGAGGAATTTTATTTTAAAATTCCTTTAGTGTATACTTCTCTGTCAAATTTAAAATTATTAAAATGCTCTGATTTAAAATATTGAACAAATGTTTTAAAATAAAATTTGCAAGACCTCACACAGGTAACTTAGTAGGATTTTCTTACAGGCAGGCAAACAAAAAGTTTTGGTTTTTTTTTAGTGTTTAATAAACTCTCTTAAGGGTAAGTTAAAAGTGCTGACATCTATCACTGAAATGGAACTGACAGACTTAAACTTTGGAAAAAAATTTCCATGACTGTCAGCTTTAATGTAAAAGCAGATGAACAGAAATTTCAGTAATTTTAAATCTTCTAATATATGGAAAACAGTTTGTGAGCATTTATTTTCCCTCAGATTATGGAGAGGACTGCAGTGCCACTTAGCTGACATGTTTATTGCTGAAGTGTTTATTTTAGTATTAATGCTTAAAAGCCAATACAAATTTAATCTTTTCATAGCTGTAGCATTTTGTGATTCAGAGTGAGTGATGCGATGAGTAATGGTAATTCTGCTGATTGCACAGAATTGAGTATGAAATACTTTAATCAATGAATACATTACTGAAATATTTAAAGAGAAACTGCCAGCTTTCCAAGCACTGGTTGGTTTTAGAATTTGGCGGCTTTATTTTTAATATTTTATTTTTAAATCAGGGGAAATGATTTTGTGTGTGAACGGAAATACCCTGAATGTTCTTCAGTGTGAGATGGTGGGAGGAGAGGGATGATGAAACCCTGCACAGGCAGCGTGGTGCTGGTGAAATAGAGAGCAGCTTCAGGCAGGATATGGGGAGCAGTGGAAGGGGGACCCTGCAGGAAATCAGGATTCTGCCTGCCTGGTTCAGATGAATGCCCTGAGCTCAGGGGTGAGACATGAGCTGCTGGTTGGTGGCCAGGCTGCACCAGGACACTGCACTTCAGGGGGTGCAGGACCAGTGCCAGGGCTTGGATTAGGCAGGTTTCAACTCCGAGGTTCTTGTTAGACTGCCATCTCCCCTGGGTTTCTGTACTCTCTTTATGTTGCTTAGAACATTGCAAGACCAAAATTACTGAGCAAGTCCTGAAAATGATGAAAAAAATGTTTTAGTTTTGATCAGTTCAAGTTTTATAATAGTGAGACTGTTTTATGTATCTTTAAATGTCATAATCTGAGCCTGATGCTCCATTACTGAAAGGGACTCGTGGATGATTTGGGGTGAAGACCAAAAAAACCTCAGCTAGTTTGCAGGGGCACATCTGACTGCACAGGTATGAAGGATGAAGCTCATTGCAAAATATCTTCAGGCTCGTTCAGGGCTTTATCCATTCCAACCTCAACGAGCAAACCTTGGCCATTCAATTGGCAACAGCAATAACTCTGAGCAACACAGTTTTGAACTAGAAGTAGAGGCTGTGCAGGCAGATAGAGAAATAGGGGTAGAAAAAGGCTAACAAGCAGTGCTGACAGCTGGCTGTCCCAATACTCACGGTGGAGCAGCAATACAATAGTGGATCAAGCCTGAGCACTTTAAACTGCAGACAACTGGCAATGCTGCAAACACAGCTGTCCTAATCCCAGTCAAGCCTATTCTTTAAGCCAAATAATAAATAAACCAGACAATGTTGAGGGCAGAATAGACAGATAAACATAAACAGGGAAATTGAACTTGAATACCAAGCGATTTTTGTTTGTTTTGCAGTATCACTAAACAGCAAATGCAATGGCTTTGGAAGTGCTGTGGAGATTTCCAAGCCTCTACAACAGTTCCATCTGTCCTGAGATTTATGATTAATTACATCTGCTGGGAGAAATGAATATGGGCATTTTTTTCTTTCCAACTGTTTTTTTTAGTAAACTCAGCTGATAAAAAATGCATGTAGGTTCCTACAACCAGAAAAAATTCCCTTTGCTAATTGTGAAATAAGTGGATTTTCCAGCAGGCTGTATAATCCTCTACTTGTGGAAATATGATGTAAGTAATCATAGAGCACTGATGTTATGAAGATGGGCTCTTGGCATTTGCTGAACAGTATGGCTAAAATGTCTTTTTTCAGGCTAATCTCTGAAGCAGTGTGAACAAAGTAATCAGATTGAGATGAAAAAGTTTAAGTGGATCATCAATATGACAGAAAAGGTTTTGAGAACACTTCAAAAGATGGAAGAGAAGGGTATATCTTCTATTTCAGTTTTTAATCTTAGTGAATTCTATTGTGCTTGTCTCAAAAGTGACACATTATTTTTCACAAGGAATCCCAAGTGAACCCAAAGTTGTGTGCTAAAACACTAAAATCAAATAAGGTAGCCAGTTTTTTTTTACTTCATATAAACTGGAATTTGGTTAAAAAAATGTGATAAAAGTGTTCTGCTTAATCAGAGACTAAAGATTCCAGTGTTGAAAAAGAGTATTTTTGCCAGAAGCAAAATGTTATAATGATTCCTATTAATTAGTTTAATACTTTCTTTGAGGAAATACAGGAAAGGACATAAACTATATATGTAACTATTATAAAAATACTAAATGAAATTAAAGACTTAAAGCATAACGTTTATTTTAGAAATGCACAAACCCAAGAAGTAGATTTTTCCTGTTAACAGGATCACAAGATAAAGAACACAGGTTTGAAAAGAAGTGCCTTTTTCATTTACTTTGCTTTGGATCATGACAGAAACAAACATCTGCTAATGTTACTTCTCCCAGTGATTATTTTATTTAACAGCAGGAATGAATGGATCTTTGCTTAACCTTCCCTGAAGATTCCCTGATATAACAACTCTGTGTGTGTGTTAAATTCCAAGCCTTTGGAAATGGCTGACTGCCTTCAGCGGGCTCTGGGTCAGATCCTGAAGTGACCCTGGCTCCTGTTTGACCAATTTGACTTTTCTGAACCTGCAGTGGAACTTTCCCATAAATGTGGTGGCATTTGAACAGAGAGATAAATTTCACTGGGCTCCAGGAGGAGCTGACTCATGCCCTGTCCTGGCAGGAGTCACTAGAAGGAGCAGGGCCACTTTCTTCCAGGTTTCCCTGAGCTCCTGGGATGCAGTAAATGCTGTTGATTTGCAGAGGTGAAAGGGATGGGAAGATTCTGCATTTTGTCATTTTACCTAGGTTGTACTTTCTCATCTGGAAGTCAAATCAGGTTTTGGAGTTCAGTTTCAAGCATCCTGTTAAAAATGTACCTAAAAATTTTGCAGCTTATCTGAGAACAACTCTTAAAACTTTCTTTCAAGTCATAGTACTTGCTTACCACATGTTAACCTATGGTAAAAAAAACCACCAAACTAAAAACCCCAACCTTTTTTTTCTGTCAGCTGCTTCCCAGCTGCTCTACCCCAATGGTGCAACATCTATTTCCCTTAATGCTGCTAAATTGGGTTAGTCCCATGCTTTGGCTTTATCTACAGCTGTTACTTTATTCCCAGATGAACCCAGGAGACCAGGAACGTGTCACCCATTCTTTCCCAAACCCTCTGCAGGGTTGCAGCTCCATCTCTGCAGGTGTCTCCTGGTGCAAAACCTTTGGAGAACAACAGTGTTCTGTCCCACCAATCAGCCTGTAAGGATTAAGGGTTAGTCTTGGACAATAAGGATTTTATTTTAGATTAGGCCTTCAGGTGCTAATTCCAGCTGTAACAGAGCAGTGCAGGGAATAAATTCAGCAATCTGCACTTCCCTCAGGGGATGCTGTGCCTGCAGCTCTCTTGCAGTGAAGGATGGGATTTTGCTCAAGTGCTATTTTTACAAGCTTAACTTCCTTAGTCTTGCCTGACAACAGAGTTCCTTTCAGGGCAATGAGGAGTAGAAGGATGCTGCTGTTTCATCCCCACGTGATCCCTTTCAGCAAATGTGCAGTGCAGTGTTTGTAGAACTGTTTACTATTTAGTAGTTTGTGTGATGAAGGAAACACAAATGATGGACATATTTCAATTCTTTTGCTTGGCCTCCTGCAACGAATTTAGATTATGTCCTCATTTCTGCATATATTTAATGTTGAGGTGAACACCAAAAAGAAAAGTAATTATATTTTCTTGGCCATCGTAGACTATAGCATTGCAATTTTTTGGTCTTCTATAGAATCCCCTTATAATCAGTTATTCCACTGGAAAATGCCAGTGGGATCTGACATTTGGTAGTGGTTTATCGTGCAGATGTTTTTAATGTTGTTTTTTTCCTCTTGTTATACAACAAGGCATTTGAATATAATTATCTTACTTTTTCTAATTATCTTACAATTTCTAGTTCCACTGTAAGGAGATCATGTGTATTCCAGAAGAAAAAGGTGATAGAAGATTCTCTAGGAAAACTAGAACTTAAACTCAGATGTCAGACAGGATATAGACATTATAAGAGTGAGAACAGTTTAGCCTTTGAACAACTTCATGATGGCTGCAATATGTTCTCAGTTATTTGACATTTAAATACAGATGCCTTCTGCATGGGACGTGCCAGAACTCTGAAGTTCTTTGTCATGCATAAGGCTCAGTTACAGGTTTCCAAAGTGCACAGCTCTGACTTAAATTTTAGGAATCAAACCTTGACCCCTATGCCAAAGACCTTTCATATTAGAAGGGGATAAAAATTACCTTTGGCAAGTTTTTATTTTGTACACACGAGTTCCACTGATCTCTGCCTGTCTCCATTCAAGGGTAGGACTGGTGATTTTTCTATACATTGCTGCTCACCACAGTTAGTGGGGTATTCCTGCCTGATCCAGGGTTTTTCTTGGAGGAAATGTTCAGAATCAGTAGGACATTCTTCTGCATTAAGCCTTTCTAGTATGGTGTAAAATTTCATAAAGCTTTTAGGAGCACTAGTTGAAATTAGTTTTGATGTAATGCAATAAGCCCTGTTTATGTCAGCTTTTTTAAGTAAAAATTTTTAAATTAGACTTCTCTGAAGTGGGAGCTTCTAGGGAGCTCCTATGTTTTTTCATTCAGTCTGTTTCCCAGAAATATGAGTGTATTTGGCCACAGACAGGGATACATTTGCAGTATGGTCCCACTCTCAGGTATCCTTCAGTACTTTCACCTTCCTGTTTTGCAGTTTTCCATCTGCAGAGGACTGCAGTGATATTTGGTACTCTACAGATTGCCCCATCCCTAAACTTCATCTGTCTTCCTTACCTCTCTGCTGAAGTGGAGCTCCATAAGCCCAGCACTGCTCCAGCTAAGGCTGCCCTCAACCTTCACAGCTGTTGCTAGTTTTTCTTTCTGCTTATAGCAAATCCTCTGGCTGCCTTGTCCCCTGCTCAGGGTTCAGTGATGGAGAAAAATGGAGAGCTAAAAAAAACCCAAACACTTTCTGTGCCTTTCTAGAGAGCACCTTTGGAGCTTGGTGCATTTTCCTTAACAAAACCCAAAAAGGATCCAGGAGCAGTGGAGGTCAGTGACATCCCCACCAATGCTTCTTTCTCCTGCAGCTCCTCAGCCAGGGGTGCTGCTGAAGTGCAGCTCCAGGTCCATTTAGGAGAAAGTTCTCTCCCAGGAGAGCTTTTCTCTGGATGTGAGTGACCTGTGAGGAAACTGTGGTGTCACAGGCATTCTGTAGTGCCTCTGGGACAGGGATGCTCCAGCAAAGCTCACACAGGCCTTTCCTAGAAATACTGGTACAAAACACTGCCTTAACCACTTTCCCATGAACAAAATATGAGAAGAATTGTGTGCTGGTAGATCTGTGGGGTGTGTGCACCTGAGCATGCTGCAGCTTTGGTGTGATGGGCACTTCAGAGAGGACTCAAGTCAACAGGATCAACATTCCAGCAAGAACTCCTACAGTTCTTTTGTACCTGATGTTTTTTGAAATAATTTTTTTTATTCTAGACCTTAGAAAATGTGTGCTATTCCTCTTGAAGGAATACAGCAGATAAACGAGATGGGGCACTTGAAGCACTGCTTTGCATAAGTAAAAGTAAAAAATCAAATAAATGCTACACTAAAATGAAACTTAACAAATAGAAGGTCTGTGACATGATCTCACACATTTGTAAAGCTCCACTCATGCTGCTGCATGAGCAGTCAGGGTTTATAAAGTGGTAGGGTATAGTATTCACAGGCAAATCCCCAACGAGGGGAGAGAAATGATGCATCTGACTCCATCTTTTTAGAAGACTAATTAATTATTTTATTACATGATATTATTCTATACTGTATTACACTATATTAAATTACATCTAAACTGAATCTGCCAAGCACTCCACTGCACACACTGCACAGCATCTCGTGGCTGTCAGCTGACAGTCCCCACACACACACGGGCTTGGCCCTGACAGGCCAAGGAAGCAAAACACCATCACTCTGGGTGAACAATCTCCATATTGCATTCTGCTTTGGCACAGCACAGGCACAGCAAATGATAAGAATTATTTTTCCTTTCTCTGCGATTCAGGGAATGTGAAACCCAGAGATATTCTTGGGAAGAATTGTGCCTTGCTTTTCTCTGTGAAGAGAAATGTGGCGACACCAGGGAGCAGATCTGAGCTCCTCCTGCACCTGGAGACGTGGTGTGTATTGGTGTTTGGTTTGGTTTGGTGATGTGAGACCAGCAGTTTCTCCCTCCTGCACACTCCTGTGCCATGGGGGTGTCACAGAGCTGGAGAGGGGACTGGGAACTGAATCAAACCCTGAGAGAGCAGGAAGTAGAAAAACAAGTCCCACTGTTTAAGAACAAGGTAGAAAACATGATTGAATTGAAACTTCTACACCCAGAAGGATTTTATTTGCCTTCCCCTGAGGCCATTAATTAGCTGGGTTCACAGCCCTCTGAACATCCCTGCTGCTCACACCTTCAGGAGCAGGGAAGCACTAAAGCACAGCAGTTGGAAAAGGAGGGGAGCACAGTGAACTGCTTCCGTCTGCTAAAAAAAAAATCCATGTATTCCCCTGGGGGTGTGTGTGCAGCTGAATGCAGCTGCTGAGAAGATTCCTGCCAGGCCCAGGAAGGTGTGCTCAGCATCCCTCACAGCTGGGAAAGGCTGGCAGGGCTCTGGCACCTGTTTCCTCACTTGCTTTTCCTCCACACAAGACACAGGAAGTCAAAGACAAGTCAGGAGATATTACCTAACCATTACTTTCTCTTCCAGTGTGGATGCTTTGCAGTGATTTTTCCTTGAGAGCAACCTACCTAACCCTGCCCCCACATCTTTCATTTTCACTCCACTGATCCCCCTTTAACTCTATATCCCATTAAGATAATATTTGCCATAGGAAGGGAACTGTAATTCAGCTTTCTGTAAGTGTGATTAATGCAGAACAGATTGTAAGCATATTGTTTTCATTAGGAAGCAGCTACTGAATGTTTCCATTTAACTTGCTGATTGCTGCAGTTGTTGCCATATGACAGAAAGTCTATTAGTCTCTGTGCCTCCTTAATTCAGCCTTATGATAGAAAATGTTTGTGTTCTGAAAATAGTGTCTATTACAATGACACTTATAGGAGTGATCCATAGTGGAAAGCAAAACACAGCCTGCCACATGGAGAATGGAAATAAGGATTGGGTCCTTGGCTTGCTTTAAACTGACTGATCTGAACTAAATCCACCACTTTGCTCATAAATGGTCACACAGAGTCATTTCTTGAGTCACATGTTTCTCTATTAATAGAATAATGTTCAGAAACGCTCTGGCTCAAAAATAGGTGATGGCTTGTGTAAAATGATTTGAGATTCCTTCTGTGGGCCCTCTATCTGTAGAGAGATTCTGCTTTCTCATAATTTTCATTTATCAGAAGAAATTATTTCTCCTGGTTCCAAAGTTTTAGGGTGGAGCTAAAAGGGACCTAAATGAAATTTGGAGCCTGACCAGTTGAAACCAAGATTTAATAGTGCTGTTGTAGATGCTGACCATAATTTCACATGAGAATAGTCCTTGTTGTAGTTTTCAAGGTGGTGTTAAAAGGGCATGAGGATAACATCAATTTGCATTATTCCACTCAGTTACACAGGGAGTATCACGCTGTGATACAACCATGCCTTCAGTATTTTCACTCCAAAAGCCTTTGTGAGGATGATCCATCAGTGGCCACCACGCAGGATGATCAGGAAGCGCTCTGGAACTATTCCCTCCTTGTGAACTCAGTGCCTGTGGAGAGCAGATTTCCCCTGTGGGCTCACTGCTGGCTTCCTTTAGTTTGCTGCTGGCACATTTGTCTCTGTTGGATGGCCCAGGTGTTTGGGTCTGACTGGGTGCTCACAGCTCTGCAGAGAATCACAATGTGACTGCTGGGGTGGAGTCTTACTTGGAGCTCTCCAGATTATTTAATTTTTTTAACTCTGGCACCTCACAAACCACACTGAGAGCTATTAACGTAAATTAATTATTCCTCCTGCTGGCTTCTTTACAGCTTACTCAGATGAGGGATTATTAAATGCATCATGCCTTGCAAATTTGCATGCATTAAAAGCTGTATCATTGCCTGTGCACTGCTGGCCTCCAGCAGGGGTGCAAGAACTCAGAAATTCCTGCTCACCATTGCCATGGGCAGTGCTGATCTGGATCCACTGGCTCCAAAACACAGCAGAGATGGTCCCTGTGCCCAGGGACCCCCCTGACAATGTGCCATCCCAAACTGCCCAGGGCATAGGAATCCCCCTGCCCTTGGCCTTGAGACTGAGCTGCCATGGAGAAGGGAATCATAGGAACAGCAGAATATGTGTTTTTCTGATTAAATGTGATTTATTTGTGGTTTTTTTGTTTTGTTTTTTTTTTTTTTTTTCAATTTCTGGTTCAAACAAGTAAGGGAAGCAGATAACCATGGTAACCCAGAAAAATGTGGGTGTAGATCTGCTGGTGTGTATCTGTGGAGAGTTGAAGAAATGTGTAGAGGGGTTTATTCATTTGTTTACCAATATATCCTATTGTTGGCTTTTTGATCCTAATGAGGACAAAAATTTCTTGAAAATGGAGAGCTATAAAAAGCCCAAACACTTTCTGTGCCTTTCAAGAGATTTTGTTGTAACACAGTTGTAAATAGTTTTAATTATGAGCTTTCTGCTTTTACCATGATTTTAAGTAGAGAACTCTGAAATGAGGTAATTTTAAAAAAAATAAAAATTATAAAATGCTGATGGGACGGTTTATTTTTAATTTTAGCAAGAAAAGTTTCAAGTTTGATGTGTACTTAGGTGGTGCTTTGAAATAAATCAGCTCTGAAGTGTTATTTTTGAGGAAATCTCAACTGTTCAATCTCCTAAGCTTTTCTGCCCTCCACTGAAGATTCTGTCCCCTGTGCCTTCCCAGTTCAGCTGCAAGCATGACCACACATATTCACACCAGAATATATTGTTTAGGAAGGTCTTATCCATGGGAGTTTGGGGACAAATGCTGAATTTCTGCTTGGCTGCAGCATCTGTCATTATCACCCCCGTCCTCTGTGCATGGAAAAGGGGTTCTTGTAGGTGTCAAGGTGTTTCTAAAAGGTTCTTCCAGGGATTGTCATCATTGTCTCATAGTTGATAGTAATAATTTCTTACTGATGGCCTCTCACATAGAATTCAAAAGACAAAATAGTAATGTTAGAACATTATTTCATTCTTTATTTCATGCAGATTGCTTAACCTAAATTTTTCCTGTTTCCAGTAATGTTCCAGAAAACACACGGACAGCTTTCTAGTTGAGGTCCTCAAATCCTTCTTGTAGGTGAAAAATCTGTGCATTCTGATTTCCTTCCTATGAGTGCATTTTGAAAAATATTTTGATAGAGGTACTTTTGTTTGGGGTTTCACCCCTGGATTGTGGTGACCCCAAAAGATGGAAAAGTCCCTCCTCCAACCCGTGCCTTCGAAGAAAGACTCAGTAGTCTTCTGTTGTCTGTTCCCAAGGTTGTTTATTGTTGGTTATCTAAAAGATTCTTCTCCTGAGCTGCTGTGGCCCGTTCAGCAGCTCAGACAAAGGCACTCTGCCCTCTCAGGGGGCTGGTGCTATCTTTTATATCATATATTACGTACTACATGTTTATGCTTTTTCTCCAATACCTACTATCTATATTGAATGGTGACTTTCTACTCTAAACCAATCTGTGAGTGCCAACATCACCAAAGACATGGAGGCTAGGAAGGAGAAAGAAAGAGGACAGGGCACACCCAAATCCCTCCATCTTAGAACTCCTGACCCCCATGTACAAAACTTGGACCCCTGCGTACAAGGCTTAAAACCCCCCTGTACAGCACTCAGAAATCCTACCCTTTACTTCGTGACTACTTCTACTACAATATCTAAACTTTTGTGACTTCTTGTTCTTCCTGCAAAGTTGGTAAACTGTTCCATGGGTCAGATTCAAAGCCACAGGGGTCTCTGGCTGCATGCCAGGGTCTCAGATGCTTTTGACCTGGGTCTGGAACGTCCGAGAATGTCTGTGGGACATTCTGAGTTCTGACACTTTTGCATTTCAGCATGTTAGGAATGTTCAGAGCTTACCATTCTGTTTCCCTATTTTTTCAGAATGCTAAATGCAAAGATCTGGACATTTTGCTGTTGTGTGATACTGTAATAAACAGGCATTTGCTTGGCTCTTAGAGATGTCAGAGGGGTGAATAAGAAGATTTATGTGGGTTTACCCCAGTTTTGTAAAAAACATAATTCAAACTGCAAGTCAACCCAATATTTTAAAAGGAAGTTCCTGACTAGAGCATGTAACAGCACTGCTTCTTTTGGGAAGCTGGGCTCTGTTACCAGCAATTCAAGTGTGAAGAGTTTTATACTGAAAAAAGTTGTATTTCTTTCATAATGCTGTACTTTCCAGCTACGAGGCTCTCTGTGGTTGCTATAATGTTGACAATATAGAGAAGGTGCAGCTACTGTTGGTAAAGATTGGCTCATTCCTCTGGTCTTTATGTTTATATTATGGTAATGCAAATTTATTATAAGACTGTATTCAAAGGTTCTCAAAACTGAAGTAACTTGATTACTTCAGACTTCAGTCTGAGTTTTCAGTCTTCTGTTAACTGTGAAATTTGGGGACTTTATTTCTGTTTGTGGTTGAATTGTCAGAGTAAAAATAAAAATTGAGAGTAAAAATTGAAACTGATGCTAGATTCTGGGAAAGATTCCATTTTCCCCAAAGCATGACTGACAGCCACGTGTGTGAGCAGTTCTGGGGCTGGGGTTTTTGAAGGTTTGAGTCCTGGGAGGTGGCAGCAATTCCCAGCAGGGAGGCTGAGCTGGGCACAGGCACCTGTGCTCCAGAACTCAGCTATTCCTGTCTGCTTGCCTCTTTTGAGACAGGTTTCTGTCTCAAAATATGAACACTTATTTCACAATCGGGTGTTCCAGCATGTTCCTGCTTCCCTGCCCATTGTACTTCCTTGTTACCAGCTTGTTTTCCTGCTGAACTGGGGGAAGCAGCGGGAGCAGGGAGCAGAGTACCCAGTTTTAACTCAGATGTTAATATTGAGGGAAATGTCAGTGTCAGTTGGAGATGCTGGCATTGCAATAGCAGCAGTAATTCTTTCTAAGATTTGATCTGTATGGGTACAACTTTGTGTCCCTGGAAGAATTTGGGATCAGCTAATGAGCTTATTAATGGCTCTTGGTTGTTTCTGGGGGTGCAAACTGAGTAAGGTGGACATGGGGTGTGTTATCAGAGAATCAGGGTTTGGTTTTTCCTCTTCTTTGTTACATAAAAAAGTTGAGACATGGGTATATTTTCCCTGAAAGTAAACTTTTTTTTTTCAGTATTCATTGCAATGACACACTTCAGTCAAACTCAGTTGATTCCTTGGGGATTTTGTAGAAGCTGAGTTTATGTTATTTCTCTAATAAAAAAAACACTAAACAGTTAAGAAATATATCAGAAGGCTTTCCACTGCATTTTGTTTCCCTGATAGCAGCATATTTTGTGCCTATAGCTACAGTATTCTACTGGGTGAAGATAAATGGATTTCATAATCTCTCACTGGGGAGAAAAGTGAGACTGGAGAAGATTGGAGCTGCATGAGCTGGATAACTTAAGATTATAGCTCTGAGAGGCAGAGCTCTAAAAAGCTATTAAAGATGTTACCTTCTTGATTGGAGATTCAGGAGTTGATGCACTGCCTTCAGTCCTGCTATGTTTTCAAACTTTCATTAAGTTTATATCATCTTCCACCTGGCCTCTCTAAAATGCTGCCCTGAAAAGAAGTAATTTTTTTCAGTTGTGTGTCTGTTATAGGTAGATTCATCTTTCAAAAACATTACCATTTCCTAAAGACTGGATTTAAATCCATCAGCAGAATATGAGGGAAAACACATTGCATTATTTTGACATATTCATTGAGGTAATTTCTTATGAGTTTGTGCTTAATATGTTGAATTATCACAAAAGAAAGTCCATGATCTGTTTGAAGAAATACCATAGCTGGTGATTACAACTGTAAAAAAAAAGTGGAATTAAACTTCAGTTTTGTAAAGGAGGCTCATAAATTTGTTTTGTCTTTAAGAATTGCCGCCATGACAGAAAGAATTCGTGTTGGGACAGGGAAGATTTCTCTCCCAGTGTAATACCTTTAGTGAGATTTGTCCTGTTACCAATTGCCATTTGATTGCTGGGCACATTCAGAGAAATTGGAGCTGTCGGGTATAGTCAGCCATCCTTTAAAAAATGTCCAGTAGCTTTAATAACTTTAAAAGTGATTAACAGCTCATTATCCATGGATGCCTGGGGTACTGTGTGGTGGGGTGACCTCACCTTGGCTGCTGGGGGCTGCTCTCACTCCACATCCCAGGCAGGACAGGGGCAGAAAGTGACATGAAAAATTCTTGGCTTGAAGTAAAGGCAGTTTCATGAAAAAAAACAGAGGTCATGTGTGGATTCTTAGTTTCTTTTTTCTGCTAAAGTTGGGATTAAATGTGTGAGACAGTATTTCTTGTTAGGACTCAGATGTTCATTAGCCTTATCTATACTATAGTCTTATAAGCTATGAGTTCTACAGCACTTCACTAGCAAACTAAAAAATGGACTCCTCTCTCCCTCTCTCCCTCTCTCCCTCTCTCCCTCTCTCCCTCTCTCCCTCTCTCCCTCTCTCCCTCTCTCCCTCTCTCCCTCTCTCTCTCCCTCTCTCCCTCTCTCCCTCTCTCCCTCTCCCCCAAGGCTTTTTAAGAATAAACTATCTAATTATGAAATGACACGTAAATAACTTTTACTTTTAACCTAATAACTAATAACCTGTGCCCTGCAATGCAGACCTTTTTATCTGATTACACAATACTACTCAAACTCATGAAGAAGAAGGTGAAGAAGGATTAGCTACTGCCCTAAAACTTCTATCTTGATTTATATATATTACTATATTCTAAAACCTTAAACTCTGAGTTTTCCACCATGGGATATCACACACTTCTGTTCAAGCTCCACACCCACAATCCCAGTGCTGTCATTCCATTTTGGAAGCTTTCTCCACGGCCTCAGGTCAGTGCAGTGTTCTCTTGAGGGTCAGTGCCTGGCAGCACAGAAAGTCTAAACTTCTCAGCAGCCAGGGTTCCAACAGTGATGTGCAGAAGCAAAGCAAAACCAAAGGAATTTTGATCTCAACTTCCCACCAGCTGCCAGTTTCCTGCCCCTCCCTGGAATCAGTGCCTCAGGATAGGCAGTTGTCCCTGTCCCATGCCTCCTGTGCCAGAGGCCACCCCTTCAGCCCCCACTGCCAAACCCTCACCCCTACACCAGTGCAGGACACAGGGCTCAGATGCTCTTGGATTAATAGAAAAGCAGATAGTCTGGATTTGTTGATGTCACCTCTTAGGTGATGCCAACCTAACCAGATTCAGTGCCACTGGAGGGATGAAGTTGCCTCCTCCTGCCTGTCTGCAAAAATATTTCAGTCTGTTAAGTTTTAATGTTCACTTTGGGGAAGAAGATTGCTGGATGGTCAGTTCCTTAAGTGTGATTTTCCCCATTATTGGCCAGGGATTTATCAAATCCCTCTATCTTCTGCCCTGCTGATACATAAAGATCAAAGAGAGAGTCTGCTTAGATGAAGATATTCTGGGATAGAAACATGTTATGAAAATGGAGAATAGGGGCTTTTTCACACATCTGACCTATTCAGTTACAGTCTTCACTGAAAACTTTTTGTTTTTAATAGAAAACTCTTTTCCAGCATTTTAGGTATAGTTTTAAAAGGCTCTGTTTTAAATCTTCTTGTTTGTTTGAACTTTGGAAATAAAATCCAGAAATCATGCAAATTGCAGGAAGTTAAAAGGGAAAATGTTCTTCTCACTTCTTTCAGAAGAATCTCCCAGGTTCTCACCTCATGTTTAACTACAAGAGATCAGAGAGACTCAAGAGTCAAAGAAAACTTCAAGACCCAGAGAAAGATATTTTGGATAGATGTGGTCCACAGTGAACCCATGCAGAGCAATAGGGAATGCTGTACAGAAAAATCAGGTTGAGAGTAGAAATTTGGAAATCACCTGGCAAAGAGTGTAAGATAAATTGAGAAAAAGCTCAACTTTTACATATCTGGTTTTCTAACTGCTGTGATTTTAGGGAAATCAAAAGACACCCTAGGTTTGAGGGATGCTGTTAGTGATGGTTCTGGAAGGTTTTGACTTTTACTTTGTTCCTGTGTTTCATTTAGAGGAAAACACTGCTTTTAGGGCTGCTCAAAGCCCATAATTCCCATTGTATGGGAAATGTCTGTCTTTCAAAACTCATTTTCCTTCTTAGCTGAAAATATTTTTGCTGCTGAGTTTTTGCCCTGCCCTAGGTGACGTATTTCCCCGTTCCCTCAGCAGCAGCAGCTGGGAGCTTCCCAGCACGGTGAGTTTGTACTCCGGTGGTAAAACCCTTCTGGTGAGCCCCATCTGGAAAGCCAAGCTTGTTCTCTCAAAGGAGGCAGCACAGTGCTGAGCAGGGCTAAGGACTGGAGGTGTTCTGGGGAGACCACAGAGAAATCCAACCTGTGACTCCAGCCAGGAGTGCCTTTGCATTCAGCAGAAATGATGAACTGCCAAAGCCCTTGTATGGATCTGGGAACCCACTGGAAACACTGGGTGTGCTCCCAGCTGGTGGTTCCTGGAAAAACAGCATTGCTCTGAGCTGGGAAAAATCTGCAACAAAAAAAATCTGATATATGGGAGAGCCTGTGAAACACAGCAGCCGCTAAAGGAGAAATGTGGGAACTTGAGTCAGGGAGATGTAAAGAATAAACTGAAAATGTGGATCAGTATGTTTAAAAATAGGTCAGACTAACCCACTGTGTCTGGTTTAACCAATGAACAATAAGTTTTACTTGGATATTTCATAGACTTGGTTAGCTTGGAAGAGGACTTGGGAGATCATCTGGTTCAGCATTGTACTCAAACTTCAGAGTTAGCTCAGGATTGTGCCCTGTTGAGCTTGTGTTATCTCTGGTGAATAGAATTCCACAGACTTCCTGGGCAACTTATTCCTAATTATATAGAGAATTATTGCTGGTAATTAATCAGAACTTGTTATCTGCAGCTTTCAGGCCTTTTGCTGTGCGTGTTTGAGGAGCATCTGGTTCCTCTTTCTGTGTAACCACAGCTAAAGCATGGCCAATGCCTTTAATTTTGTAACTTCTGGCTGACTGAACCCAATTCTTGGCATTTCCAGTCTGGTGGCCCTTCCTGGTGGCCCTTCTCCCCTGGACTCCCTCCCATTTTATGTGTACTCAGTACAGGGAGCTGGGCACAGTGCTCAGTGTGACAAATACAGAAGGGATAAACAGAGCAGAAAAAGGCAAACAGATCTCAACTCGTTGAAACATCAAAGGTGAATTCTGACAAAGGATGGAAAAAGAGTAATTTTCAGCTCTTCAGTGTTCTTACAGACCCCTCATTCTCATGTAGGTGCTCTGTGGAGTTGTAGGAATTTATGGATCCCAAAAAAGATTTCAGTTTTAACTAGCCCAGAAGATAATTATTGTCTGTGTAGAGGGCTGAACTTCATTTCAGAAAGAAAGGTCAGAATTTCTACAGGATAATGCTAGAGATGTTTGAAAAAAGGAAATGTGAAAAGTTTTTCTCAAGAAATAAATTCATGCCTATTAAGATATTAAAATTCACATTTGAGGTAGGAACTTGGAGTTATTTTTGAAGAAACAGTTTTCAGTTCTAACAGACATTGCAGGTTTGATGCAGGTAGTGTTGAATGAAACTCTGGGGGGGTACAGGGGAGCAGAGTTCAAACTTTATTGTTCAATGATTTTAATATTATTTATTATTCACTTATTGAAAATATTTTTAATGACAATGAATATGCAGGACAAACATCTTACCTTTCTGACAGACTCAGCTGCCTTGGACTTTCTGTTGGTGTTGACTTTGCTCATCTGAACCTCTCTCCTGTCATCCCCTGGATCCTTTGCCATGTATTCCTCACCCACCCCATTCTCCTGGTGGTTCTCCATCTTAGACTTCAAGGATTGTGGATCCTCCTGCTCAGGGCTTATGGTTTTATTTTATTTTTTATTTTTTAAAAAATATTTTAATTTTTGTCTTGCATCTACTGCAAAAGGAAAAAATCCTTGTCCAAACCCATGAGGATTCTTGCCAGAGGATCTGATGCCTGGTGGGATAGATGCCAGCAATGGGATATGTTTGTAGACTATTTTGTCATTATTTAGAGGCCCAGGAATGGCTTGATCTTGGCCCACAGAATATCTACTGGAGTAGAAATGTGTGAAACTGTGGTGTTAAAAACCATGGTTTTAAGACCCAGGGCCCAAAAAACTAAAGTGTGATTGGTTTGCCCTACAAAGGCTGTTTGTCCAAACTTTCTGATGTGAGGAAGGCTTGTGTGGCTGGTCCCTGCACAAAGCACAGCAAAGTTGTGTGATCAAACCCACAATGATTTGGAATTAAATTTCAATAATTTAAGTAATCCTTCTGGCATTGCAGCTCAGGGCACATCAAATTGGAAATCCTATTAAGAAAAAGTGTCTATATTTATAAGGACAGGAGGTTCAAAAAGTGCAGTTGAAGCCAAAGCTTTTAAGCTGTTTGATTCAATGGGACATGAAAAACCTGTTAAAAATAATGGGGAGGAATTTACTGCATTTATTGAGAGTTTTGACAATTAAAAGAAAGGGTAGAGAATCTCCATGAACGTGGAGAATGGCAAAATAGCTTTTGTGAGAGTAGGAAGCACAAGTGGAAATAGGCAAAGTATTAATGTGCAAATTCTGTTGTCATATGTGCAATAAATAATCTATGCAAAGAGACTCCAATTACTGGACACAGGAAATTAATTGTTATATTTCTAACTTTGTAATATATTTGTGTGAGTGATTTCTGTATTTGAGCTCCGTTATGTATACTGATATTTAAAGTAGATTTCTTGTCAGGCACCTATACTGCAGTCAATTTAATTGGAAAAACTCAGCTGGGAGCTGGGATTTGGCCTGGATAGCTCTCAGCAAGGGATAGAAGTTGCAGCTCCTTCTAGATTTACAGGGTTGAAGAAGATGATGTCAGCTGTCTCATCCAGTGTCCCGTTTGAAGCATTCTGCAGGCTGTGCTGTCGGTGTGGATCACCCTGAGTGTGAATATCTGCCCCCACATCTGTCTGCAGAACAGAGACAAACCCTCCTCCAAAATGTCATGTATTGGCAGAGAAATCTAGAAAAAGGCATACAGAAAATCATCTCTCTGTTTTGAAGGACACTGCCAAAATTTTAGGAACCTAGGGAGCTCAACATATTTTCTGTTGGATTTCAGAAACTATGGAGTTTTTTTTTTTTGTTTGTTTGTTTTTTTTAATGCTACTGGAAGGAAATATCCAGGGAAGCACAGAAAATCCATTACAGATCTGCCCACTGCACTTTTCTCTTCCTGGACTGGGATTAATAAATTAACAATGGTGATGTGCTCTGCCCCACATATTCTCAGAGTGTTACAAGACAGATCTCGAAAAGGACAGGAAATGGATAAAAATTTTCCTATTGCCTCCCCACTATTAGACTTTTAGACTTATTGATAAAGCATGTGTATTTTGAGAATGTTTAAAAAATATGCCAGGAACAGCAACAACACCCACAAACTATTATTTTTTGTTTAAACAAGAGCTTTAAATTGGAGTAGATGAACTCCTTGCTGGTAATGATATGTAGTTAATACTTGCTAAAATATTTTTTTAGAAAAGAAAATGACACCAAGAAGTAGGCTATTTTAGTACAGATGGTGAAGACAATAGAAATTTTTATAGGAAAAGAGGGCCTGATCCTTTTGGTTGTCCAGGCTGCCACTTCCACTGTTAATTCTGGCTTTTGTTCATTAAGTTGTCTCCTGAACTTGCAAATATTTAATTTTCTGCAATCTCCTAACCACAGAAATCATGGTGTACAAGGACATGAATGTTCCTGTCTTGTCTTCATTAACACAGCTACCAGAACTATGGATTTGTTAGAGCTGGACCACTGTCTGCAGGGTTGGTTTTTTTTTTTACATTTTTTGAGAAAATTTTGACAAATATGGTATTAGGCCTATCTAGAAGTCATGCAAAAACATAATGACTCAAAAGTCACTGAAAGCCAAAAACTTTCAGGTCTACTCCCTAACTAACATCAACTTTGAAGAATTCTGCTTTAAAAAGTGATTTTAAAATAGTCAGTGTTCTGCTTCCCCCCAGTGCCTCCCCCCCAATTATGTACAAAATCCTGTTTATAAATCTAACACAAAAACCATGCAGTGTGTTAACAATCAAGCTTGTGGCTATGGGAGCTGGCCACCAGTTTATTTGATGTGGGGTTTCACCCCCGGATTGGGATGACCCCGAAAGATGGAAAAGTCCCTCCTCCAACCCGTGCCTTCGAAGAAAGACTCAGTAGTCTTCTGTTGTCTGTTCTCAAGGTTGTTTATTGTTGGTTATCTACAAGATTCTTCTCCTGAACTGCTGTGGCCCGTTCAGCAGGTCAGACAAAGGCACTCTGCCCTCCCAGGGGGCTGGTGCTATCTTTTATATCATATATTACCTACTACATGTTTATACCTTTTCCCCAATGCCTACTATCTATATTGAATGGTGACTTTCTACTCTAAACCAATCTGTAAGTGCCAACACCACCAAAGACATGGAGGCTAGGAAGGAGAAAGAAAGAGGACAGGGCACACCCAAGTCCCTCCATCTTAGATCTCCTGACCCCCATGTACAAAACTTGGACCCCTGCGTACAAGGCTTAAAACCCCCCTGTACAGCACTCAGAAATCCTTCCTTTCACTTCGTGACTACTTCTACTATACTATCTAAACTTGTGTGTGTGGCTTGTAATTCTTCATACAGAGTTAGTAATTTGCTCCACGGGCTAAGATCAAAACCCCACGTGTGTCTTTGGCTGCATGCCAGGGTCTCAGAGCCCCCTGCCAGCGGCTCTGGCCATCCAGGACACCCAGAGGAGAGTCCTGGGTTCCGACAATTTTACACTAAGGTGTAATGTAGGACACAATAATGAAGTTTGTTTCCCTAAAATAAATTTAAATTTAGGGTGTTTCTGTAGCGAAGTAAAACTTCTCATCCTGCTCGCCTATTGAGAGCAAAATCCTCAAAAAAATCCACATACACATCTCGTTTGGAACATTTTTTTTCTAAACTTTCTCAGCATCTACTCAATCCAGAAGGGTGAGAATGGCAAGATGTTCCTGAAGATGGTAGCTCTGGAGTTGTTGGCACTAATAAAGTGTTAAAGCTAAATATATGGCTGAGGAGTTTGCATATTTTCTTTTTCACACTCGAACAACAAAGTGTGGAAGAAACCTGAGGGATAATAATTTCCTGGTCTCATTTCCGAAGACTCTCATTCCTCATCTTGACATACTATTAAAATCATTTCATTATCAGTATTTTTTCTTGTCATTAAGTTACTGATGCTTCTGTTATTTTTATTTCCAAAACCTTGAGTGCCCACGCACAGACCTCCCATTCAAACTCACGTCCCTTGCCAAATACTTGTATTGGATCATCTGGTCTCCTGCAGAACTTCTGGCTAATTATAGTGTCTGTTCAGTGCTCTAAAGTATGACAGAATCAATAGAAATCTGCACTCAAGGAGGGGAATTTGACTGCTTGGTTGATTTTCTAACAGGTTTGGTTTGCTTTTTATTTTGTTGCAGTTATTGATACTTATACTCAAGCAATTTATATTTGCAGTTACTGAAACTCCCAGAGTCATTCTTAAAAAAATTAGTGGTGTTTCCTGGGTATCAGTTTATCTTTCGGTCCATCACTCTGGCTTTGGTGCAGGTAACAGGATTCAGCTCTGCCTCTCTTCCTCTCTTGGGAATTCTTTGGTTTTGTTGCATTTCCAATTTTAAAATGAAAAATTTAAAATTTGTTGCATTTTCAATTTTTCAATTTTAAAATTTCAATTTTAAAGCCTGGTGTAGAGATGTTGAGGTGCCTCTGTGGGAGCTGTGTGGGCTGAGGTTTTGAGGAAGGGGTTGGTCAGGTCTTTGTGGCAGCAGTGCTCTGGCCACAGAGAGCAGCAGGCACAACTTTCCCAGGCATTGTCCTGGGGAAGGCTGTGAGAAGATCAGAGGAAAAAAAAAAAGATAAGCAATTCTTATCTTCACTTGCTGCACCTGGTGCTGTGAACAGGTGGAAGGTGTTATGGAGATTTTTTCACCAAAGGGTGATTTCCTAATTGGCCAGTGGTGATGGTGTTTGGATCCAAGAACCAACTGGGTCCACCTGTGTCATGGCTGGCTGGAAGGGCAATGGGTTTCTTAATAAGTGTAGTATAATAAAGTGATTGATCAGCCTTCTGAGAAGCAGGGAGTCAATGCTAATTGTTACCCAGCTGGGGGCCTGAGACAACAGGTCTTTCCATGGATGCTGAGCAGACCCTGAGGCTGCTTGGAAGCACAGCAGCAGCACGTGCCAGGCTTGGATTTGGGATTTGAGGACTGGCTGCTGAGCTCCCACAGCCTGGCTGCACACAGATCCCCCCATCTCTACCTCTGAGGTTTGAGCGTGTTGTGGTGCAGACCTGCTCCTTGTGCCTTTGCATTCAGAGCAGCACCAATGATTATTGAAGGTGTGGAACCTGGGGTTCTGTGGGGAATGCTACAAACTTGTGGAAGTCTTGCATTGGTACTGGGGGAACTTGGTAGTGCTGCTGTGATTTTAGTGCCAGGCCCATTGGTTGTCCAAGGACAGGAGGCAGAATGTGTGAAATTCCATGTGTGTATATGTATATATATCTCAATATGTGTGTGTGTATTCATATCTGTGTAACATTTTTATCCTGAACTGGAACAGATTGTGTGTGTGGGGGTGGAGAGAAGGAATGGCAGTTCTTGGAGGTACTCAGATGCTCCAAACTGGACCAGACTATTCCTGAGCAGCCTGCTCTGAGTAGGAGGAGCACAAAGCAGATTGGACTGGCTGAGTGCCAGAGGTGCCCTCCAAGTGACATCCCCCTGTGATTCTCTGAATGGTAAGCGAAATCAAGTCTAAATATGAAAGAAAGTGCAATTGTGTGGAAACTGAAAACTATTTCAATCCACTCATCTTGAGGCTAATTTGAGAACCGCATCTCTCAGGTGTGGTGCTGACACTCTCAGTATGATGAAATTTCCAAGTTCTCTTTTTTGTGTTCCTTTCAAGCTACAGATACAGTGAATAACTCATCTCAGCAGCCCAGCAGGATGTGCATCCCCTGAGATTCCCTTGTCTGACAGCTTACACATTTGTAGTGCAGGTAGTAGTTTTGATAGATGTGCTGACTCTGAATGTGTGCCTCTACTCAGAGAAGCTGAGAGGATCTGCTCAGCTGTTCACAAAGTATCTCTGAGACAACTACAACTACATTTCATTGAACATTCCCTTTTCCCACTGTTGTTATGGAGAACACCAATTTGTAGCCAGTTCTTAGCTCCCTCTCCATCTGCAATGTTTTGATTAAACACTGTTTTTAAAAGATGAGCCAATGGCAAATAATTAATCTTTTTCTTTAAACTGCTAATTGTGCATTCTTGAAGTAGAGCTGGGGTTTTTCAGATGGGCCATGTTCATGTCCTGCTAGAATGAATCATTCTGTTTCTGAAGGTTTTATTTAACAGCTCACCTTTTCTTTTGTGTGGCTCCTGACAGCAGCCCTCTATAGCTTTTATTCTGTCTTTGGCTGAAATGTGTCTGTAAAGATGCAAATATAGGAAAAAGTGAATTTATCAATAATTCCTTAAGTGAGGAGCAGTGTCTTGAAAACACCTGAAAAATCTTTCCTTCACTCTGTTGCTTCAATTCTTCCTTCTGTGCACATATTCATTTACACATACAAACACAAAGTACTTAAAAATGTTGTCTGTTCAATACGCTCACAGATGCCGGTGATTTTTTTTAACTTTTACTATTTATCAGAGAAAACACTGCCACTCTTGTGAAAATAGAAACTTATACCACTAACACCACCTCTAAAGAACTAAAAATGTCAAGGGGGCCATAAAAGGAGAATAACACAGTTTGTTTTGGAAATTGTTCCATGACAACTTCTGTAATCATTTTGACAAAAGTTCTGTAAACTGAAACCTTTGTACTTTCTCAATTGAACGAGCTCTGAAGGCACAATGAGTCACTGGAAACAGAAATTAAAGACTTTTTATTCTTGGCAAGAAGCTCTGCATTCTGTGCCTCCAGAGTAAAGCTGTTCTCTGAAACAAACAGAGAATTTTTGTGTGTGATATATTATAATGGGTGCTGCTTCCTTGACTTTTTATCCTTTGTGCTGCTCGGGAAGCAAAACAGATCTGGCTTCTTTGCATACTAATAAACATTGCTGCTTGTAATTATTCTGTGGTTACAGTAGTACTCCTTTGAGATGAATCTTTGCTACGTTATTTACTTTGTTTCAGTTATTTGGAGCCTTTAGTTCAACTGTAAAACAAGGCTTTATTTTTGTTGTGATGTTTATTACCTTGGTGTTTTTTCCATCTGTAAGGCAAGGATTGGAGCAGCTGTTTAGGACCTGATTCCCTGAAAACAAAAGTCACTTTACAGTATTTTGATTTTTTAAAAAATTGTGCACCTGGTATAAAAAAAAATCACTTGGATGTTTTCTTCTATGGTTTTAGTAGAAATCAAAGATCAACGTCTACACCACACTAGATCAGAGTGAAGAAACTGCTCATGAGTTGTCACAAATGATCAGATAAATGATATTTATTGTATGTGATGGAAGATGTAAAATATTTATAGTTTTGGCTTTGATAGGCATCCCATGTTTTACTATATCTGTGATCCTTTCCATGACATTTGCCAAGTTTTCATTTGACAAAGCCAAAAATACAACTGATTACAAAAACCTCATCTCAGTTGAAGTCAATTTCTTTGAACATATGGTACCAGTTATAGTCTCAAACAGGTACAGAAATAAGAAGAAAAGAAAGCTAAACAAGTAGATAATTTGAAGAATAAACACCTGTAATAGAAGAAAACTTCAAATTTTATTCTTTACATCAAATCATGACCAAAGCAGTTTACTGATTTATTTAACAACATGTAATTAGCAGGCAATCAGGGAATTAGGCATTCAGACAGCATCAGCCATTCTGTAGATAAGCCCCAACAGTTGACGTTTGTGAGATATTATGCTGGAAATATAAATTTCTACGCCCTTCTGTGATTAATCCCTGCAAGTTGCTGTTTTCCCTGCCACACTTGCCCTGTTTTGTAGTTGCCCCTCTGCCTGTCCCTGTTGTGGGTCCAGCCCAGCTCCCCTCTTTGTGACTCCTCGTGCTTAGCTGGGTTTTCATGCTGCGTAGAAATGGAGAGACAGAAACTCCCACAGACAATGAAGGTTTGATCTGCAGCCTCGGGAGAAACTTGGATTGGTGTAAAAATAAAATACACAGACATTAAGTAGAAAAATGATAAACTTATGTTTCTATAGTGTAAGTAAGAATAGGCCTAGGTAAGTGAGGAACTGTATTGGGTAAGAAAGTGAAGGGTTTATAGTGTACTGATGTGATTGTATAGAGTAAGCTTGGAGTTTAGAAGTTATAATAGAAGCATTTGTGTCTATGTGAGATAGCCCATTGGATAAAAGTATCTGCAGTGCAGCAGAATTAAGTAAAGGAGATAGGTTAGGTGCCACAGTTTTTGGTTTTTTTTTCTTTCTATTGAATTAGAAAGTTCTATATTGCCTTGTAACAAAGAACTTGTGACTACCTTGAGCTATGGCCGTCTTCTTGCTCCTCTAAAAATCTCCTGGCCTTTGAGGCTGATGTTCATCTGAGGAATAAATCATTTTTAGCCCCACAGTAGTCCCATCCCTTCATTAAGGTGTCAGTAATAATGCTGTTGGGGTCACTTCTGGCAGATATGGAGTCAAATATGCACGCATCATCTGTCACCCTCCTTTCTCTCTCCCCTTTGTTGCAAATCTTCATGTTTCCTGGCTGTTACTTTTCAAGCTTTATCACTGTTTAATCCATCAAAGGGGCTTTGCCTTTAGCATTGTCAGTTCGGGGGCTCCTTTCTCAGTTTGGGGGTTTGGGTTTAGTTTCTCCTCAGCTGTTGTGCCAAGGGAGGCACCCACACTCATTTCCCCTGGAATCAGATCACTCCAGGAGAGCAGCAGGAGGGTGGCTCAGGCTCAGCTGTGGGAGTGAGAGGAGTTTGGGTTCACTCCCCACCCTTTGCTGCTGTGCTCATCTTTAATTTCACTTCACACAAGGAGCTGACACCTGCAGGAGCCTGTTCTGGGGTAACCTCTGAGTTACTTGTTCTTCTTTTTACTGAAGATTACATTTCTTTTAATGAAGATAAATGCGTGGAAGGCATTGAGAGGAGGAGAACAGCACTCAGCTGAGGAGTCAGCTCTGCTCCATCAACATCTGTTTCATCTGCTCTTGGTGCTCTCCTTTCTGTGTGCTGGACTCCTGAATAGACCCTGAAAGGCAAACAATTGCTGATCATGCTGCTGGCTCTGGTAACACAACTCATAATGTTGCCCTAATTACTTACATTATAAAACTGTCAGGTCTGGAACACTTGGTCTCTCAAGGCAGCTCTCCAATTAATCTTTTCCTTTTTATTAGAGATCTTGTTATGTGATTCTCTTTTGGGGAGGAATTAGAAGGTTTTATGTCATAGTGGTGGGTGGGTTTTTTTTAAGCTTTCACTGATAACCGAGCAAGAAGACTTCAGGGTTACCCTTTTAAAATTATTTTTATTGCAGCATCTGAAAGAATGTTGCCTTTACTATTAATGCCCAGCTGCAGAGGGAAAAATCATAGAACAAGCCAGGTTGAAAGGGACCTTGAAAGATCATCTGGTCCAACTTTTTATGGAGAAAAGGAGCCTTTTTATCACCTTGTGCACCCAGGTTTCAAAAAGCCTCTAGTGAAGGGGATTCTGCCACATCCATGGGGAGGTTGTCTCAGAGCTCCCTTGTTTCCACTGTGGAAAAAAAATCATATATAAAGGTGAAACCTCTCCTGGTGCAACTTGTACCTGTTGGTCCTTGTCTTCAAAATGTGGCTCCTTGTGAGGCAGAGCCTCCGTCCCCTCTGGAGCTGCCTGCTCAGTCCTGAGCTCTGTGAGGAGTCACCCCTCATGAAAAAGGGGTTGCTTCAAATCTACCCCAAATAAAGTTTTCCTCATTCTTCAGCCCAGCCTTAGCCCACTAAAGCTAAAATTTTTAGCTTTAGAGTGAAAGCTAACATTTTGATTTGAGTGAGGAAATCTCTTTGGTGGCAATCTTTTCCCTCCCCTGGTTAAAGCAGAGAGTGAAGGTCCAGATCCCTAAAGAGGCTGCTGCTGCTGTTCCTTTTATTTTAGATATAAAATGGGAGGATCATGTCTAAATCTCAGCTTAATTCAAAATACAGATTGGAACCAAGGTCTTTTATTTCTAAAATTGTGCACCTGGCTGCATTATTATAGTATAATCTCTCCCCATCTTTCTAGAAGCAAATGCTTCATTTTTCTTCTAAACAATGAAATTATTTACTGAAAAATAAGCTAGCAGATCATCGTGCTTTATTCAGGTAAGTGTCTAAGCCACTAAAATACAAAGTTAGCTTTCTCTATCTAGATCTAATTCAGTGATTTTTAAACTATTTTATATAAATAATGGTTCTGATATTATCCAATTTTACCAGGATCTGGGTCTGTAGGCATAAAGCCTGTGCCTCTACTTGTTAAATAGAGGTTCAAGACTGATCAATGTTTTTTTCCACTCTGAAAGTCTTGATATTCTTAAAATTAGCTTGCAGAAAAATAAATTTAAATCCTGTCACCCTCACAGAATAACAGCACTGGGTTTTTTCTCTGTCTATAAATCTGGAGATATAAAAGATGACAATGATAAAAATGTGATGTAGATTCAAGAATCTGTCTGCAATATACTGTCCTTTTGTTCAGTGCAGCTCTAATGCTTCCATTCACCTTGTTTGTAACTATTTCCTTTATAAATTATCATAAACCTGAAAAGGTGGGCTATTTTTTAGGCTTAACATAACCAGCACTGCCTTATTTCAAAATCTAATACAATTATGAGCACACCGTAACTTTTGGATGATTAAATTGCAAATTGTGGGTGTCCACGAGGCAAGCAGATATATTAAATTTGTTCACCTTCATAACTCATCCTCACACACTCTGGATATTTTTCAGGATCACACCAAGCTGTGCTTGTTCTGCCCGAGGTACATTCTACAGTATTTATGGTTTATCAGATGTACAGGAGATCTTCTTCAAGGAGATACTCATACATCATTTGAACTTCAGTAGTTATTACATTGTTTTAATGGAAAAATGTTATAAATGAATGAGTTTTATTCTCTCTGAGACACTTATATTTTTGAACATGACTTTCTCGATGATGTTATTTTTTCGTTCTATGAGAACATGAACTTCTTGTTTATTGCTTGCTGATTTTATAAACATATCTCCTTTTCTCCTTGGAGAGCTATAAAGAAAAAAGGTCAGCAAGCAGAAGCTAACTAATCTCAGTGTAGATTTCCAGAAGTTTTGTGGAGTAAACGTGACAGCAGTTAAAAAGCTAAAATCAAAGTAATCAAGACAAACACTTTCCCTCCTATTTGCATTGTATTTGGATGAGGAATATAATATAGAAAGGAATATTTAAAAGTGAGGTTTTGATTTACAGCTATAAACTAAGGGATATCTTGCTCAATCCACGTGGAAAATACCTGCAGTTGATATGACCTTAGACAATAAACTCAGCAAATAAAAAATACTGAGACTTATCTTGCAAACACACCCAAGATCCCCAGGAAGCAGGTGGTTCAGTGATTGTGGATGGAGCTGGGGCTTTTTTCCTGTGACTTGGTGCAGGACTCTCCTCTCTGATGCTGACACACCTGAGTGGCAGTGCTGCAGGTGCCAGGCTCACCTGCCTGGTTTGAGGGGCTCCCTTTGTCCCCATGTCCTTTGCCATTGATGCCTTGAGAAGGCTGCCCTAGAACAGAGGCTGGGCAGTTACAGAATAAAGCAGGGATTTATTAAAAGGCCTCAATGGATCCACCTTTGGCAGCACAAGAGCCCAGCCAGGGCTGCACCCAAGGTGAACCAAAATGCTCACAAAATGCACGACCGGTCACGGGGTCTCTCACTTTGATCAGTTCTGCTCCATTTGCACCTTGCAGTTCATTGTCCCATTCCAGCTTTAGCCCATGCAGTCCCATCCTGCTTGTTTTTCTCTCTTCAGCCCACGGTGTTTGTGCTCTTGGGCCTGAGATTTGGATCATTTGTCCTTGGTCCCCAGCTGGAGCAGGAATTGTTTTGTCTCCCTGCTCTGTGCAGTGAGCTCACCATCCCCTAATGTGAAGCCCAGACCCACCCACTAAAGCAGCACAGAATGTGAAAAATAGAAAAGCTGAAACCTGAGGCATCACCATCACTGTTATATTTGTAATTGCTGACCAAGCCCTGTGCAAGGCAGCAACCCTTAGGTGCTCATGTTGTAAATACATTTTTTCCCTGCATTTTGCTTGTGTGGGACTCCTAACACAACAGCTCAGCTCCCCAGCCTGCCCCAGGCAGTGGCACTGCAGAGCTGTGGGGGAATGGTCTCTGCCCACTGTGGGATCTCCTCATCCATGAAGATCCCTGTGCTCCTCTCCCACAGCATTCCTGACTCTGGGAAGGGTTAAAGAATGCTTGGGGAGTTTCAAGCTTTCGGCAAGGGCAGTGACAGTGATGCCTTAGGATTTAGCTTTCACATTTTTCAGATCCTGTACAGCTTTAGGGTGTAGTTCTAAACTCCATAACCCGTCAGCCACTGTTCTCCCAGACCAAACAGTTGTTCTCTAGGCCTGAGACTCCAGGACACCTCACTGTCTCAGGCACTAAAAAATGTAAATAACAGGGAATTGTGGGGGGCAGACTTGGACTAAATGACTTCATTACCTGAAGCTGTAATTGGAGGATTAACCCCTGAGGTGTAAATGGACCAAACCTATAATTGTGTGAAACACTCGTGCCCATTGTCCATCCTGGGTGCAGCCTCTGGGAAGCTCTGACTGCCCAAGGTGTATCTGTTGAAGGCCTTTAATAAATACCTGCTTTTATTCTCTTAATCTTGTCTAGCCTCTGTTCCAGGTGGCCACTCCAAGGCATCAACAGAGACAGGTTTACTTCTGCATGCAGCTTAGGAAACTGTTGTGTAGCGCAACAAAAGGGAAACCCCACCCCCTAAATGCACATTAAATCACCTTTGTTGAGCTCCAGTGTGCTGCCCAAATCTGCAGCAATCCTCCCAGGGAGTGCTGTTTGAATTAGGGATGTTGTAGGAGAGAGAACCAGGAATGTCCACGGAGTGCTTGGACCCAGCAGAAGTGCATTAAGAGATCCTGACATTATCTGCACATGGATTGGAACCACTGTGTCTCCACTTATTGGGTCAGAAATAGGTCCAAGTAGTGCTGGTCTTGTTCCTTTCCTGTCACAGGTGGAAGAGGAGAGGACATTTTGGATGTCTTCTCCAGAGAACTTACTATTTGCTTTTTTTAGTTTATCTTTTCTGTGATTGCACTGGATAATACTGCAAAGTCGTATAAAATTAAAATTAGGTTTGAAATAGGGTTTGTTAATCACAGTATTTAACTGTTGTGGTTATTGTTTCCTAAGAGATTAATGAGGTGAATTATTGTCACATAATTAAACTACAGTTTATCTAATCTCTTCCATACCCTTGTGGTTTACTGTTATTCAAGTATCACTTGAAGGTTAATTTCACTTAGCTCATATATAGTTGACTTTGGCAATACAGTTAATATCAAAATATGTTTTTAAGTCTATTTGAAAGTCATTAGGCAACAGCTTTGCCAAAATTATCACTTTAAGCTTTACAAGTGAAGGTAAGGACATAAAAACCAGTTAAATCAGCAGAGTCACGTAGAGATACAAATTCAAAACACCCCTAAAATGTTTTTGACTGGAGCCTTTTCCTAGAAGCAAGGAATTCCTCAATTGCTGCTCAGAGGCTGTGTCTGAGGCTGTTCAGATCAGCTCACTGGCTGTTTCCTGGGCTGCTTGGGCAGGAAATCCTTTTGTCTTGCCACACAAAAATTAGGAATGTGCAGTAATGTCTTTATAGGAACAAACAAAACTACAGAGTCATCAAAACATGCCTTTTCTCTCAGAGAAATAGATTAGTTTATATACTTCCATTTTTGTTTTTTAATCCCCAAACCCAACCTTTTTTCCTCCTTGAGCCATGCTCAGCATAATTTAAATTCCCTATTCCTGATTTATTCTCACACTGGATCTATTTAAAAGATGGGTATTCCATGTATTATACTACAACAGAAAAGCTGCTATTTTGTCCTTGTATTAGTCACAGGTTTTTTACATCAATTTTTTGCTTTCTCTTCAGTAAGCCTAAGAAATTACCTACTCTAAAACTCTGTAATCTCCTCTAAGTTATGGTGCCAAGGATTTCAATCTACTATTTTCTCTCATTTCTCTCTCATCTCATCCCTGTATAATGTGGACAAAATTAAAATTCTTTTCAAAAAACTATAGCTAAGTATAGAATTAACCCCAAAATGAGACCTTTTAAGAAAATAAGAATTCAGTGGCATGGACTTCAATAGTTTTGATATTCATCCACAGTGCAGAAGCTAAGGTAGTAAGTAGTTACAATTTTGAATCCAGAGATTTTCTCTCTTCTGAACAGAATTCACAAATCTTTGATGTCTGAAAGATAGAACATTCTTGAGTGTTTAATCTAAGTTGTATTTTATTTTTAGAGATTTATCAGCCAAAATTGAACCAGTGAAATCACTCAGTCACTTTCTTGGTTATGACCCTCTTAAAAGACATCCCATTTTGCTTTTCCAGAATAATTTCCTCTTCCATATACTTTTCACTGTAAATACCCTACAATTTGTTTATTTTTTTCTCTGTAGTGAGTTAGAAGAGGATCTTTTGTGTCAGGCTCAACACATTCCAGTTTTTCCCAGTTTTTCCCACTTGCATGTTGTGGTCACTTTCCAGTGCTGTGGAATTCCTTGAGGTGCCTGCTCATGGTCAGTGTGCCATGGATACCAAAACCACAATTATCTAGCTCCCTCTGAAATTGTCTGCTCCTTCTCCCCTGCTTCTGTTGCCTCAGAAGTGGTGTGCCATCAGCAGACGGAACCATTTTGAACACAGCATGCCACGGTCAGGGCTCTAGGAAACAATCTGAAGTTGGGAGCTCCCAGGAGCTCCAGCTCCCTCGTGCTCTCCACAGCTGGCTGCCCCTTGCTGCTGCTGCTGAGCGTCTTTGAAGCTCCTGGAATTTGTTTGTCAGTCCTTTGCAAACACGTTCACCTCCTTTCAAATCAAACTGCTCTGTGCTGCGCTACCAAATGCTTTGCTGAGTTCCTGAGAAATTGCCATTACGTTGGGGTTGTCTCCAGGTGAGCAGCGTATGGAAGGGATTCCCGTTGTCTGCCTGAGCTCCTCCTTCTCTGTATTCAGCCTCCTGTCGTGATCTTCTAAGTCAGTCATTCCTAAATCTGGTTTAATAGTTTTCTGTCTTCTGCATAGCTGAGTGCAGGACAAGAAGCTTGGGCTTTTTATGGTCTTGGAGCCTTTTAAAGTAAAAAGAATTATATTAACTGCTACTCTAGTTCTCAAATACTCCCTTCCTTCCTTCCTTATGAGCTATCACAAATCCTGCCAAGGGCTTTCCTTTTCCCCTCACCATTTTTCTACTGATTTCTCAGTTGTAATTCAACTGGGCCTGGAGCTTTGGCAATGTTTAATAGTTATAATTGCCTAATTAAGGTATCAGCTCCAGTAGACCAGAAGCCTTCTTTCTGCTCTGTCTTTCCAGTTTGCAGGAGTGTGTTCACCACTTCTGTCAGATTCTCCTCCTTTGAGTATTCATTATGAGCTGTCTATAAAGATATGAGTAATGTCTCTTTATTTTTCAAACTGCTTTGCTTGAAGATACTTCTCCCATTCCTGTCAGGCTACAAGTAGGTGAACAAAAAAACCCCACAGTTATACAGAAAAATTGCTGTGAAACAGAGGAAATCTGTCTTTTTCTTTGCTTTTCAGGAAAAATATAAACTCTGTAATAATGGCATGTGTGCATGAGAGAGGAAAGGAGACGCTTGGGGACTGAGTGTGACCTGTGGTGATAAGAAGGGGTAGAGATAATTAAAGTTAACTGGCAAAAAATGAAATCAAATCCTGTCAGGTGGGCGTGTTTTGCCTGTGACAGTCACTGCTGGGTGATTGCTCTGTCTTTGCTCCAGCCTGGGAGGTTTTTTCTCCAGTTTTTCCCACTCCCTCCCCTGTCCATGGGGGGACAGAGCATCGACCAACAGCTGGGTGGGGGCTGACACAGCTCCCAACTATTTTTTCCTCTTATAAAGAAATCTCCATAACCTTAACAAAAAAACCCTTCTCTCCCTAAATAAACTAAAAAAAAATATTTTAAAAATAGTAAGCTAGCTAAAAAATTTAGGTTTTCTTTCTTTACATTATCAGTAAAAAAAAAAGTTATATAGAAAAAATCAAAAAAGTTTATTTTAATTCCTATTACTTTCTTTTTCCCTTTTAATTACTACTAATAAAATTTTCTTTATGCCCTTTTAAAATTTTAAACCTACTTTACCTTTCTCCTAATCCTATCTCACAGCAAAAAGTACATGAATAATTAATCAACACTAAAACCCACCACACTCATCAATACATTAGTTAAAAAACCTCAAAATTAAAAAAAAAAAATCTTAAATTAACAAACCAAACCCACTGTACAAAAGTAGTGCTTCTACCCAGTTTCAAATTAAAACCACCACACCAGCCCAGCCCAAGCCCTGAGCTCAGTGTTAAACAGGGGGGGCTGAGAGTGCCAGTATGGGGACACCTGAGGAACCCTGCCCTGCTTCCCCTGGGGAGCTGCAGCTCTGGGGCACCCATTTACAGGTGTGGGATGTGTGCTCCTTACCCAACACCAGGGATCCCTCTCCTGGGCCAAAAGGGAACTGCTTGACATGCACCTGTACAGGGGAGTGCAGCTTTAGAGCTTTCAGAGCTTCTGAGTGGGCTGAATGTATGGTCAGCCATTTAAAATGTTGGTATGATTATTGTGTTTACATAGTTTCTCCCATTCTTCTCAGTTCTTGGGGAGTTATTCAAACCTGACTGCCAAAAATGATCCAAACCAATATTTGATAAACTGTTCTAAGCTGAGCTGTCCTAGCTCAGGAGGGATTTTATTGTATTTGCAGGGAATGCCCTGATGAAGGCAGGCATGATACCTCTCACTCCATGTTCTCAGAAGGCTAATTTATTATTTTATTATATTATATTAAAGAATACTCTACTATATCATACTAAAGAATCCAGAAAGGATACTTACAGAGGGCTAAAAGATAATACTGAAAACTCGTGACTCTCTCCAGAGCCCTGACACAGCTTGGCCCTGATTGGCCAAAGAGTGAAAACAAATCCCAGCAGAACCCAATGGAACAATCACCTGTGGGTGAACAATCTCCAAGCACATTCCACATGAGCACAGCACAGGAGAAGCAAATGAGAGAAGAATTGTTTTCCTTTTCTCTGGGGCTTCTCAGCTTCCCAGGAGAAAAATCCTGGGCAAAGGAATTTTTTCAGAGAGTGTGAATTCCACAGGGATTCGTCCTTTAGAGCTCTCTTAGAGTGTGCTAGAGAATTAAAACAGTTTCCTTGCAGATCTTGGGAGGACTTCTTCAGTCTGCAATGAAGCACGTAGGGGTTGTGTATCCCAAAGGAAGTTCCTGCAGAATTCCCTGAAAGCACCAACAGCCAGTGGCAAAGGCAAGGGAGGGAACTGCCAATCTGCTCCCCTGTACATTTCATTTTCTGTGTCTGTAAATCTTGTATTTGGCTCCAATTCACCTTCTCATCCATTCCAGTAAATATCATTTCCTTTTAGGGAGGATGCTTAACATTCCACAGAGGATTTTTACTCTTTTCCTTCTTTTGCCCTTATACAGATATTTAGATGTTTCCTCTGTAGGAGAAAAAATGTCATTGGGTCCTGTGTCATTCCACATGTGAGTCTTGGGTGTGTGACACTGTGCCACCTCCTGCATTACACTGATGGAGATAAATTGTGCCAAAATTACCCTTGCATCACTTAGCGCTGGTCATTGTCCAAGTCTTACAGTAACAGTTTCTCGCATGTCCAGTGGGTGAGTATGAGTTTCAGAGTGTTAAATTCAGTGCCATTTTTGCAGCAGTGTTGTTTTCTAGCTTCTGATGTTACAGTTGAGATGAGAGAAATGCACTAATTTGGAAACAGGGATGTGGACTGTAAAGACCCCACCTCTAAACAATGCAAAGGGAATAAAGCTTAGTGGCACAAAATGCAGTGGAATTTAAGGCTAACAAATTTTCAGGTAGAAACCAGGACCTCATGAAATTAAATGATGGAATGGGAGGGTCCTAACTTCATCACTTCTGCTCTGGACAGAAGTGAACTAGGCTGGAAATCCCTGGAGAAGCAATGTTGTCTTTTTGGGAGGAGGAGTGGGGCCAAGCAAACACGAGGAGGGGCCTGATTGCAGGAGGGGCCTGGAGGCAAAGGCAGCGAGCCTGGGGAGCAAGGTGCAGTGGTAACCTGGGCATTACAGCACTGCTGGAGGCTTTAGGGACAATATCAATGTGCCTGCCGCGAGAGGGATAGAGGAGACTTCAGGGAATTCAGCTGTGTTTGCACAGGGACAGAGATTTTCTTGCCAGGCTGGGCCTCCCTTTCAAGCTGCAGGATGAAGTGGGAACTCTGCAAGAGGAAGAGGCAGGGTAGGGGATGAGGATTGTGGCCACTGTTGTGGGGCAGGTACAAAGTGGGATGATTCCACTGATATTGCATCAATTAGTGGTTACTAATTTCTAGTGGATGGTGATGAATAACAATACTGGAGGCATGATTTGCTAATGTTGCTGAGAAAGACAGGACAAACTTCCCATGGTGACTGTGCTCCTGATGCCTCAGGTTTAGATTTTCTATTTTTCAGGTTCTGTGCTGCTTTAGTGGGTGGGTCTGGGCTTCACATTAGGGGATGCTGAGCTCTCTGCGCAGAGCAGGGAGACAAAACAATTCCTGCTCCAGCTGGGGACCAAGGACAAATGACCCAAATCTCAGCCCAAGAGCACAAACACCGTGGGCTGGAGAGAGAAAAACAAGCAGGATGGGAGTGCATGGGCTAAAGCTGAAATTGGACAATGAACTCCAAGATGCAAATGGAGCAGAACTGATCAAAGTGTGAGACCCTGTGACTGGTCGTGCATTTTGTGGCCATTTTGGGTTGTGCTGCCCAAGGTGCATCCATTGAGGCCTTTTAATAAATCCCTACTTTATTCTTTAGCTCCATCTAGTCTCTGTTCCAGGTCAGCCTTCACAAGGCATCACTCCCATTCCTTCCCCTGGGTGTCAAGATGCAGTTTGGAGTTCCATGGACTGGACAGTGATTACAGCAGGCTAGAAGCAGGAGCAAGGCTTTTACCTCAGTCCCACCTGCCTTATTCTCAGTGTTTTCCAAAGGCTCTGTCAGTTCTGCACCAAACAGATCAGAGCTTTCCTTGTGGCTGACAGGCAAGAGCCAAGGCCAAGAGACACAAAACCAGGGCAGAGTCACTGTTCAGACACTGTTCAGACACTGTTCAGACACTTTCAGCTTGCTCTAAGCACAGCTACCAAGAGGTATAAATGGATGCAGCATCTCTATTTTTCAGTGCCACAGTGGTTAATTGTGGTATTTATAAATGTTTCACCAGGAAAAAAATACGTTGGTAACTTAAGAAACACTTTAAATACTAGTCTTCAAAAATGTTCTCAACCAAACATTGCATTTTGAAGAGATGCATAGAACGAAAAATATACTGGTCCCACCAGACACAGACATTCTTCCTTTTTTCAACATTTTTTGGGTAATCAATGTTCCTGTTTGCTTTTTATCTGCTTCTTAAATTTTAACAAGTAATTCTGCTTATAATTGTGACACTTGCTGATTTTGTAACAATTGGCAACTGCTGTGTGTAGGATAATAGCACAATTCAACATGTACTGTAGGAAGAACATTTTTGCTGCTCATTTTACCTGGAAATGTCTGAATTTATAGGTGGAGTTACCCTGTTGAAACACACAAATACTGGGAATGTAGGCAAGTGGGAGCAGAGATTTTTACTTGTGTAACAAAAAGAAAACCCCAAATAAATGTGATTTTCTTAGTTATGGAAGCAGAAAAGTATCTAAAATTTATGTGACCCCCCCAAAAAAAAGTGGTTGTCTTACTAGATTTTATTTGTGATGTCCACTGGTTTGTAATGAAGATGACACCTTGAGAAGGCTGACCTAGAACAGAGGCTAAAGAATAAAGTAGGGATTTATTAAAAGGATCTTCTCAATGGATCCACCTTGGGCAGCACAAGAGCCCAGCCAGGGCTACACCCAAGATGGACAAAAAAGGTCATAAAAATGGATGAATAATCACAAGGTCTCACACTTTTGTAAGTTCTGCTCCATTTGCATCTTGCAGTTCATTGTCCAATTCCAGCTTTAGCCCATGCAGTCCCATCCTGCTTGTTTTTCTCTCTTCAGCCCACGCTGTTTGTGCTCTTGGGCTGAGATTTGGATCATTTGTCCTTGGTCCCCAGCTGGAGCAGGAATTGTTTTGTGTCCCTGCTCTGTGCAGAGAGCTCAGCATCCCCTAATGTGAAGCCCAGACCCACCCACTAAAGCAGCACAGAATCTGAAAAACATAAAAGCTAAAACCTGAGGCATCAAAGCTGGGGAAATATTTCTGAGCAAATAAAAATAGTCACTTTTCACCTGCAATGAAATTTGCCCCTTGCAAGAAAGAAATTGAATCTGTGGCAGTTACTCACCTCACTGGTGCACTGGTGCACTGGTGCTCACCTCACTGCACACTGAGTGCAGCTTTGGTGATTCTGCATGCACACAGTGCACCACGCTTCCTGCTCCCCAAAACAAGGGGATATCCCAAGTTTCTTGCTCTGACATTTGGGAGAGCTCCTGAAGGCCAGGAGCAGAAAAGGATAACAATGATATATTGCTGTAGTTTTGGGGCTGATGTCTGTGGTGGGCAGTCAGATGCACAAGGGTCTCCTGGTTATCCTCCTGTGCTCAGGGCTTGGGGCAGGGGCAGGGTGGGGCTGTCCCCTCCCTCCAGCACAGCATTGACATCCTCAGTGGGGACATCTGCAGCCACAGAACCCCAGACTGCAAACTGAGGAGTTCCCTGCAAAAGTTGGAGACATCAATGGGGGAAAAAAGGGGGAATCCTTCGACTTCCCTTTGCTCCTTGGAAAAGGAGCAAAGAAAGGCTGTTCCCTGCTGGTTCTCCTCTGGTTCACTGCTAGTTCCCTGCTGGTTCTCTGTGAGGCAAGTTCAGAGTCCAGGGCTGTGCCCAACAGATGGATCAGAGCTGCTGCAGGCACTTTATCCTGAGGAAATGGGATTTCTTGGACTGCTTCAACAGCTTGTGGAGGGTGAGCTGGATCCTGTCCCCTCCCAGGGGATTGGTGAGCTGGATCCTGTCCCCTCCCAGGGGATTGGTGATCTGGTGTCCTGTCCCGTCCCAGGGGATTGGTGATCTGGTGTCCTGTCCTGTCCCAGGGGACTGGTGAGCTGGATCCTGTCCCCTCCCAGGGGATTGGTGAGCTGGATCCTGTCCCACCCCAGGGGACTGGTGAGCTGGATCCTGTCCTCTCCCAGGGGATTGGTGAGCTGGATCCTGTCCCATCCCAGGGGATTGGTGAGCTGGATCCTGTCCTGTCTCAGGGGATTGGTGATCTGGGATCCTGTCCCATCCCAGGGGATTAGTGAGCTGGATCCTGTCCTGTCCCCGGGGATTGGTGATTTGGGATCCAGCAATGCCTCTCTGGTGCCCGTGCCCAGCTCTGGAGCCCAGGCTCACACGAGCTGCAGTTTCCCTGGTGGAATTTGCAGCCCAGCCTCGGGAGAGCAGAGCTTTGGCTTTGCCAAGGACAGTTCAGGGCAGAGCTTTGCCAGCAAGTGTTAAAGTGAACAACAAAACCACAGTAGCTTTAGTTGTTGCATATTTCCTGTTTATCTGCCTGAGACCCAGGCAAATTAACAGCAGCCATCTCATTTTTGTTTCTTACAGATTATTCTCCTGTGACTTTTAATTAAAACTTCCCTTAGGCACAGAAGAACCATCGGTGATTTTTTTTTCCTGGACTCTCTCAGCTTTAATTACCTTTTAGGATTTGAAATAAGCCTTATGTTTGCACCAGATCATGTTTACTACAGAAGGAAGTGGCAAAGGGATCAGCAGGGATATTTACTATAAAATCAAAATTTCACATAAAATATATTTAAAATACAGTCGAGTAAACATTCCCTTCCCCCCCTTAAAAACCCTATGGCCAGGTTTAATAGTCTTTCATGTACTTTAGACTGAATAACTTGTGTTGAATCTCCCATTCCTGCACTATTCAATTTTTACTGGGAATATGATTACATTGAAATGAGACTCCATCGGAGAAATAAGATATTGGATGGGCAGTAGACCAAGGCAAATTTCTGAGCAGTTTGCATAAATGTTTTTCCAACCATAATAGCAGCTTCAGAACTTAAGCAGAAGAGCTAACCTGTCAGAATGCAATTTCTATTCACTGCTGCTGCAAACACCTTGTTTGCCAGAGAATCATCCCGTTTGTTTTGTGTTTACCTGCAAATAAATTTGGTGTAAAAAGAGCTGGAATGGGTATAATGTCATTCCAGCTGGAGAGAGGGGAGGTTTTCAGCCACTAATAGGTGTGTAAATATGGGGCACAATGTATTCATACACTGCTGAGGCACATCAGCACCAGGGAAAGCTGGGAGCAGGGGGAGTTAATGGGATGAGATCCCCAGGACACCAGCAGGGAGCAGGCAGAGTGGCTGGAGTGTGAGCACAGGATGAATAAAATAGTCCTAATAATTTCCTGCTGTTGACTGGAGAACTGCTGGCAGGTCTGCTAAAAACAGTTGAATTGCCACTGGCCTTAGAATAGGGATAAATGTGTAATGCTGAGGAGATGAAATATTTTTGGGAAGCATCTCAGGACTGAGGAGAGCCCCCTTCTGCTCTCCACAGCAATGGGTTCCTTGGCAGAGAGACTCTCTGCAGGTGGGGAGGCACAGCTCAAGGTGTATTTTATGCATTTTATTCATTTTAGGGACAGCTCCAGGTGTGTTTTATTCATGGTTTTGGGGTGTGCATGTCCAGGCACTGAAAGTTTTTGTATGTGTACACATATATTCCCAAAGGGCACGGTCCAGGCTCATCTCAGCTCTTCAGCACAAACTGTGCAGCTGAAGAGGCACTTTCTCATTTTGCTTTTTTTTATAGAAGTGAAGAAACCTCTGAGGGGAGTAAGGTCTTCCATTGCCTTATAGAATTGATGACATTTTGGTGGCTGTTGTTAATCAGAAGATAATATTACTGTAGGCTTCAGCCTAATGATTTCTTTTATATCATTGACTGGCTGGCTGGCTGCTTCATGGCTTTTCAGACAAACAGGAAATAGGGTTAGAAAAATTCTAAATTACCTTTTCTTTCATTTGCTTATTTTTGAGCCAGTGCATTTGCCCCAAATACCCAAATAACGGGCTTAAGTTTTGCTTTTCAGGTTTTTTAGCCATTAAGGAACTGCACACTTTTGGACTCAAAAATGGACTTGATTTGAAATTATCTTTTTCTACGTTTATATAATGGGCATTCTGCACACAAATTGGTTTTTCACAGATGAATATTCTGTGCATTTAATTTACATTCTGCATATGGCTGTGTGCATTAGAGCTATTTAGCATAAAAAAAAAGATGAAGAGGAAGAATGGAAAAAAATACTTTTTAAATTAATGGTATAAAGTTAAGTGGTGTGCTCCTGTTTACCCTTGCTAACAATATAACAAGCCAAGGACATTCATCAAGAAGAAAGGCCATGATTAATTAAGTGAAATATGATGCAATGCACAATTAACATGTGTTACAGCATGTCAGTAGACTCATGCCAATAAAATAGTAATGTCAGCTAAAGGATTTGACATTTATGTGGATAATAAAATATTGACAGTTAAATTAGGGGGGATTTTAAATAGTCTTCTGAAAGAAAACTTGGCTTAAAAACCGATGGCTGATATCTTTAGGAAAAGCCATCACCTGCAGGCAGCCTGTTCCATAAGAATTAAGTGGGAGTCAGGCAGTAAAATACCTTCAGAAACAATCTGGCATTAACTTACATCTCTGATTGTAGAAATTGTAGAAAGAAATCATCTCTCATATGTAGAATTTTTTTCTGTGTTAAACAGTTTCTTCCTTTGTGTTTAACCATCTCCTGGAGTCCTTACAAATGATCTCTCCATCTGAGCAAACGGCATCACCCCAGTCCAGGGCTCTTCTCCCCATCCCACTTCCTTTGTTCCTGGTGTGTGCACGTCTCCCTGCACCCTTCCCTGAGGGAACCTGGGCATGGTGGATTTGGATTCTGTGAGACACAACAAACTCTGATCCCACCTTGTTTTATTCATGCCAGACAAACTGGAGGCATAAAGGTTGTAAATTTGGTGGTAGCCTGCAGGAAAGCTTGGAGAGTAGGGCTGCGTTTTCTCTCTTCTTAATTACATTATGGTTGCCTAAAGAAAAAACATCCGATGGAAATCACATTTCTGTCAGAAAATCTTGGAATCGTTATTTCTACAAATTAGCTTAAGACTAATGAAACTGAAAGCAGCTACCTTGCACTTATTAGGGCTGCAAATAACCTTAAGATTGATGAAAATAAAAGGAGCTGGTCAGTTCAAAAAGGCTTTTTCCCCTATTTTTTCTCCATTTTGGTCAGACTGCACAACCAGGGGTACTTTCTGAAGCATTTTTCTATATTAAAGGAGAAACTCACAGGAAAGGCTTTTAAGAATATCCACAGGTGAACAGATGGAGACCCTTCTGTCTTTCTGTAGCACTGTTTCAAGGGAATTTTAGGAAGAATTTTCTAACCACCCACTCTTTGATACATCAAGAGAAATCACAGGCATGTTCCCATAAAGATTCTGATGGGAGTTCCAGTCTACCTTGAAATTCCCCACTGCAATAATTTGCAGGAATCGGGGTCAGGGAATTGATTTGCTCCAAAGCAGTTCATTTCAATTTGAATATTTTGAAATTGTGCTGGGCACCTCCGGTAGCGTGCCTGGAGCAAGATGATCCTGTTACCATGGTTTCAGGCTGAGATTTGGGTTACTATGGTGTCAGCCTTTCCTTCTTGCTATGCAGGAAAGTAGAGTGTGACCTGGGCAAGGTCATGGAGACTTAAATCCTCAAAGAGGCTAAGCTGGAGCAACAAAATTAGTCACTGCAGAGAAGGGCTTGTAGGCAGCTGCTGCCTGAAGGAGAGACTCAAGTCCTGTGTGTGCTTTCTTGGGAAGTGCTGGGTTCCAAGCCAGGAAGAACTGGAGAGAGGGGCCTGGCAGTTTATTGCAAATCCCAGGGAAGTCAGCATTCCCACTGGAGAGAGTTTATTGCAAATCCCAGTTTTGTCCAACTGGGATTAGCATCCAGGCATCAGAGGCATGCTGCTCTCTCCAAAAGCTCTGGTGATTGCATCCTCGGCCCTGCAGATGGGCAGCAACACTGTAGTGTGCCCCTCCACATGGGATGTGGGTTGTTGAGGACACAAACAGTCCCTGGAGTGAGAGCTGTCACCACGAATGTGTTATTGTTGCCTTTCTGTTTTCCTTTGTCATTTTAAATGTTCACAGTGCTAAATGTGGGTTTTTATTTTTTTAATGCTTTTTTTTGCCCTAAAAGTGAAGCAAGCTGACCTTTCATTTCCCTGCAATAAATTAATTCCCTGTATTTTTATAAATTAATTCCCTGTGTTTTGTTCTAGCTGTCTTAAGCAGTTTATAAAGCTTGTGTTTTTCTGCTTAATTTTTATATCCTTGTGTCTAGATAAATTGACCCTGTGCTCAGAAACCAAGCAGTTAGAAGGGCTGGCACACTGTAGTGTGGGGTGCTGCTGAGGAGCTCAAACTGGGAACAGGTGCCACAGTTGCAGGATTGGATCATGGCAAGCCAAAAAATCCCTCAGAGCTTTTCTCTTAGAGAAAGCAGCAGCATGCATAGGAAACCCAGGCTGGATCACAACACACAGGTTTGGGATTGAGCACCATCTGTTCAGCACCAGGAAAAAACCCCAAACCTGATACACATCTGTTCTCCAGACCCAGAGAACCCTACAGCAAACAGTTAGACAGTGACAGGGGTTCCTCACTATTTGGTTAATGGACTAGTTACTGTTGGGTTCTTTTTTATTGCTAAGTATGTTTGGGTTTGTTTTTTCTTCCTTCAAATAGGGTTTTTAATTTTGTATCCTGAGATTCAAGTATGTAAATTCCACTTAAGTCTTCTTCCAGCTTCTTAAATCCTGCTGCAGTATTTGCCTTTTGAGGTTTGATTTTGGCTTTCTCTCTGTAATCTAGAGATAGAGTTACATCAGAGGGCTGCTACAAGGATGATATCACAGCATTCTGATGCCATGGTAATAGATGCAGCCTCAGTCTCCTATCTCCTGATTGCACCCGGAGAAGTGCCAATTTATCTATTTCATCAGAGTGAAGCAGCTCTTCCCTTCTGAGTGTACAGTTCTTCCGAGTGTTATTCCCAAGTAATAACATTATCTCTCCAGCTTATACCTGGAGGGGAATTATGTGAAGTAGCAGTGTAGTGTAATTATTTCAGTGCAAAGCTGCAGCCCTGACCAAAACAAACAAAAAAGCACCTCAGCTCTAGTTCCACAGCCACGCAAACAGGTACAATAATTGGGGGCACAGCAATGATTTTCATTATTCTAAATCAGTCTGACTGGAAGTGATCCCAGTGGCACTTTGGAAAGCATTAAGGACATTGCTCCTGAAGGAAATTGTGTTACTTGGAATGAAACAAATGTTTAATATTTCTGGTTTCTCTCTCACTTGTCTCACCTTGTTTCCTTGCAGCCTTGCACCTGCTGTTCTCCCCAGGTTTCTCAGGGCTGTTGGGCCACACCTCTTTAGCCTCATTCATAATTGTGTTACCATTTGGAAGTATGGAAAGGAGCCCAGAGAATCCAGGGAAGTGTAGTGCTGGAAATCAGCTGCTCCTTAATGCTTTGTTTCTTGCCAGCACGGTGGACAGGGACAGGAGCCTGCCATGGGATTGAGGGTGCTCCTCAAGAAGAGGACATTTGTAGAAGGATTCTTTGCTTTCAGAATCTAGATCATCATTCCGCTTTACTCTTTGCTTTCCTGTGTGCTAGCCCCCTGTTCCTTCTGCATCCTTGATTTTGTATTTGCATTTTTGATGCCCTGAAAATCCTGCTCTGAGAAAGGAAGCGCAGAGGTAGCAGGAGGGAGCGTGGCCCTGACTGATGCCTGGGCTGGGCCGGTTTGTTCTGCTGGCACCTGCTGAATGCAATCAAACCCTGGAGTTATTTTAGGGGGTACCCACAGAATTTTTGTTGTCTGGGCAGTGTTTGGGGGCTTTTTTAAAGGCTCAGCTCCCAGCAGGGTTTGGATGTAAAGATGGGGATAGTGTTGAGAAGCAGCTGTGTGAGTATGAGTTTTGTTTTCTCTGAAAAAGGAAGATTATTTCCTGACAAATCAGAGGAATCTATTGCAATGTTAAATGGAAATCTTCATTGTTCTATTTGTTGTCTTGCTTAAATTTAGGAGTTGCCAGATATTTGCTCACTAGGGAGTAGAAAATCAATGACAGAGGTAAATGTGCAATGAATCAAAACCATTCCTGATTGCCAGACTGGAAGATTGTAGATGCCATAAGACAGAGAGAGAGAAACGCTTGCCGTTTCTCTCTCTCTGTCTTATGGCATCTACAGAAGATGATTGTTGTTTTAGTCTTCTCATGATCATTGTTATCTAAAGAGTAACCAGGAATGAAAAAGGCACATATCTAAAATAACAATTTCAGTCCTTTTTTGCCCTCGGGTAAAATGTGAAGAGTTGCTGCTCTTTTCAACCTAGTAGATTTTAGTAACAAGCTTGCAAGTTTAAAAAGCAGAGAAGGTGGCTGAAGCTCGGTGAGGAACTGAGTGAATTTCAGGAAGATCAGTTTGCACAGCACTCAGCAAGCTGACAGCAGCACAGCCCTGACTGTAAAGATGGACCTGAGAGCTGCTGCCTTGGTATTCAAGTGGGGAACTTTGCACTAATTTAAATCATTAAGATGAACTGGCACACAACAAATTGGAGTCCCAGGGGGGGTCTAAATGTGCCAGCAGTTGATACAAGTCGACCTCAGAGTCTCTCATGTGTAAGCAAGTCAAGGGGCACCATCTGCAGCCGGCCTTTGGAGCTGTTAGGGGTCATGGAGAGCTTAGGATTGAATTCCAACCAGTTATTTATGGAAGAAAAAGAGAGACTTTCAACAGCCACACTTTAAAGTGAATTATTCCAGGCTCTGTGTGCTTTGTGGCAGTTAAACATGCAAGCAGCCTCTTGCAATCGTGCTCATTTTCAGACATACATGTGATTAAACTTCTGTAAATATCTGAATTGTGTTCCAAACTTCAGTGTTTCCTAAGTTAGGTGTGTTCAAGTGCGTACACCAAATCTTTTTTCATGAACTGAAGTACTATGGCTGCATATTTTACTTACTTTATATTTTCTGCATTGAAGGTTGGCTTTTTAAAATGTCTTAACATGAAACAATTTCACATGGCAGGACTGAGGTGGTTGTCATTGAAATCACTCATTTTATACACCAAGTTATCATGATTTTTACTAGTATAAAGTGAGAACTTTCTGTAATTATTCACTTTTTAATGTTTGGGTTTTTTCAAGACGAAAGCCCAACAAAATGAGGCACAAAACTTTCCAGTTATTTCTGAGGCATATTGAGGGGGTGATGTGATACTGCTAGGACTGACTGCTGATTAGAAATCATGGAGCTGTAATGAATTTCAGTTTTCACTCAGAGGAGTGTAGCTCCTAACCTTCTGAAAATATACGTGAAGTGACCTTCTTCATGCAAAATATCTAAATCTATCTATATCTCTGTCTCTATCTATACATCTATATCTAATCTACCTATATCTATCTATCTATATCTATATCTATATCTATAATCTATATGTCTATATCTATATCTATATCTATATCTATATCTATATCCATATAATCTATATCTAATCTACCTATATCTATCTATATATCTATCTATCTATATCTATATCCATATCATCTATATCATCTATCTATATCTATCTATATCCTCTATATCTATATATATATATCTCTATCTATATCTCTATATTTATATTTATATCAAATCTATATCCGTATCTATAATATATAATTAGAATTATATCTAATTAATTAGATATTAGATATAATTATCTAATTATATGTATCTAATCTATATCTAATCTATATCTGTATCTACCCACACCCCTTCTGACACAGGCACCCCATAGGGTCACAGGTGAATATAACCTTGCATTTTCTACATGTACCAAAGGTGTGGATCCCTGCCATGTTTCTCCTTGAATATCCACTCTATAGCAGAGGTTAATTGCAGGAAAAGGTGTTCTCCTGATGTTAACACAGGTGTGTGTCAGTCCCATCTGTAGAGTGCCAGAAAACACTGGAGTGCTGTTACAGTCTAGCTGTATCTTGTTGTAGAACTCAAAAATCCCTTCCTTGCCTAAGGAGAACACAGAAATTGACCTTTTAAAATCAATGTTGGAAAAAAATCTAAACACAAATCATTGCACTTTTGCAGTGGTGTGGTTTTTAGTACCTCAGACTGAATTCACCAAAAAGATTTTTAAAGAATAAAATGGGAATAATATTATTCACCTGTGAGTAACTTCATAAAGTATTTCTTAGCTGTAATTAAATCACCAGTTGGGCTAAAGTCATTGATTTACCATCTCAGATAATCCTGGGTGTTTTGTGCACTGTGATAATGGCGCTGTGTTGTGAAGAACTGGCATTCCTCACAGGTGTACTGTAAGGTTTGATCATTAGTCAAAAGAGAGAAGAGTAAAAACAACATGGGAAACCTGTCTGCTGGAATCTATTTGAGCTTAGCTGCTTTCAAACCCAGAGTACTGTTTGAAAAATTAGTAAAGGAAACAGTTTAGGGTCTCTTGCCCATAAGAGAAGATTATCTGACTGGCTGTAATGAGCTAAGCCAGATTTCATGTCAGTACAGGCAGGCTGACAAGGGTATCAGTGGCCTGTATCCCTCAGCAGAATCCAAAGCAAACCTTGAGCTGCCTGAGTTTAAATCTTTTACTCTAAGGCTGTTTAATCCTGTCACAGGTTGGAAGGGGCCTTGTTGTAAGGGAAGGTCATGTTTTGTGGTGGTGCTGCAGCCCCTGTGACTGTGCTCCCTCACACCACGGTGGGATTCCTTTGTCCTCTGTCTCTTCTCAGAGTCCAGAGATGACTTTTGGACAGCTGCAGCCCTGTCTGCTCTCAGGACTTTCCGTCTGGTAGATTATCCCCACGGGAATTTTTCCTGTTTTTCCCTGTGTGTTTGCATGTCTGTGGTAACTTCACATCCATTCCTGGAGCCTCCTTGTGGAATTACATGTGGCTTGCTGTGCTCAGGTGCTTTTGGAGGCTGTCAGGACTTGCAGAGATGGCAGCATTGGTATTCCCTTCCCACAATGAACCACACACTCATTTTCTTCTACGCTATTTTTATTTTAGCCTTGCCTCTTAGAGCTTGTCAGAAGTGTCTGTGTTCATGCATTTCCTCTGCTTGTGGATCTGGTACAACTGAATCACCCATCACCAGGCTGATGGATATATCATGGCCATACTAGCACAAGATGTTTAGTTTTCCTCCTGCTTGCAGCAGTGCCACTCTGTGACTGCTGCTGTGTGGGGCACACTGTGCCTGAGTGGTATTATTAGGAATTTAGGACATAATGTTGTGCACAGTATTTTTTCTCAATTCTTTTCTGAGCAAATGTGCAGAACCAAGAGCTCTGGACTCGAGATGCTTCACTGATCTTTGTGTCCTTGTAGTAAAGAGTTGTAATTTCTCTCAGTGTTTTGGCTCTTTGGTGTCTCTGACTTGTGACCAAGAGGCCATCCTAGTTTGGGACAGAACTGCCAACTGCTTTCATTGTGGCCACGTGCTTTGGTCACGTGCCCTCCAAAAATTTTGGTTCTGAAAGTGCCACTTAGGAATTTCTATTTCTGCTGGTTAGGAATTTATATTTCAGACGCTGCTGAAAGCAGCAGTCCAAGAGGATCTATGTATAGCTGTCATCACACTCTCTCTTCAAATGGAAAAATGTGATACTGTGACATTTTAAGAAAACAATAACAAAAATCACAAATCAGTGGAAGCACTATTTAGTTCAGTGTAATAGATGAATAACACTGTGGATAATTTTACCACTCCTATATTTAGAAAAACAAGGCCCTGTAGTATGTTGGTAACAGCAGAACTTGATCAGTGAAGCACCAGCTGGTGTTCTATAAATGCAGATCTTAGGGCACACATCCGAAGAACTCTCAAGCCCTGTGAGCACCAGAGAAATGACAGCACCTGCCACCAAAGGGGTCACTTCATGGAAACCACAGTCTGGGCAGAAAGAATTTCCCTTTTGGGGTCAGAGTAGCAGGGTTAGCTCAGTGCTCTACCTGGAAATGCTCCCCCAAATGAAACCTGGATTTTTGTGGGCTTGGGAGGTGAACCTTTCCCAGGCACGTCCTGGTTTGCCCCTGCCCAGGGCTGGAATGGTGTGTCCAGCCAGGAAAGGTGACAGCTCAAAGCTGTGCTTTGTGCTCTCACTGTTTGGACAAAAGGAATGCTTAAGCCTGAGGCGATTGAAATATAGACATGTGGAATGAAGGGATCTAGACAAAACTAATAACTGCTCTTCTGTGTCAGTCCCAGAGTTTCCTGGGAGTTTAGCAGTCACTGTCAGTTATGGATTTAACTTTCTGAATGCTGTGGGGAGTTTTCCTTAACTTCAGCGCTGTATGAAATGTCCCTGAGTTTGTAGAAGCAGTTGTTTGGGGAAATTGGCCCCGCTAAATTGACATTTACCGGTTCATACAGAACAGGATTCTTTGTTCCTTGGGGATTCTTGCCAAGGTTTTCATGTGATTAACAGAATAGAAGGATTCCTTCTGCAAATCTTCCCTTTTCTATGGGAAGTGGGCAGCTTGGTGGCTTGGCCCTTTTCCTTTGTGAAGCTCAGTTTAGCATTGCACAGGATTTAAAAGGTGCCCAATGCAGGCACACGCAGGATACACCTCTGGAAGTTGAGAGAAACTGGGAATCAGGTAAAAACTCTAAAAAAAAAAAAGCCAGTTGCTGCTCTTCCCTTCATGCAAATGTGTGATCAGTCCCTCAGTTACTCCTTGTAGTAAATTTGCTGGTGACATCTTTGTTGCAGGGACTACAAGGGTATTGGGCAACTCTTACTTGTAACATCCTGTTTAGACACAGGTTTTTATTTGCACCATTTGAAATCTTTTAGTGTTGCACAGAAGCAGAAATGTAGATTTTGAAAAAATGAAAGGTAGGCATCCATAAAGTTCTACACACCTGTTCTTAGTTTTGCTTTAACTATTTCTTTTATTAACTTTTTCTTTGACTATTAAGCTAGGTGACCACAGTAAAAATATAACCACATCCTTCTGCAGATGAATAAAAAATAAGAAACATCCCCTCTGTTTGCTCTATTTCTACCACACTTCTAAACTTTCTCCCAGATTGTGTGGGCTGTAATCATGGTGCAGTTGAGATCCTCACCATAAAACATATCCAAAATCCTTTCCACCTTTGTTTAAGAGTGGTTTTTAAAGCCCCACAGGTTTCACTCTGGCATGTCCTGTTACTGGGCTGTTCAGTTGTGATGGCTTTGGCTGGAACAGGGTTATTTTTCTTCTTAGGACTTTTGGGTTTGTTACCAAAATGCTGTTGATAATACACAGATATTGCCTGTACTGCTGAGCTGTGTGCTGTTAAACTGAGCTGTGGGGTTCTAGGCTGAGCTGGGGGCTCTGTGTGGTTCTAGGCTGAGCTGGGGGCTCTGTGTGGTGTTAGACTGAGCTGTGTGGTTCTAGGCTGAGCTGGGGGCTCTGTGTGGTTCTAGGCTGAGCTGGGGGCTCTGTGTGGTGTTAGACTGAGCTGTGTGGTTCTAGGCTGGGCTGGGGGCTCTGTGTGGTGTTAGACTGAGCTGTGTGGTTCTAGGCTGAGCTGGGGGCTCTGTGTGCTGTTAAACTGGGCTGTGTGGTGCTAGGCTGAGCTTAGGGGCCTCAGCCACAGCAGCAGTGTGTTCAAAGCTGCGGCTGAACCCTTGCCCTCAGCTGTCCATCCAGGTAAGATGCATCACGGGGCTGATGGCAGGGGGCTCAGATCCATCACTGCAATCACTGCCTGTCCACACTGACTGCTGCTTTGTGCCACACAGAAGCAGAGGTGGCAGCAATTTATTGCCTTGGAATTGCAGGAAAAAGTCCCTGTTTACTCATTTGACAGTGGTGCTGATCTTCTTTTTCTGTGATCTCCTTTGCCATCATTCCCACCTGTTCTTATTTATGGCAAAACTTAATAGTAGTTTGAACAGATTTTCTTGTTCAGCTCTCTCTGCTTTTTTTTTTTTTTTTGTGGTTGTTTGGGGTTGTTTTTTTCATTATTATCATGGAATGAAAGCTCTTGTAATCACTCCCAAGTGGCCATATCTGGTAGAAAGTTGGATAACATACATTCTAAAAAAAAAAAAGATGTAGTTCAATGTTGTATTAGAATAGCTTTGTGCACAGAAGGATTGTGGCTTACAGCACATTCCTTTCTCTGACAGAGATCATTTCTACCTCCCTCTCTTGCTGAACTAGGAAGCTTCTAATCCTTTATGTGAAATGCACATATGTGGAAATATTAATATTTCTAAGAGAATGAAATTAGATGGAAGTGTGAACAAAATGAAATTAATTAGGTAAGTGAAATAGGAAAATAATCCCATGTTATCACCTTGTCCTCTCATTTATCTGCGGCTTGTAAAAGAATAGTGGGGCCATGATTTTGCTGCAGTATTATTTTATAGTTGCATGAGCTTTCTTCATGAACAGGGAGAGGTTTTCCAGAGATTCTGCAGTCTTGGTTCCGAATTCTTATGCATGAAGGAAGAATTGAACTGTTCATGTGATAACTCTGGGAGAGGAGTTAATCTCTCAGTGTGGAAATGATGCCTCTTTAGAAATGAAAGATGATCCATGCCATCCATGGGGTGCTAATAAAACATCCCATGTGCCAGGAGAATCTGTTCCTCTTTGTCCTTAGTAAGAATATGTCTGTATCTAATGGTGATAAAATGAAGTTTAAGCTATTAATAACTTATGTTGCATCCTTTTAATGAAAAAAATAAATTACACTAAAAAGCAGAAAGGTGGGAAATGTTTGGTGGGGCCACACCAAGGGATGAGCAGCAGCCAAATGGATCTTTGGCAGGTTTTCCACATCCCCAGAGAAGCTGTGTAATGCTAGTGCTGGGTTGTAATAATGTTAATACTGAGCGTCAGTGACAGTGTGCAAGACAAGGAAATACACTATGTAAAAAGTTTCCAGTTCCATAAGACTCTTGGAGAGCTGGTGGGATTGCCTTCCTTTTCCTTCAAGGGTGGGAAAGAAATGAGGAGAGGTTATGGCTGATGTGGAAAATGAGCAGCAGTGTTTTACATGTCCCATCCTCTTTACTCTGAGGCTGCAGGAAGCACCAGCTGCCAATAACAGTGTAAATAACAGGAATTTGAACTCTATGTCTGCAATTTTTTTCAATGCTTTTGCTTTAACTAGAGAGAATTTTGCTGGAAGTTTAAGCTTGCTCCTTTCCTTCACTTTTTCTTTGACTCTCTGTAATTGTCATGTATTTATAACAGGTACATTTACTCAATGGTCTTCATTGTGAAACTGTCCCTAGGGGAGGCTGATGGCACTAGTTGCCATTTTCAGTGCTAGAAACAACCATAGCACAATTTTGAAAAGCACTTCAAATTGGTTAAATCCTACTTTCCTAATTTTCTCAAGACTGAAGTTAAATCAGTCCTGAATCCTAAAGATCTGACATTAAGATATTATCATCTATTGAGTTCCAGAGATACTTCAAACTTCTTTGTGTAATTCCTGTCAGAAACATGCTGGAGAACAAAAACAAACCCAAAGATGATGCTTCTGGCTTAGAGATTTTTTCAGTAACTTCCATGACACAGGAGGCTGTTTTTTACAGTGAAAGTCACTCGTGGTTTCCTTGCTTCCATCAGGTGTGTGTACAAAGTCCTGTGGTCTTTGTGTCCCAGAGCAGCCCCTGTCCTCGTGGCCATGGTGCAGGCTGTGGCCATAGTCCTGTGGGTGCTGGTGGCCTTGGACAGGTTTGGCACATGGCACTGGATCTGTCACCTCCTGCACACCTAGCAGCATTCCTGCTCTCTGGAATGTCTCCTTGTGGGACACTTTCCTGAACACTTCTCCAGTGCTGTTTTCTGGCACCTCCTCCTCCGTTTGCACCCAATGCTCTCTGCAGGACCCACGAGTGCTGCTGTCAGCGAAGTGAGCCCAGGCCCTCCTCCAGAACTCCCCTGCTCTCAGGAGCACCCTTTGCCAAGATGTTTGGAGCCCTGCACCTGGCAGCAGCTGGCAGTGCCATGACAGGTCCTGGAGCTTTCATTTGCAGATATTTATAGAGCTGGCAGCTTCCATTTATTGTTCACTGAGGTCCTGCCTCTGTGTGTTCAACAGGAGTGTCACTGGTAATCGAGTCATGGGCACTTTAATCTCATTAGCCCCCAATTATCTCCGGAGCCAATGAAGGGGAAGGCAGGAATCAGGTTTGCAGTTTGTCCTGCTGCAAGTGTTCTGATTCCCCAATACCTCTGGGATTCTGCCCCAGGCCTCCCCGTGGGGAAAACGTGGATGGGATTCACCCAGACAGCACAGATCTCCATTGACACGGATTACAGCAGCCCTGCCCAGTACTGCAAGGCAGCTTTTGGGGAAATTGGCCCAGCTAAATTGAAGTCTCAGGGTCTTCAGTGAATATTTGGCATGTATTACTACTGCAATTTAGAGAAGACCTGGTTTTCCAAAATGACTGTAATGTATTTAAAAACAGACAAAAAAACCCCACAGTGACTTCCCCCTGCCTACCCCACTGCCCAGCCTGGAGGGTTTACTGGGATTCCAGGATCCATTCCTGACCAAGCTCCATCTGCTTTTGCTTCTTTCCCTTTTCTTTCCCACTGATATTGCTGGATGGGTAGGTTTTATTGATGTCAGCTTCCATGACTGTCAAGGAACAATCTCATAATTTTCAGCTGCCCCTGTTTTAAGAAAATAAAGCAAGGACATAAAGGTTTTTAAGGCAGTGAATTAATGGAAGTGTAGACTGATCATTTATTATATCAAGCACTGCTTTTGACCTACACAGAGACAATGCTGTCTGTTCCTCTGCGTGTCTGTGGATTCCTTGGGTTTGAGCTCTCCTTTGACCACAATGTGAACATTCCTGTGTCCTAGGAACAGAGCTCAGCCAAAATGGGATGAGCCGTGGCAAATAACAGGAGGCTGTGAAGAGGAAGAGAGCGGGCAGGAAGCACTGCCAAACAATGATGTTAGAATTCCATAAATTTCCCTTTTATGGCAGGCATGGCTTCGGTAATGTGGGTCATTGATAGCAGTGTTTCTGGGATCCTTAATGGAAAGCAGATTTCTTTTCAAGTCAACAAATGAGATCATCAGGATTAGCCTCATTAAAGTCAGTGCAATTCCTGGCCAAAGGATTGTGTCTATATGTTCTAGGAGTAAAACAGCATGTAAAATCTAACAGCAGTTTGCAGTGATTTATTGCCTCTAGTTTTCTATGATTTTTAATCATTAAAGAGTATGTAAAAACATATTTTATACACAATCTTTTATCTTACATTTATTTTTATATTTCTCCATAGCAATTTATTGCAATAGATATATCACCATTACTATAGACATTTATAGTGCCATTAAAATTCAATGCCACCATAAATTTATGCTCCTTAAAGTTTGACATTTGTAACAGCTTCCACAAGGGCATATTTTATACTGAAAGTGAAACTTGGAAGTAGAAACTTTTCTTAAATTTAAAATGTAGTCAAGGAAAGAAATGTCTTTTATCTGTTTTAATAAATTCAATAACTTGGTAAGCTCTACTTTTGGATTTATTTTGCTCAAGACACTTCAAACAAGTTCCAGGTAAAACAGGATATGCAAACCAATATTATAAAGCTATTATTTACTGGCTGACACACAAAACATAGATCATGTATAATGAATTCCATGAGTATGAATGAATATTTTGATTCTTCAACTAAAAAAGTTTAAAAATGACCATTCTGAATATGGAATGTTTAAGATTATTTAAAGATCATTGCAGAACCAGGCAGGAATTTCTCTCTCTCTCTCTCATACTAGTTATTCTATTCATAGAAAAAAAAAAAAAAGACTGCTGAGTAAGTATCAGCATGGAGTTGACTGTAATGTGCAAGTGAATAGCAAGTTGATTTTCCTGTTGATAATTTTTTAAAATAGAAATTCAAAAGGGAAAATATGTTTTCATGATTCAGAGCATGTTGATAATGGTCAAAATTACCAGCAACCTTTCCCTTGTACCCCCCTTGATTGCACACAGGGGGATGTATCAGTTCCCTATGGAAGGATTTTCCTTCTGAGATCCACCAGAATCCAGCAGAGACTTTGGGTGCTCCAAGCAGAGAGGGCCTGAGCACCTGAGAACAGCAACCCATGGGGATTGCAGCTGGTGGGCAGGAGAGCCATTAGGGACTTGTTTGCCTTCATGAGATCTGGAGCTATTCCTATTTCCAGCCTATTACTAATTAAGTGGCTGGCATTGCCAAAATTAATTTTTATATACAGAAAAAGCATAAATTTAGTTGTATGGTTGTATGTAGTGTGTGAGAAATGTTCAAGTAGCTGATATTGGCATGTTTAAGAGCTGCACTGGCAGCATCTAAGAAAAACTCCATGAGAAACAGGAGTTCTGGTGCAGCATCAAGCAACCACCCTGAATTAGCAACAAACCTGCATTATGTTTACCAGGAGTAATATTTCTATAAACCTGGGGACAGATTTGACAGTCGATGACAAAAGTGAGAGTGCTGCACAAGTGAGGCAAAGGGAAAGACAGAAAAAAATCAAATTGTCACTAATACAGTCAGAAGCAGATTTTATCATCTTTATTTCCTACTGTGGTTTATGGGATGAGCTGCTCTGAAAACAGTGATTGCAAGGTGGTGATAAAGCATACCACAAAACAACAAATGTGCTAGAAAACCACTTCAATATTTCAATGTCAGCAATCTGGAGTTTGTCACCCTGTAGCTGGACTGGGGGGTTTTTTACCACACACTCACAAAACTGGAAACTTCACAAGGTAATGAGAAAAGAAGCTCAGTGGAGTGCTCCTGGCAAAGTCAAAAGCAGAGCTGGGATTCAGGAGAGAGGTTTTGACACAGGGTTGGTGTGGGATGTACCTGTGTCCCAGCACAGTTCCCTGGGCTGCTGCCCCACTCAAAGCTCTCTTTAGAGTCAGAATGAAGGGACCTGCAGGGCTTGTAGTCATTAGTGGTGCCACAGCACCTTCCACTCCCCGTGGCTCATTAGTGCTGTGGCTCTGAGTAGCTGATGTAATTATCTTCAGCCAACCTAAATTACCCAGCAGCTCCAACTGCACTGAGAGATTCCAGGAGCAAACTCTGATGAGGTTAACCAGGAGGAGGTGATGGGATCACAAATAATAAATAACTACATCAGGAGCAATGCTTTGCTAATGGAGGTCTTCCAGTCCACCAGACAAAAAAAGTTTTACCAAGGCTGCCTGAGGTAGTTGAAACAAAAGGAGTTCATTTTGGGGGGGAAGAAGAAAAAGATGTAAGTTTGTCAATTGTAAATGGGATTATTAGTTCGGTCGAATCTTCCAAGAAAGCTTGTGGAAAGTTCTTTATTTATGGGAAAGTTAAAATCAGATTTGGATCTCTTAAAGCCCTTTGGCTTTAAAGAGATCCAAATCTGATTTTAACTTTCCCATAAATAAAGAACTTTGGATGCTTTTTATGCAGTAATTTGAAGTGATCTCAGTCAGAACTTGCTGTGCAGGAGATAAACCTTGTGAAACAGCAGTATTCCTGTATTAATGCTAGCATTTCCCTGTGCTCTTTCATTCCAAGTCCTGCTGTGCTGTTGGGCCAGGGGCTGTGACCTTTCAGATCCCTTTTCTTTGGCAGCAGGTGAGGGACACTGGGATTTGCCTCTCCCATTTCCTGCTGTAGCCAGGACATGTGTGGAGTTTAGAAAAGCTTTCTCACAGCCTCCTGTTTTGATGTCACATGGTTTTACCTCTGTTTGAACATACCTCACAACTTTTAGATGAATAAACCTACCATTTTATTTCCATGTTGCATATAGGATATCTAATCAGTATTTATGACATGTAAGATTAATCCCACTCAAGAGGAGAGGCCTTTAAAATTCATTAGTGCCATCACCTTGCTTGAGTGACAAACTGTTCATTTCATTCAAGACAGAAAAATCCATGTCCTAGGAATGTTCATCATGCCTCTTATTGGTGAATTTATTACTCTTCATAGTGGGAAAAATGTGAATGTAAAGGTATTTTTCAGTGGTAATTATTGCATCAAGTCTTTGAGCATTTCAGTGTAAATGTGGCTGATTTGGCAGAAAATAGCCTGGTCCTTTTGGAAACATCTCAGAGTTGGAGGAACTGGAGATGTGGCTTGAATGAAAGGGGGAGAAGGAAGTGCTGTTTGAGGTGTGTGCTTGGGGTTGTGTTTGCTTTGCCTCTGCCCAGCTCTGGTGTGGGAGGGACCCCTGGTGCTTTGGGTCTGCAGTGGGATCAAAGCTGCTCTGCCCTTTTCCTGGGCATGAAGATGCTTTTTACCTTCCTCATGTGCAGAGATACAGGGATTTTGGAACTGGACATGAAACCTCACATGAAGATTTAATTTACTTAGCAGTTCCCATTTTTAATTATTTTTATTATTATAATTTTTTTTTGTTAGCCTGTGTTTTGGAGTTATTTAAAAAGGACCATCCAAAATTGGGTTTTTCTTTGTAGTGTAGTGATTTTGGGCTGACTCTTCCTTCACTGAAACACCACCAGTATCTCATCAGTATATCATCCTTTCAAGACCTGCCTTCTTCCTTATATTGAACTTACATTTTACAGCACATCACAAATTCTGGGGAAACATCACATGATTTGATCGGTTTTCATTCCACCTTGGAATATTTTGTAAAAATTTTAAAATTTTAATAACTCTGTCTTTAAGAAAGAAGCAAAATGTTTGGGAGGTGCCTATGAGCTGATTTGATGTGTTTCAGGGAGAGCTTCTTTCCCATCAATTTAACTGCAGACCTGTTCAGGTTTGCAACTTGCTTTTTTTCCTAGAGCATCTTACAATTGATTTTCATTTTTCAGGCCAGCTTACACTGCTTTCCACCCTTTCAGGGATGAAATTTTGACCTGTGTTGAGCAGCAATATGTAGAAAAATAGTTTTACATGCCTTGCTGTGTTTCCTCCTGTCCTTTGCATTGCTGTTATGAGCCAGGAGACTTGATTGAATTATCAGGGGGATTCTGACTCTTGTGCTGCTTGTTTGAGTCCAGGGGTCACACTTGGAAAATGATCACTTTGTGATCACCCACTGCAAAACCCTCAGTGGTTTCAATGTGGCTCTTTGAAACATTTATTCATTATCTGAAGGTGATTTTTCACTCTATTCCTTGTACCAGTGGGCAGAGAGGATTTGTTGCAGAAAGCTGTTCAAGCAGACCTTGCTGCAGTTACCTGCTCTTCTGAAAAGTTTCATCTGAAGTTGCTAAGTTGCCCTTTGCATATTTGTGTGAAACTGATGCTGTTTAGAAAGAGCAGGAGCTGTTTGACCCTGCTCAAGCTGATGCCTGGCTGTCCATATATTCTCTCATGTGGAAAAAAAGTGGTTTTGTGAGGCTGGAGCTTTCCTGAGGGTGAGCCTCCCCTCTTTGCACAGGATTAAGAGTGATAAAATCAGACTAGACAAAAGCAGATAAAATGCACCAAAGCACAAAAATCAAAACTGCAGTACCAGGGGCCATCTTGTACCATTAGTATGCTGAGAAGAGTTTTGGTTGCATAATAACTGATGATTCATCCGTGGTGAATTCCTTACCCCAGTTTACTGGGATTTCTCATATACCCTCCAGTTTTTATTACTTTGAGATCCCCATCTAAACTAAACCTCAGTTAAACACTGCAGTAATGGTATAATTTTTCTCCAGCCTGCCAGTTCTATTAAATTTTATTAGTGCAGGAAGTTTGGCAAAAGGCATGGCATTTACCCAGAGTTAAATACAAAATTGCACTGAGTTAAAGAGCAGGCTGCTGCTGTTCTGCAGTGCCAGCTGTGCTGTGGCTCGGGCTCAGGGCTGGTCCTGTGTGGTGCTTCTCAGAGCCTTGTGTGCTCCAGGAGCACCCAGCTCCATCAGCTGTGGGACAGAGTGAGGGATGGAGCTGGCTGATGGCACTGATGGATCCCCTGGGCTCTGCCAGCTGAGGCAGCGACTGCTCCTGGAGCCAGTGCCAGCCAGCCTGCTTCCCCCAGGCAGCTCCTGCAGCTCCCACTGCAGCTCTGAGCTCCTGGCTGGGAACCTGAGAGCCCAGAGCCTCCTCCTGCTGCCCAGGCACCCCTCACTGGGGCACGAGGGACAGGCAGCAGGACCCACAGCCTGCAGAGGCAGGGCTGGGGAGCCAGGGCTGAGACACAGGACAGGCTCTGCACATATTTGGCACTGCTGGATGCTCGGTCTGTGCTTTAGGATCATGCCTGATCTGGAGGGGTCTCATAGGACTGTGCAAGAATTCAACAGAACAGTTCTGGGGGGAGGTCTGCCTGGAAATGGGACTGCAGCCTCCCTGGAGACTCCTGTCACCATCTGGGCAGGCCCAGCTGATCTGGGTCTAGAGGTTTGATTCCCCAGGCAAGCATTGCCCTGTGCAGAACTGCTGGTAGTCAGGGTTAAGGGGTTTTTTTTGTTTGCTTTGTTTTTTTGATTTGGTTCTAAACAGTCCATGAGTGTCTGAGCCATAAATAAAATTCTGCAATTGCATTTAAAGCAGAACCTCCTCTCAGGATATTCTTTCCCAGCTAAAAATCATTTTTGTTGACACCAGGAGCATACTGAGGCATTTGGAACCTTGCTGTCAGCCTCACCTGCACGAGCAGGAGGCAGAGCCCAGGGCCTGAGCTGCAGGAGCTCGTGGGCCCTGGGTGTCAGTCCTGGGTGGGCTCAGAGCCTTTGCAGCCTGTGGATGCCCTCCAGGTGTGTGACAGTTTTTTCCATCAGTTTAGCAGTGTCAGTCTCAAATGACCTCCTGACAAATGAGATCACAGCTGCAGTGCAGTCAGAGGGGGTTGATTATTCCATGTAGCCCTCATTACCTGGAGGAGACAGAATGGGGCACCAAAACCAGCTCGAGCCTTGGAATAGAAATAACAATCTATGAAGGCTTCTAAATAAATAATGCCATTAATCCAGAGTGTGCTGGGGTTTTTTGTTTTATTTGTTGAAAGGAATGCGAAGCAAAGAGTTATTTATTCCCAGAATAATGTTACCATAGTAACTATTGTACTTCATTGTTAGCTGTGGACAGGAGTTGAGAAGTTACTTGGGGGGAGATAAGAAATTTGTCCAATAATTGGTTGTTTCACTAGAGCAGGCGTTTGCCTGCCTTGAGAGCCCGAGTGCAGCAGAGGCTCTGAGAGCTTTGGGAGAGGAGAGCAGAGGCAGATGCTGGATGTGCAGAGACTCGCACTGCACAAAGTTGGCTCTTTGTTATAATTGTTTTACCCTGGCAGTTTTGCACTATGGGCTGTGGGGGTAACCATGGAAACACAGACTCTACAAACTGAGGACTTAAGCACGGTGTTGTGAGAGTCCTTCCGAGGGGCTGAACGTGATTATTAGAGAGGTAAAGCTGTGCAGAGCTCACACAGGGAGGGGGAAAACTATTGTTTTGCTGCGATCCCCTATCTTGGTTTGGAAAGACAGGTGTCTGCTAAGGAAGGCAGGAGCTTCCCTTGAAATGGAAAATGTAAACCTCCTCCCTCTGAATAATTATAATTTTGAAATTAAAAGGCTCTCAGGCAAAGATATGGGAGCAGGAATAACAATTGTTTACTAGAAAAATTAAAAATAAAAATGCAATAGTACAAACAAAAAAAACCCCAAAACCAAAACAGTGACAGAGTCAGAACAGGCCCTGGCACCCTGTGTGTCAGGGTGGTGGCACAGTCCCATTCCATGGTGGCTCAGCCCTCCTGCAGGGCCAGCTGTGGTTCTGCTGGAGCAGGGATCCTGGACAAGGCTGGAGTTTTCCCCTGAAGCTCCAGGGCTGCTGGAGATGGGCCTGCTCTCCCTCTGGGAATGCAGGGCAGAAGAAAGCTGCTCCTCTGGGAATGCAGTGGCAAAGGCTGCTGTGCTGTTGCCAGGGTCAGGTTCTATCCAGGTAGGAATGCTTGGCTCCTGCCCTGGGCAGAGCATCTCCCATGGGATGATGGAATTTGATCAGCCATGCAGGGACACTCAGTGGCCATGGACAGCAGAGATCTCCTGGAGGAAGGATGGGTTGTGGGAGAGATAAAGAAACCTGCCCCATGAACAGCAGAGAACTGCCCCAGCTCTGCCCGATGGGAACAGAATGCACACCCCAGCCACATCTTGTAACCTAAGACATCCTCCAGAGTGTCCTGACTGCACGAGGCTGCCTTGCAGCTGTCCAGATGTGAAATTTGGTGGCACTGTGGGGTGCAGGTGGGGGAGTCCTTAAAGTGCTGTGGGATTTGTCCCATGCATTGGAAAGCAGGCCCTGGTATTTGGGAGATCCATGTGGCTTCACCTCCTCAGACCTTATGGGGTTATTGGGAAGAGGGAAGGACAGGACATCCCTGTCCTACAACAGCCAGGCACACTGTTACCCTGAAGAAGGTTCTGAACAGGTGTGAGGAGAGTTGGGAAGAATCTCCTTGGCTTTCATTGCTTTTTCTGCTTTTCTGGCTCAGATTTCCACACCCACTGGTGTGTTTCCTGCACATTCCAAGGTGGTTCATGTGCTAAAACTGTCTGTGCTTGCAGAGTGAAATTTGGAACATATTTTACACTAGCTGAAATTATATTTAGCAGCGTAGTAGAATCCAAATCCTTGGAAGACTCTCGTGTGCCGCCTTGGTTTTTAACACTGTAGTTAGTGCTGTGCTACGAAAATATTTCCATCCTCCCCTTATTTTAGTGGAATTCTGAATTGAATCCAGGCAAGTTTTTAAACTACAAAGCCAGGGTAGGGGGGGGGGAAGTTTATTTTGAGGTAAGCAGGAAACTAATTGTATTGGTTAAAAAAAAGAAACAAACAAACCCACTTATCTTCTGTGATAAGATAACAGTGAAGAGTAATTCTGTATTAAAAGTTAAGAGGTTTAGGCATTTAGAAACTTATCATGATGCACTGAATAAGGTGTTTCAGGGTTATGAGGGCTACGGGAAAGGATTATTCAAACAATTTGTAAATTTTATTACATGCCAGTGAAACTTTCTATTGTCAGCGACCATGGCTTTTTTTTTGTCAGAAAAAAAGATTTGGTTAATTAATGTGTCCCTGATTACTTTTAGAGTGCAATATGTGGTAGGTAATATGCAAGCTGGTTATTACCTTAGATTTATTTTTATGTCAGTCTGAATTATTAAAGCAATTATAATTCACCATTCAAAGGTCTGAAGGAAGTAATATATGCTTTAAATTTCATGAAACACTTTACTAATGAAAATCCCCAGTGATGTTAAGACTAGTATTAATGTGAGATAGGTGAGCAGGGTTTTAGCTGGTCTGATAATAAAATGTGATAGTCTGGAAGAGTTCTTTATGAATAAATTTTAAATTAGTACATGTCTAAACCACTTTTGAATGGAATACAGTATTTGCTGTAAAAGAATATGGTCTGTAATAGTTACCCATGGGATTCATTGATGTATTTCCAATTAACTGTTAGAGTGAAAACCAAAATGAAACATAAATATATCCAACTTCTGAATAGGAGTAAACTTCTTCCCTGGACAAGGGAAGTTGTTTCCCCAAGTCTAGATTTTGTTACCCACATGAGTGTCCCTTTTTTTTTTCCTTCTGTGATGTATTCCTTGAAAAACAGAAATTGAAAACTACCAGTGGCTGTCTGAAGCTTATTCTGGACTAATACAGGGATTCAGGAATATAATGGTAACAAAAATTACTCAATTTTGTTCTTTGCAGTACATATTTTTGCACAAGACTAAGTGCTGTTGCCCTAATAATTCAAACAACTTAAGTAAACATTTTAGTTAAAAAAACTGTGATGTTATTTGTAACTTTTTAAAAGACTTGAATGGTGCAGAAGAGGAAGGAAAGGTAAATCAGGGTTATACAGGCATTTGTGTCCCAAACATATGTGTTTTGTGAGGTGGTTTCACTAAGTTCTTCAGATAAATATATATTTATCTGAAGAATTTATATATATATAAATAATACAACAATATAGATAATATTATATACATTATATATTATATATACATATATATTATCTGAAATTTTATTATATTTATCTTTTATTTATATATTAATTTTAATTTTATTTAATTTATATTTATTTTTATTTTTTTTATTCTATTGATACTTTATTTTAAATATCAAGTTGAGCAGCATGCCAGCAGATCCTGAGCAGTTTTTTGCTCTAGCAGTTGGTGTAGGACAAAAGCAGTGAGGGTGCAGCTGAGCTGCTGATTTATAGCAGCACATTACAGCAGTGTGGGACTCATCTCCTCCACAACTGCAACTCAATGTCCAGACCCAAGGGAAAACAAAACTTTCCCCAATTTACCATTTGATTTCCACAGCTCCTTTAGTCCAAGTGTGTGGCATTCACATTCTCTGAATCTGGGAGAAGCAGAGAAAAGAACGATCAAAGCAGTTCTTATCTCATTCACTGCTCCTGTGTTGTGCCAAAGTAAAATACAATCTAGAAATTGTTCACCCAGAGTGGTGGTGTTTCGTTTCCTTGGCCTGTCAGGGCCAAGCCCGTGTGTGTGTGGGGACTGTCGGCTGACAGCCACGAGATGCTGTGCAGTGGAGTGCTTGGCAGATTCAGTTTAGATGTAATGTAATATAGTATAGAATGATATAGCGTAATATAGTAATTAATTAACCTTCTGATAAAGTAGAGTCCTCCTCATCCTCTCTCCACTTTGTTGGGGGTGCCTTGCTTTACTATACAAGTGATTGACTTGAACCACAAACTTGAAAATGCCTTTCACTCCCCTTCATCAGCCCTGAAGGGAAAATTCCCTCTGGGATTCAGGAGGGAGTTCTTCACAGGATAATCCAGCCCTAAATCCAGCCTCCCGCTCCAGGGTGGGCTGGCAGTGCCCAGGGCTGGCATGGCACTGAACTCCCTGGCTGCAGGACCCTGCACTTCAGCTCTCAATGCTCCACTGGCAGGGCAGGGCTCGTCCTCCACCTCACCCTGCCAGCTCAGCTAATGGCTCTGCAGGAGCCCAATGGATCTTCATAAAAAATGGAAATGGTTTTGCCCCTTCATTTTAATTAACATTATGTCTACATTTCGGTGATAATGGATAATTAAGTGAGTTACCTTGACATTGGAATGTTCTTGGAAATAATTTACTATGCAATTTCATTAGGTTAAAGACATTTGTCTATTTTATTTTGAGTGGAAGTTTCATCATAAATATTTCTGAATATGATTTATACATAAACTAATTATCATTCACAGAGTCAGGACTTTCCAAACTGCAAAATTCATTGTATGCATTTTAAAAATCTTTTTGTGATCATACATAAAATGTATCTATTACTTCAAAGAATTATTCCTTTGTTTCTTTGGGTTTGTTGTTTTTGTTTTTTTTTTGTTTTTGTTTTTTTTTTCTGAAGTCTCCAGTCATCTGTTATTCTGTAAACCCATAAAGAGGCACACAAGCACTCTCATGGAGTATTATTATTTTGGGGATAGCAAAGTTTGGCTTCATAAGGGGTGGTTTACTACTCTTCAGAGAAAAGTGTTAATCAATGAAAATGGTTCTTCAATAAAACCAGAAAGAGCTGTAAAGAGGCAATTTTTACCTGTGGTTATTCACACAAATGGTTGCCTTTTGGCCAGCTGTGGTGTTGCCCTGTAGCATCCTTGTTCAAGCAGCAAATGGAAATGATAAAATGAACTTTCTAGGCTTAGTAAGGACCACGTCTTGTTCATAAATCTTCTTGCATATCTATTTATAAAGAAAGGAGGGATCCATCAGAAAAATCCTTCAGTAGCAGTTCTGCTCCTCAGCTTCTTGCAGGGTCATGGCCTCAATTCACAGAAATGCTTAACTGGGTTTTGTGCAATGGAGAGACTCTAAATGCTGCTGCAGAACTTCTGTACTTGAGAGGTGCCCATAGCTCACCTGAATAATGATGGCATTGCAAATTGGTACTGCTGTGTTGGTTTTTAGTTATCAGGCATAATTCCGTCAAAATATGCATTTCACATATCCCAGGGAGGGGAGTATTAGAGACAAAAATTTATTGGTAATTTCTGATATGTGAGAACTAAGAGAAGGCCACAGTTTCCTTCAAAGAGATTGTCAAATACACTGCAAAAACCACTTCTAATGCCAGATTTGTAGAAGAATTTCTGGGAGGTCTGCTACTTTTGTGATGCAAATTATCAACAGCATTGTGGAAACAAATTCCACAGTTGTTTGTGTTGACATATAGTGAATTGTCCTGTCCTGGCACTGCTGGTTTGCACACCGTGGGCAGGAACAAGGGCAGGGGATGAGGAGAACTGGAAGTGAATAATATTTTGAGAATAAGAGCTTTAGGACAGTATTTAAAGAGATGATGTGATACAGTGATCTGTGAAAGAACATTTTATTGCAGGAAATAGACTAGCAGTCATAATCAGACTATCAAATGGTACAAGAATATCATATGTCTCCTGGAAACTCTGTGGAGTATTGTTTGGTAACATTGCTCTGTCTGTAATTAATCTCTCTGAAGCCTAATCCTGCAGCTGGTTCTCTCAGGGAAACTGGAAATTCAGGACCTGGGGTGACTTGGGCCACATTTTGCCACTGATGATTGAATTGTCTGCTGGATCTGTGGGAACAAAAGGGCAATTTAAGTTTCCACAAAGCAGATGAATTCATGTGTTAATATTTGAGATGGACCAATCTGTAACAGTCAGTGACACACTTCCATTTCTTTGTGTCTCTCAGCTAAAATCTGGACGTGTTTCCACTGAAACTTTTGGGGGAAACTGCACTGGGAAAGAATTTGCTGCTTTGTCTTCTCCCTTGTCCTGTCCAGTCCCATCTCCCTCCTGCACTAGCCAGCTGAAATAAAGATAATTTCAGGATCCTTGGGGTTTGGTGATGTTGCATGAATCCCACATGAAGGGCTCCAGGTGTTCTGCCTCCCCAGGGAAACTCCTCTCCTCCCTGTCTGGTGATTTGGCAGAGCCCAGTGAGCCAGGGCTGTTGGAAATGTGGATTTTGTGGGATTTCTCCTCGGCTGGTGCAGGGCTGGCCGTGCTGCAGCTCCTCTGTGTGGCATTCACATTCTCTGAACAGAGAGAGACATAATTCTCTCTCTCAGGTGTTTTCCTGGAGAAGCACAGAGATCAAAACACTTCTTATGTCATTTGCTGCGCCTGTGTTTGTGCCCATGTGGAATGTGTTCTGGAGATTGTTTACCCGAGGTGGCCAACTGGATCCACGTGTGTGGGTCAGGACTCTTGGGCAGAGAGCCACGAGTTTTCCAGTTAGTTTTGAGTAGTAGTTCATTAGAAGTAAGTATGATGTAGTATAATATAGTACAATATAATTTAATATAAAATAGTTTTTAAAAAGCCAGGGAGGTGCTGGAAGTGCCCTGGGTGGTGCATGGCCCTGGCACAGCTCCCTTGCAGCTGCAAGGACCATGCCAGCCTCTCTGTGCCACCCACCCTGAGGGGACAGCAGGAGGAAATGAGTGGGGACAGTCTGGGGGACACAATGCCCCAAATCAAACCCTCAGAACTACAATCTCCCTCCTGTCCAGCCTGTAGTGTGCAGCCAGTGCCACCCACACAGCCCTGGTGATTTGGTGAGTCCCTTTTCTCGGGAGTTTGTTCCACTTTAGAAACTGAAGATCTCCGTGAAGCTCCTTTTACCCATCCCCATAAGACATCTTAGTTTAGGCAGCCACCAGAAAAATAGCACCAGTTTGTGCTGGCAGCTCCCCAGCATCAGGTTTTTGCTGCAGAGGGATGCTCTGGAGAACTGTTCTTGCACATTTTCTTGTTTGCTTTCTCTCCTCACAGTTCTTTAATGAGGAAATACTCCAGGTTTGAATTTTCTCTCCTTTTAAATATTGATTCATACATTGACTTTAATGGGAGCAGAGTTGGATAATGCTAATTAATTAATAATTAATACTAAATAATTCCTAGCCTAACCTAAATTACAGATCAAAAATCCACTCACACTGGCAGAGCTATTTAACAGAGGGAAACTGAAATGAGCACAGTATTTAACTTCCTCTCTAAAAACTATCCCTGTCATCCTTCTGCCCTCTCTAGAGATTACCTTTCCATCAGTAATTTGTCATTAGGCCACCTAACTGAAATAGACATCAAGAAGTTTACTTTTATTTTCATGGGGGAGCCAGGTGTGCCAAACCTAAATAGAACGGAAGATTTTTGGAAAGGCAGATCCTTGAATCAGATCATTAACATGCCTGCTGAGAGGATGAAAAATGAAGGTAGCACTATAGCAGGATGGTTTCTTCTCCTGCAACAATTTTGTTTTGTATTTTAGATACCATATAACCTGTTTTAAAAATCTAAAATTGAAAATATTCAGTAGTAACTATAAGCCAGTGTTAGAGTTCTTCATTTATTAAACTAGTTCTTCATCTATTAAACACTGACACTGAAAATACTATGTGTCCTGTGTGTTATCCATGAGCATTATAAGAGAAATTTCCATGAAAAAAAAAAGTTTTAATGTTTCACAATAGCTTAAATAAGTCGGTTCTATGGTTCTCTTTCACAAGTTTTTTTTCTATACTGGAACTAATATGACTTTGAGATCAATTTAAATGTATTTCCAACTTTATATCACGTTTAATAGTGTTGCTCCATACAGAATATATAAAATATAAACTATACTTCAGATCTCAAAGGGGAGCCAGTTCACATTTTTTGGGGGCAGAAATGTTGGTTTAACCTTTGTGAACACCTGCATGACACAAAACACAGAGATGGCTGAAATACCTGAAGTTTGTCTGCTTTTGGGAAGGATTTCTCTCTGTGCTCTTTCTGTCTCTGCGTAACAGGAGCCTCATTTTTGCTCTTGCTCCTGTGCCAGTGTCAGTGCTGGCAGCTGATGAGATGTTTGACTCCAGCTCTGACATCAGGGTGATAGACAAGGCTGCCATGCTAACAAAGACTTGATCACAGCCCTACACTCCTTGTACAAAAGAAGTTTTTTTTTTCTTTCTGCCTTTCCTTTTTTTTTTTTTTTTTTTGAATAGAACACAAAGTATGAAGGCTCATCTAAGTAGGAAAGATTCATCAAAACCTCTAATTAAACACATGACAGCTGGTGAATTAGAGCATTCTGTCTTAGTGCTGCCATCCTATAATACTTCATAATCCTGAGAGTCCAAAGTATGAATTAATTATGCTTATAAGTATCCTGATAACCAACTAAAGGGGAAAAATAATCAAAAGCCACCCTGAGAGGTCTCTGAGAATGTAGGCAGTGCTGCTAATCACCAGTGACTATGTCCAAATGATTCCCAGATTACCAGGCTTTGGAGAAGCTTTGAGAGAGAATATGCTGGTATTACAGGACTATTTGGGTAAAGAAACTGCTTGTTTTTAACATCATGTGTTAGAAAAGCACTTTCACAAGTGTTGTGGTTTGACCCCAGCCAGCAGCCAAAGCTCACGTGGCTGCTCACCCTCTCTATCCCCAGTGGGATGGGGGAGAGAATCAGGAGGATAAAAGTGAAGGAATAGGAGCAAATCAATGGGTTTGGATCAAACCAGTTCAATAGGTAAAGCAAAAGCTGGAAAGCAAAGCAAGGAATTCATTCTCCATTCCCCTGGGCAGGCAGGTTCAGCTAGCCCAAGGCAGCCAAGCTCCATCCCTGACTTGGGAAGACAAAAATGTGTCAGCCCTGCTCAGCAGTGACCAGACCCTCCCTGTGTTATCACCCCTGTGTTATCATCCCATCATCATTTCCAGCACAAACCCAAACCACAGCCCCTTACCAGCTACTGGGAGCAAATCCTTGCTCTCCCAGCCAAAACCAGCACAAAAAGCCACGTGTTAATACCAGCTCCTGCCAGCTGGCACAGTCCTCAGCCCTGCAAGGATAAATGTGATAAAAAACCCCCCAAAGTCACAGTTTCAGATTAGTCCTGTTGTCTTCAAAAAGTAGAAGTTTAGAGACAAATCTGTGCAGGTGTTCACGTGTTGGGAGTTTGTTTAGATTTATTGGTGAAGAGATTTTGGTTGCTTGTTGCTACTTCAGGGAAAAAGGGGCGGAACTAAAGCAGGAATTTTCATGCACTTTAGAATTCTCTTAAACTGAAATACTCTGGGTTTGGGGCATGTAATTTTTTAACATTGATAGCCAGAGATTAAATGTTCCACTGAAACATTTGCTTTAAAATTGCTCCATCCATAATCCAGATCTGAAACAGATATTGCTAAGGAAAAACTCCTAAACACAGCCCTAGTGGTTTGTATTCAGCTTCTCTTTGATTTTTATTTTTTTTTTTCTGTCAAGACTTGAAGGTTTTTTCCCCTGGGGTTTTCTAACTTAAATTTTTCTCATTAAAATGTTTCTCACTAAAATCTATCCTACAAAATACAAAACATATATCATTACATTTCTGTTCCTGTATATGTTGAACAAAATTGGACCTGTAGGATAAATCTTCCATAGGCTTCTTCCTGCCTGTTTATTCACTATTTTACTGGCCACAAAATTACATTGAAAACACACTTGGGTTTTTGGATGTCCTCAAACTCCATGCACAGTGAATTCTTTCTGTGTGAGGGTTCTTCCTCATTTTGCTCAGCAGATGGTCAGGTGTCAGTATCACAACTGGGATGTGAGGAGATGATTAATTTCGGACAAACTTGGCCTGAAATCCCCTCGTTCACATATTCCTGAGTCAAGAACGCTTCTTTGGAAGCATGTTGTAGCTCTCTTTTGAAGTTGCTGTGCTCCAATCCACTGAAATTGCTATTTATTTCTCAGTTGTTAGCTGGCATCATTCATGAGTGGAAGCCTGGTTACTGTTATTAGAAGCCAGAGTGAAACTGCAATTCCTGCCATTCAGGTGTTGGTCCTTTTTGACCTAGTTCATAGATGAACTCTGTAGGGAACAAGAGAGGGGGAAAATGCCAAATATTTCTTGTGATGAATAAGACTTAGAGGAAACCAGCAAATTTATTGGATTCTATTTGTAAGAAGTCCAGTGTTACTGAGAAAGGAGCCCATTCAGTGGCATGCTTGGATGGAGAAGAACCACTGGGTGGCTTTTACGTGAACTGATTCCTCTCTGTAAGGGTTCTGCTATTTTCCCTAATCCATCTGCTGACCTGCCATTTTGATGTAAGGAATGGTGGAAAAGACTGCTGATCCTGAATCAGCTACACAAGAATGACTTTCACCATATGAGCCACTTTCATCATTCTGGTGGGCTGAAAAATCACTTGTCACCATCCTGAGAAATGCTGGTCATAGAAACACAGAATTATTCAGGCTGGCAGGAACTGGGGGAAGTTCCTAGTCCAACTTGCCAGTCCCTTCAGCTCAGCAGGCAGCCGGTGTGGTCAGGTGTGATTTATCTCTGTAAGCCCACGACAAATGCTGGTGGTTTTGGCTTTGCTGCCACCCTCGCTGCGTGCCTGAGCAACGAGCTCATCCATCTCCCTCCCTTGTAGCCTGTCTGCCTCCTCCAGCCTCCATCCTCTTGGGCTGGGAGCAGTCGCAGCCTCCCTGCGTGGCCCAGCCAGGCTCCTGCTGCAGCTCTGCCAGCACAGCCCTGCAAGGTTTGTGCTCCAAGAGCTGCTCCCAGCTCCTGCACCCTGCTGCAATGTGTTTGCAAGGGTTAGGCCATAGCGTGCGCCAGCCAGCCTGCTTCTCACTTTGTTATCAAAGCCTCAGGAGTTCATCAGGGCTATTGGAACATAAATTGTGCTGAATTAAGAAAGGAGAGGCTGGGAAACCCAATACCAAGACTACAAGAACTGGATAACAGAGGGCTGTGAAACACCTGGAGTGTAACCAATCCCATACTCTGAGAAATGCAGGCAAAAAACAAAAGAACAAGACAAAGGCACCAATCAAGAAGTGTGTACTTAGTGGCTTGTAGAATCTATAAATATGTGTGCAATGTGAACAATGAACAGCTTCTGCTTGATCATATTGGTCAGTTGTACAGGAGGCCTGGATTTCCCACAATAGCACCTTTGGAAGTGCTTGACATCTTTAAGCAAATGGGTTTTTTTCTTAAATATGGCTTGCAATTTCCACTCTTATCTCCAGCTGGCTGCCCAGGCTCCTCATCTGGCCTGTGTGTTACAAATGGTGGGAAACTGAAAATGTTGCGTTGGCCCAGCAGAGAACAGTTGTGTCTGTGAGAGATGGGCACAGGCTGTCCCCCCCAAGGCACCAAACCAGACCAGCCAGGCACTGGAACATCCCATCATTTTAACCCTGAGTGTGCTGCCCTCCCCAAGGCACCAAACCAGCCCAGCCAGGCACTGGAACATCCCATCATTTTAACCCTGAGTTTTGTGCCTCAGCAGTTCTCTGCCACTGAATACACCACAATGGGGAAAAACCAAAAAGTGTACACTGAAATTCTTCTAAACTTCACACGGGATAAAGTGCAATGCAAACCAATGCACACCGGCCAGAAATTTTCCTGGGCAACATGAAATTTGCTGTTAGGTTTGGTTCCCAGTGCAGGTGCCAGCAGATGGCACTCAGGAATCTGTAATGATGTTACCTGTGGGGCTTTCTGTGACCGAGGCAGTTCTGCAGTGCTGGGAGCTGCCCCTTCCTCACTCCAGGGCTTTTGTGGCTTCAGAGGGACATAAACACTCAGTGGGGACAACGGGTGGCTGCCAGAGGTGACTGACATGTGGCATGATGTGGTTCATTCTTGACTGGGAAAGTACTGAGAACTGGTTTGAATATTCTGAACTCGTGGCTGTAAAGAGAGCTGAAATGTTGTTTGTATATTAAAATATCATGTTGGCTTTTTGTTGTTTGTATATGGGTTGAGTAATGCTGTCCAGTGGCATAGATTGCATCATTTAATCAGTTTTCAGTTTTGATTACAGCTACCAGCAGGAGACTCAGAGTCGCCAACTGTAATTAAAATGTAAAAAAAACCCAAACTAACCAAAGAACAGAAGCAAGAAAGAGTTCAGAGATAACTAGAGCTGAGAAACATTTATTTTCCTGTGAACTTTTGTGCTGCTATGCTGAAGAAAGCTGAGTATTTTCTGTCCTCAAGCACCCCTGCCTTGGGTTGTTAGGATCTGGGGTTAGATCATCATTTCCATCTTAGTGCAGAACTTTGTCAGTGACTAATGCAGCTAACACTGGATTAATTTGTATGAATACTGTCCAGGTTTGCAGTGTAACACAGTTCTTTATTCTGGTCCTGTTGCAAGCAAAGGTAAACGTTTTGCAGTGTCCTCTTTCCAGGTACCACTGGACTTTTCTCTCACATTGGGAGCAAAAGGATAATGCCACTGTCTTGTACAACAAGCAGATTGACCTCCCTGGCTGCTGGTACCTTGTGCTTGGGCTTTATCATCTCTGGGAGCTGATCTGCAATGAAAAGATAAGGGCTGACCCTGTGTCTCGGGTAAAGGTCGGGCATTTATAAATGTACAAAACCCCACTGCAAGGCTGTGTCAGAGCCTGGCTCTTTCAGTGAACAGAAACCTTTTATTAGGAATCCTGAGCTTATTCTTGGGCAGTTTATATGGTTTAGCACAATCTTGTTTAGTTTAAATAGCTTTGCCCCTTCTCTGGGCTGCACTTTTTTTCCTGTATATTTCAGGTTTTATCTTCATAGTCCCTCGGTGTTTTTGTTGTTAAACTCATTTGTGATCCCACAAGGAAGACCAGTTGATTATGGATTATAATGATATTATTCCCAGCCACCCTTTTTTATGTTTTCACTTAGAAATAGCACAACCCCCTCAGTAACAGCATGTATTTGCAATCCCTTGGTGGGGACCCTGTTACTTCAGCCCTATGCTCCATAAATCTGGAGAAAAATTAATCTGTGGGGGTAACTTCTCTTGTGCACTTCTCCACCTGATGGACCTGCCTTTTTTCATGTTGGGTCTAAAGATGAAAAAAGGCTTTAAAGTTATTCCTGTGCCTAAAGGAGCTCCTGAGCTGCAGTCTTAGCCAGGAAGTACCTGCACATTTGAGACTTTCCACCAGTAGTAAAATAATTTATTTGTACCAAGGCCAGATGAAGCAGGACTAGAAGCCTGGGCAGGCTAAACCTAAGGATCTGAACCATTTTTGGTTGCCTGCACTACAGAGAAATTAGTGGATTGATGTTTTTTTAATGTAGATGATGATTTGCTTGAAATGTTCTGAACTGTCAGCTTGGCAAGATCTTCATACACTTTTGCTAGCTAATCAAAGACAGATTGCAGGCAGGAGCCATATCTAAATTTATTAAGAAAATTAATAGACCATTTAAATTTTACTAGAATTAGGCTAAGATACAATAAGCATTTGCACCAGCAGATCCTCATTAGCTGTGCCATTGACCTGGTGCCTGGTGTGTAATGGGGAATTGACATCTAGATTTGGGGACAATGGTGCTGCTAATGTGAGTTTGAATCATTAGTGGGGAACAAAAGACTAATTTTATACATGTGTCAGATTTTACTTTTCATATTAATTTCACTGTGTGAAATTATGGACTATTATGGACTGCCAAGTTAAGGTTTCAAGGTTTTTTTTTTTTGGCCTAATCCAGGAGTGTTGCTTGCTCTCTATTCTGTAAATCTCAATACACTCTGGCTGTCAGGGGGAGTTTTATGTAGTATTTATTGACATAATATTTTTGGAAAGTGATCAGCTTGCTGGGTGGGGAGACCCTAATTCTGTGTTTTCCTGGGTGTATCAGTCTGCCTGGATTAGTTCACCATGAAAACAGATCCTTGCAATGTTTCAGCAGATTTAAATAGGGTTTTAGCATGCTGAAGCCTTCATGGTAATCTGTCTCTGCCTTATGCTGATAGTTTTAAATATTAGGAAAATTACCCCCTTTGCCTTTATTAGGTGACTTTCCCAAACCTCCATAAAGCTTCTGGTTGGGTAGGGTACTTCTTCAGGTGAGCCCTCACTTTCCAAGAAGCTGCCTCAGCAAGCCTTAATAAGAATAAGTGTGTGCAGTGGGAATTAGTACCCCCAAGAGGACTGTTTAGCACTTTAAAGAAGATTGAATAATTGAAGCCCAATTATTTTTAAACTATTTTTTTTCTGTCTTGAAATTGCAACCATGATCAACAGTGAATTCTGTGCATAAAATTCTGAACACTGACAAACAAGATGGCCTGGATTTGAAAAGTTGGTTGTTTGTGTCATTCACACAGGCAGGTAATGCTGAATTTATAAATTGTGCTTTATAAATAACTTTAGGAATGGCACTGGTGATTTTTTCTGTGGTCTAGGGAGAAGAATGAGGATTGATAGTGTTCTCAGTACAGCTCATGCTTTTAGCTGCACATGGCCACACAAATATTTAAAAAAATATTCCTCTGCCCTTTTAGAGGATGTTGCATCTAAGAGGTATTGCAAATAAGCTGTACAGCTCTGAGAAGTTTCTGTGCCTGTTGTCCAAGTACATTTAATTTCCAGCACCTCAGCCCCATTCATGCGTTAATTGTCTTGTGATGCAGGCAACTGTCATAGCTGAGATGGAGACAGTACAAAGCCACACTCCATTTTCAGAAGGCTTCAATCTGTTTTTATTCTAGCATGCATGCTTTTTATACATTCTTACAAAACTCCTAAGTTTACACTTTACTCATTGGTCACAAGGGACAAACAAAGTGCTCATTGGAACAGGCAGTTGCAGGTTTCTCCTATTTATCCTTCCTTCTTGCTTTCTGTCAATGACCTTGGTAGAAAATTCTTCCAGTGGCAAACATGGATCCTCTTATCAAACTTCCCTCTGGCTCACAGAAGTCACTGTAAAACCTCTTCCCCAGGCAACAACCAAAACCATTTGTTTTAGGGAACATGAGCCCTAAACATGAGCCCCTAACTTGGGCATCAGCCCTCTGCTGCCTTCTAGCCACAGCTCCTGGGGCTGCTGGCTCTGCTCAGGGGTGCTGCTTCCCTGGGGAGCTGGGATGAGGGAGAATTCCATGAGGAGTGTGGATGTGAGCTGGTTCTTGCACCCAGCAGCGGGTGCCTCCTGCCCTGCTCTCCCGTGGAGGGAAGGAGGGGTTCCTCAGCTCAGCCTGATGGAGGGCATGGTGCTCAGGGTTGGGGGGGCAGCTCTGCCTGCCTGTGGATCTCCTGGGATCTCAGGAGGTGCTGGGTGCTCAGCTCTCCATGGCTCCAAAGTGCAAGCCGTGTAGCTGAACTATTTTGGGCTTGGGCCGTGTGCCTTCGACCTCCCTTCATTTCTTTGTGCAATCCAAATGGGTTTGGTCCCCTGGCAGGAGCTGGAGGCCAACAGGAGGTGATGCAGTTTATCGTGCTGCCAACAGCTCAGGACGCACATTTCAAAGCAAGCCAGTGTTTATCTATCACCTCTGATACAATATTTAGAGTTCTATCAGAGCGCCAGAGCAAAACTTAGGTGAGTGAATGTCACTCTTCTCCCTGGTCTGCAGCTTTCAACGTTTCTTATCTTCGCTCTTGCTGCTCTGCAAACTCAGCCCTTATCCTCTATTCCCTTCACACTCTCCTGCCAATTCACACGTTCTGCACTCCTGGCTGCCAGTTGTGTGCCCAACTGCTCAGCAGAGCCAGCTCTGTCCCTCAGGCAGGAGCTTTTCTAATAGTTCAGTCCCACCAGGCTAAGCCAGCCCTCAAGCCCTGCCAGTGTTTGCCATGCTTTCATTCCAGAAACGACTTCAATCCCTTCAGTCCCAGTAGGTAAAAGCAGATATTGAGTGAACTGAATAATTTTTCTTCTATTTCAGAACTATTAGAGATATTCCCACAGGTGCTGATGGCTGCTTTACGTGCTGGGAGGGATTATAAAGGAAAGGAGTGAATGCTGTTTGTTTTTATGTAAGTTTAACCTACTTATTGTGTATACCTCATTTTCTTTCCTGTGATGTTCAGGCCAATAAACAGTGATCCCAGACACTGACCCATCTTTACAGCTGCTAGGGAGCAGCAAGCCTTTGAAAGCTTCAGCTTCTCATCCTGAGCAGGAGCAATCATTCTCCTGTTTTTCCTTCCTATTGAAGACTGAGACTCTTCTGTTGCAGACAGAGCTGACAGCTCAGGGATTTGTAATTCCAGTGATTATTCCAAAACTTTTGAATTCTGCTACTTGTAGAGAAACAAAAGCTGGGCTAACAGTGGATGTATCATATGAAAATGTGCCCTTCCTGTTTTGCTCCCCTTGGGCTTTGCTCCCAGGAGAACGTGTGGAACTCGCTGAGGCAGGGATCTCTAATCTTACTGAGCAATCATGCTGGTGCTAGAAGGATGTTAATGATGTTTTACCACCTAAGAGGGTGATGAAAGGAGAGCATTTGAACACCTGAGCATGTATAATTTAAATGTAATAAAATCACAATATGAGTTCTAAGTAGAAAAATTAGCATCACTAATTATTGCTTGCTGATTATTGCTGTAAGCTGTTCCTCAAGCTTTTTTTTTCTTTTTTTTTTTTTTTTAAATCCATGCTGTTAGTGGATCCAGACATCAGGATAAATACCTGACACCACACTACTCAGCTTTCTGGCTGTCACCAAGTTCAGCTGTGTCTCTGTCAGTGATGTGAGGCACAGTTTGATTCGGGGTCCCTGAGAGGGAAAGGCTGGGCAGAGCTGGGAATCCTGGAGTGCTCCTTGATAAGGGAACCAGCCTAATTTTGTTCATGAGTCTCTCATCAAAAGAGCAGTATGGAATGCACCAAACCACCTCAATTAGTGCAGATGGGGTGTGAGGTGAGAATACCCCCATATCATGTGCTACTCGTGCCCTGTTGAAGAAAAAAGTTATTTATAACATAAATACAATCCCCTCCTCTGCTGCTGCAGGAAGGCCTCAAGGTTACTGAGCGCATGTGTGACATAAATGCAGCAGAGCATTTTAATTAGATTCTTTCACCAGAACTCCTGACCTTCTGTGTAGCACATTAATGTATTTTACTAATTATAAATGCAATTAAAAAGTACTGAAATAAAATTAGGCGGATCTATCTAATTTACATTAAGCACTTTCAAATTATGCAGATTTTCAAAGTCTTTTTCTTTCTGTCTTTCTTTTTTTCCCCCCCTTTACAATTTGTGTTTCAGGAAAAAATTGTCTGCATTAAAACAGCTGGAAAACAACCTTGTAGCAAAACAAATTTCTTTTCTGTGATTATTCACAGTGTGTGAGTTAATTTTGCAGGCAGTAATATGCTTAGCTGTCGTTAGGGCAGTGACTCACACAATAGAACCCATATGTGCACTGGGTGCAGTGCTGGCTCCTCTGCTGGCTGGGAGCTTCTCCTGCTTTTCCTCTTGGGAATCAGGCTCAGAGGCTAGGCAAAAATACTGATATAATGGTCAAAAATAGAGATTTATAAACAACAAACAGACAACAAAACTCATGTGTGAATAACACAGGGGAAACATCTGGTGTGCTCAGTCATTAAAGCAGGCTGGCTGTTATCTCTGCTGCCTCCATATTTTGGTGGTACTCTCATAGAATTTTAGAGTTTAAGACATGAAAGTAGAAAAATAACAACATTTCATTATTATTTTTGTCAAGTATCTAAATGGCAGCAGGCGCTGAGCAGCAAACAGAACACAATCCTTACCCTGGAGAGCTTCTGATCTAATTTTAGATGGGCTGCAGAAACAGAGGCAGCTCTAAGGACTGAACCAAGATAGAACCAAGCTTAAAGGAGGGAAATTTGTAGAGCTACCCAGGCATTTTATTTCATGTTGCTTGTTCTTAAACCTTTTCCATAATACAAGACTAATTTCTTATACGTGTTTTTTAATGAAAACTCACTAGTTTTTCACTTAAAACCAAAGTTCAAGTGCTTAATTTTTTTTTTTGGTCCTGTTTTATCCCTTCCCTAAAGAAGTAATGGAAAAGAGTAGTGGAGAGCAGAGGAAGAAAAAATGAAATATGAAGAGATTAGGGTAAATGAACCAACTCAGTGTTCATCTAATGCCAAATGTCATGCAGTAGGACCATACTATTTTCCTGCTATATTTTTTTTTCTGTGTGTTCATTGAGTTTTGAGTCTCTCCCACTTGGCATTGAAAGTAGAAAATCAAGAATAAAGCTTTGCCCATAAAGAGTGCTCATTTTGAACCATCTGTAAGGTGGTACCACAGGGAGCCCTGGGGTGGTGCTTCCTTGGTGGGTGTCTGTTAGATCTAAGAGAGACCAAGAATATAAAGGGAGAGGAAGGCATGTGAGCTAGTTTGCTGGTAAAATTAGAAATGTAAGAACCCATCCCCCCTGCCTCAAAGATCCTACTGCTGGACAGATGTGCAGTTTCCTCACACTTTTCTGGAAGCAGCAGGCACTGTGCTGCATAAAGCAGCCATGAGTTCCTGTGGCCTTTGCTTTGGAGCAGAGTGCCCCTTCTTGTCCCTTTCTGTGAGAGGAACATGGTGATTTCCAAGTGGAATTTTGGTCCCTAAAATTCTGAGCTTCTCCCCTTGGCATAGCAACCTATGTAGAGCATTCACTCTGTGTCTAACAGCTCTTTTAAAGTCAAGTACATACTTCAGCTTAGAGAGCTGCACTATTTAAATCCAGGTGTTTTCATTGATGCCCATGTTAGAAATTAAGGTTTCTGCACAGGTTAGTGGAGGAAGGAATGGCTTCAACTTTAACTCACCCCCTGAAGGATGTGTCCTGTACACAATGGACATGTGGGGATGGCAGCTCTGGCCTGCCTCAGAAAGGATCTGATTCTGGGGGAGCAGCTGCTCCTGTCCCAGAGCAGGGTCACTGCCAGACCCTGCCAGAACATTGCTGTGGCTGCTGAGGGTAGCCACTGCCCAGCAATCAGAAAATTGCTGTGTGCAACAGCCAGCACTCCCCTGAAAGAAAGTGCCAGCAGATCTCAAATCCTGCTTCGTTCAGATCGACCTTTAGGCTGGATTCTTAACTTGGAATGAGCCCCTTCTCTCAGCAGCACCCTGTTCTCAGGTAAAATATCATACTTGGGCAGGAGAAGCAATGCTCAGGCCATCCTCACCCCACCACCACTGTAAAACAGTGATTACCTACAGAAATATTCACTGCTACCACTTTCCTGTCTGAAATATTAGCCCAGGACAATGGTTTGGTGTCCTTTTGGCACAGGTTCATAAATGGAAGCAGGAATTGCTGGGGGTTTTCGCAAATTCAATGTTTAGGAAATGTTCAGTTAAGGACCTGGAATATTTGAAATGTTTTGCTTTGAGCTTTCTCCTTCCCCAACCCCAAATATATGTAGTGACGCATCACAGTCAAAACCCAAAAACTTTGGGAATTTAGATATTTCCATAAAAAATACATATTGTTGTACAATCCAAATTTAAGTGTAAGCTTTTCTCATATTTTAACCATGCTGGGGTCTGCTGTCTCTGCAATGTGGTTGTTCGGTACAAGCAATCCAACAATGAATTAGCAATAAAGTTTGTGTGGTTCCTAATGTATTTTTTAAAGTTTCTTTTAACATTGGGTTGTGCATAGTTCAGAGCGTGGTTATTTTAAATGTGACATCTGCCAAGGATGAGATTTAATTGTTCCATCAGGAGTGAATGCAGGGTAGAACTCCAGAGTGGCACAGCCTTGGAAGGAGCCCCCAGTTGCCCTCCATGGCCAAGCTGGTGGTGTCTGCCAGCACTTCTGATTAGGAAATGAAATCCTGCCAAAGTGCTGTGTTTGAACATTGGTGTGCTCTGTTGGCATGAGATGGATTTAGGCACTGGGTTCAGTCCTCTGCTGAACACAAATCTCTTTAACTGTGAAATTCTTCATGGGGAAAGAGATTAATCACATTTTAATATTAGGGGAAGGAAAGCTTAAACTATTTGAGTGTGTGGCTGAAAAAAATGTAGTAAGAATAGGATATTTAAAGTTGCCCTGCTTTAATTATGTTTTGCTTCAATATAATTATTCTTGCTCTTCATTTTTTGTTAAACTTTATCAAAAGGCCTTGTCCAAAAAATGGTTTGGGGTTTTTTTCAACCATGAGGATGTTTGCAAAAGAGTATTTGTAAGATGGGAGCTGGTAAGGGTTTGAAAGCCTACTTTTCTTCTGGGAATGTGGGTCACTGTGCAAGCAGGATGGACTTGTGTGCCAAATTACACCAACAAAGAGCCGAGAAGAAAAAAAGATGAGACTCAAATAACCTACTGAAAGTATTTAAAAGCCAATTATCTGTTTTCAATTTGAAATATCATGGGCAGAAACTTTTAAGGCACCTAAGAGAGAGCTGGACTTTGCAGGCTCTGCAGTGAAATATGACAGGCAAAGTGCTCTGGGTAATAACTCAGCCAGGCTGGATAATAGAGTCTTTCACTGAGAGAGAGTGAGCCGGCCAGAACACTGGGGTTATCCTGCTGGGGGCCTCAAAAACGAGCTGGGGGATCATGAGCTGCTGCTTGCTGGGTGCCTGGGGGAGCTGCATGGCATGAGTGTGAGCTGGATGGGAGAGTGTGACAGCAATGCAGTGAGTGTGAGCTCCATGGGTGAGTGAGAGCTCTGCAGTGAGTGTGAGCTCTGCAGTGAGCTCTGCAGTGAGCTCTGCAGTGAGTGTGAGCTCCATGGGGTGAGTGTGAGCTCTGCAGTGAGTGTGAGCTCCATGGGGTCAGTGTGACCTCTGCACTGAGTGTGCACTCTGCAGTGAGTGTGAGCTCTGCAGTGAGCTCTGCAGTGAGTGTGAGCTGGATGGGTGAGTGTGAGCTCTGCAGTGAGCTCTGCAGTCAGTGTGAGCTCAGCAGTGAGTGTGAGCTCTGCAGTCAGTGTGAGCTGGATGGGTGAGTGTGAGCTCTGAGTGAGAGCTCTGCAGTGAGCTCAGCAGTGAGTGTGAGCTCAGCAGTGAGTTTGAGCTCTGCAGTGAGCTCTGCACTGGGGCCTGGCTGGCACTGGGGAGGTTCTGAACCCCAGGGATCTGGCTGCAAATTGGCACAACTCGATTCATTTCAATTAAGTCCCACCAATTTACACAAACTGAAGACATGGCCCATTATGTCCTCCTGCCTGCTCTGCCAATGAATCCAAGTGTGTGATTAAGAATATAAGAACGCTCATTACAGTTAATACCTTGTGCTTAAAGCCATGAGCTTAAAGTTAAGCAGGTATTTAAGGGCCTGGTGGGATCAGCAGCAGAAGGCAGAGCTGCCTGTGCCCGCCTGAGAGTCCTGACAGCAGGGCTGGGAAAGGCATCTGCATCTCTGGGGAGCACTTTCCTCCTGGTCAGCCTGTGGCCAGCTGGACTGACTAGGGTTTACAGTATTTTCTTCTGCCTCAAACTTGTCCATGGGTGTAAGAATAAGGAGAGATATATTGAATAGTTTCTTTAATGATGACCTTTCTTACTGAATATGATTTGTTTTGATCCAAAGCAGAAATCTGAAATTCTCTTCCAAATCCTGCCGTAGAGTCTCAGTAAGATCCTTCACAGGTGTTATCATCTTTTAGCTCATACAGTCCCCTGAGTATAATGTTTATGGATATATTTTTAAGAAAGACAGAGCTAGCATTTTAATTTTGTCACTATATATACCAGAATATATGCCTCAGTGAGTCCCAGGATGCATTTTTCCTCTCTCTGTGTGCTTTTAAAAGCAGACCCCAGCTTGCAGTGCTCCGTGTGCTGGGCAGCCCCAAGGCACAACCCAAGACTTACAGAAATCCTTGTGTTCCTGTGAGGATGGACTTGGCACACCTGAACTCCATTTACCTGCAGTGCTCCTGCTGGGACAAGCCAAACCAACTCCTTTGGTGTGTCCCAGGAGCTGTGGTCAACAACCTTGTGACAAAACCCAGCATCTGCAGGGGCTGTGGGGCACCTTCCACCTGGAGCTTGCAGACAAAACAAACCATGGAGAACTCATCCAAATGTGGAATTTTACAAAGAGTTAATCTTACACATTATTTTCACATAATCTCTCATCAGTTATACCTTGCTGCATTCCCTGTCTCCTGCCTCTACAAGCCCAGCTCAGGATAAAGATAAGGTGTTTGTCTTTAGGGAAACTTCAAAAAATGAATCTCCATCTCTTCCTTGCTCACTAATCCAAGTGGAATTCACCCTCTCATTTCTGTGACAGCCTCACTTTGCCAGACACAGACACTTAGCAGGTGTTTTCATCATGACATTAATAATAAGAATTGACACGTTCTAAATGAGGAATCCCTTGTTGTGCCTGGTAGCCCTGATGGATATTTGGGGAAATTGACAGCTCCTGAAAAATGTTTTTGCCGTGACCAGCACTTCTCTGACAGATTTTTAATGGCTCTCACAGAACCCTCACTAACTTGAACACTCTTGCAGATGAAGTGGAAAGTGGTGAAATGTGCTGCTTTAACACTTCTGAAAGTTAGAAAAGAAACATGGAACAACTCTGAGATTTGCTTCTAAATCACAATCTTTCTTTTTTTTCCCCCTGAAAATATTTTTCCTCTCTCAGTACTCAGAGACTGGAATGGATTAGCTGAGGGGACAAGCATTTGTTATGGTACACCAGGACCCAGCTCTATAACCCCCATTAACCTTAATGGGAGCCACAAAGCTCATCCTCCTCATTTAGATGGAAATATCCCCCTGCTCCTCAGGGATCAATTGCACTCAGGGTTACCTGGTTTTAGTGGCTCATTCAATATGGGACTTGGTGTCGTGACCTTGTAAGCCTGGGACTACAACTGTGACAAAAGGGGACAAATAAAACTGTAAGCAAAAAAAAAAAAAAAAAGGGAGAAAAACATTCTAAAGGTTGTTATGTAATTCATGTTAGAAGTTCCAGTGAGATGTAATTGCAATTAAATCAGCAGCACCCTTTGCAGTTCAATGTGATACTGCAGAAAATCAATACATAGATAACAGTGCATCGTGCGCAGGTGCTCCTGAGAATTCTCACATTGAAAATAATTTTACAGGAAGAATGTGTCTTCTTTTTTTAGGTTTTTTTTTTTTTTTTGAACTTCCCTATAAAAATCAGAGCAAGATACTGATTGATCTTTGAATGTTCTTATTTTTGGCTCCTCCCCTCCAAGTTAATAATTGCATCCATAAACGTGAGCTGCTCAGGGTGGTGTTATCAGGGAAGCCTAAGTGGAAGAGATGCTCATCTCTTTTTGAAAGTCAATTAAGCTTATGTGCCTAAATCCAGTGTTTATGTTTGAATCCCTGTTGATGGCTTTATTGAAAAAGATCTCCAGTTGCCTTTTTAAGTGATAGGAGGATTATGACTGAGTATAGCAAAAGCTCAGTTCTATGCTGACATCTCTTATCTCTCACTGATGAAAATAACATGCATCCTGTGCCTCAGAAGAATTCTGTAATTAAGGAGGGGACCAGAGAGGACTTGGCAAAGCTGTGGAAGAAGTGAGTTTATGGGGGAAAATTGTCCAAGTTTTTATTTATGATTTGAGGCTGCCCAGTGTAGATAACAAAAGACATCAAGGCTAAACTTTAAATAAATGTTGTGCTGCCATGGGTGTGATTTCCAATATGCAATCTGCTTCATTAATGTTAAAATAAGAACCCCTGCCCTCAGGTAGAATACAGCAATCTCAAAGCTAACACAGGACAAGCAGTGCTGGTTTCCAAACATCTCTCACAGCCAGAAAATTACAACAGAAGTACAGACAGAATTCAGGAAAACTGTTTCCAATAGTTTATTTTTCATGCCTGGGAATAATCAGTTTTTTCAGCTAATCGTGACTCTCTCATCATAAGACTTGGCAATTCTAAGCATGCAACAGCACCACTCAGGAGACAATTTTGTCTACTGCTTCCACAAATAATTCCTAGTGTTTCCAGCACTAGAACATTGTATGCAGGGACTGCAGGGATAAGAACAGAATTATCCTGATCTCTAAATTAAAGGTAACAAAGAAAAACAACCCACCTAAAAGAAACAAAAAGCCCGAACAACAACAAAGAAACCACAACAAAACAAAACAAAAGGGCAAAAAACTCCCACAAAAAAAACCCCAACAAACAAACCCAAACAAACAAACCAACAACCTCCCCCCTAAAAAACAATCAGAACCCACTTCCCAAAACTTTTGTTGTTGGTTTTTGGTTTTGGGCATTTTTTTAGGTTTCTTAAATGTCAAATATTATGATGCATGACTCTATCTGGGCACATTTTTCAATTGTATGAGTACCTAACATGTAGGAAAGTGAGTTGTTGGTTTGGCCAGGCATGGAGTAGCACCAATCTCTTAAATCCTGAGACCAAGGTTTCATGGAAGGGTGATTCTTCCTCAGAAGATGAGTCCAGAGATGCCCCAGGGACCCACAGCTCGAGTCTCCTGCAGAAGGGCCCTTGTGACATTGAAGAGCAGCCAGAGCCTCTGCTCTGGACTCTCCAGGTCAGCATTCCAGCAAGAAGGCTTTAATTGGAGTTGTGTGCTGTAGGTTACAGTGGTGTTGGAGATAAAACAGGAAAGCCTT